>NC_048900.1:9392872-9710131 GCF_011077185.1 Oxyura jamaicensis | reverse complement strand
TTCTTTCTTTCTTTCTTTCTTTCTTTCTTTCTTTCTTTCTTTCTTTCCTTTAAGACCCTGGTCACCAAGATAAGGAAGCGCCCTGACTTTTGTGCTACGGGGCAGTGGGAGGTGGTTACGCAGAGAGATGGGAAGGAAGAGGAGGCAGTTTTTGATGCTGTGATGATTTGCTCTGGGCACCACGTCTACCCAAACCTCCCCCTCGACCACTTCCCAGGTAAGCCGCATGTATGCAATTCATCCACCATCATGCAGACAGGCACACTCCTTCTGTTCAAGTGTTTCTTCCCTGCAAAAAAAATGCCTTTTCAGCACTAAAGAGTGTCTTCCTTGAGAGTGCTTTTGGGGATGGGCTCTGTTCAAGAAATCAAAACCTGTTTTTTAAGAGAAAAAAGATTCAGCATACAACCTGTGATAAGGCAGGGACACTTTTAGTGGAGGTGATGCTAGTCTTTCCTGGAAAAATGATTTCAGAGTGCTTCCTTTAATAGAAGATTCTTCACTAAAGGATTTCACAAAATGCTTCTTTTGGCATTTTTCCATAGTTTCTTATACAAAAAGTTGTGCACATTTTACCATACCTGTGTTTACAGGCACATCATTGAGAAAAATTCTCGATAGTGAGGAATAGTTGGTGCTGGGGGTCTGTTTGGAAGAGGTGAGGGTTTGGGCTATGAGCTGGTCAGGAGAACTCCCCTCAGGTCCTTTGTAACCTTATGGTTTAAAAATTGAAGTTGCTTCCCTTTCACTTACTGATGTGAGGGCATACCAAGGGGATGACATTGGCTGTTCTGGTGTCTCAGCATGATGTTGGGGCTGTACTTGTAGCTTTTGGGGTACACAAATACCACACCAAGGTGTCCTGTTCTTGCACGCAGGCTCCTCTCTATTTAACTCTGAATGAATGCAGAGATAAAACCC
This sequence comes from Oxyura jamaicensis, assembly GCF_011077185.1. NCBI lineage: Eukaryota > Metazoa > Chordata > Aves > Anseriformes > Anatidae > Oxyura > Oxyura jamaicensis. The sequence continues at coordinate 9,709,210 of NC_048900.1, read as the reverse complement.
TGTCCTGTTACAGGCCTGCAGCATCCTTCCACATGCCAGTGATACCTGCTACTGTGAGCAGTGCTCAGACAGATGCTCCAGCACCACCTGCAGGAATGGGAGATGCCCAGGCCAGCCCAGATGCTCATTTTCCAGAGGAATTACATCCCTTTCTGTCTTCCTGCCCCCCCAGGGATAGAGAAGTTTAAAGGCTGCTACTTCCACAGCCGGGAGTACAAGCAGCCAGAGAAGTTTAGAGGGAAGAAGGTGCTGGTGGTCGGCTTGGGCAACTCTGGCTGTGACATCGCTGTGGAGCTCAGCACCGTGGCTTCACAGGTATGGGGACCTGCACCAGGGCTGGTCGGGGCTGGTGGCCATCATGGGGGTGCCTCACCCCTGCCTGGCTGCCCCCCAGGTTTACCTGAGCTCACGAAGTGGGTCCTGGGTGTTGAGCCGCATCTGGGACCACGGCTACCCTTGGGACATGGTGATCATCACCCGTTTTCGGACGTGGCTGGGCAGCATCCTCCCCAAAGCAGTCAACGACTGGCTGTATGTGAGGGGCATGAACCAGCTCGTAAAGCACGAGAACTTTGGCCTCATGCCTGTGAACAGGTAAGCGTGAGGCCATCTGTTCCCAAAGCCACCAGAGGTGGTGGTCCCAGATGGGGCTGGGCTGTGCCTGCTTGGGGCCAGCAGCAGGAGCCTCCTTGGGCTTTCCCCTTGCAGAACATCCCGCAAGGAACCGGTGCTCAACGACGACCTCCTGAGCCGCATCATCTGTGGCATGGTGTTGATCAAGCCAAATGTGAAGGAATTCAGAGAAACTTCTGTCTTGTTCGAAGACGGGACCATGCAGGATGATGTGGATGTGGTTGTCTTTGCCACTGGGTACACTTACTCCTACCCTTTCATGGAGGACGATTCCATCATCAAGAGCAGGAACAATGAGGTCACCCTCTACAAGGGCATCCTCCCCCCTCATCTGGAGAAGCCAACCATGGCAGTCATTGGGCTGGTCCAGTCCCTTGGGGCCATCATCCCGACAGCGGACCTCCAGTGCCGCTGGGCGATCAAGGTGTTCCAGGGTAGGTGCTTGGGCTCGTGCTGGGCTAAGGTCTGTTTTCCCATAATGGGAACTCTCATTTCCCAGCAGTGATGTACAGGTTCAAACCAAAAATGAGGGCAGTGCCTGAGAGCTGAAGAACGCAGATTTGGCCAGAAATACCATGGCACCTTGCAATGTGGCAATGGGTGACTTTTCAACCCGCTGCAGATTGCAATGAGGTCCCTGTGGCAGGGCAGCTACTTGGGCATCACCACACACCCTAAGGGACAGGGTGGCCAATTTTGTCACATCTCCAATGCCCAAGTATGACCAAAGACCAGATCTTGATTCCAAAGGGAAGAGAAGCACCCAAGGACTCAGCTGATCCCTACAGACCCAACCTGCTTTAGGAAGGATCTACGGGCATCACTTCCTTTTGCTAATGCTATTCCTGTTCTTTCCAGGCCTGTGCACACTCCCGCCAGTCAGCAAGATGATGGATGACATAGATGAGAAGATGGGGAAGAAGGCCCAGTGGTAGGTGCAGCTTGTGGGACTCCCTGCCCGGGGAGGAGGAGAAAAGGGCAAGGGAAAGGCAGCTAGCTCCTTGCCAGGAGGCTCTTCTGAAATGCCCCCTTCAGGTCCTGGATAAGCGAACCCGCAGGTTTCAGTGCAGGAAGCCCCAGCCAGCTTGCTGGTGTTGTTTCACAGTTTTCCACCCACCCCAGGAAGGCCTGAATTGGGCAAGTTTGGGTGGAAGTTTTGTGATGGCAAAATTTCCTGTCTGGAAATGCTGGTTTGCCATCACCGAGCATTATCAGTCTGAAATAGCTTTTCTCACTGATACACACAGTGAGGCCCCAGCAAAACCAGAACATCTTCCTCGTTCTTCCGTGATGTTTTTTGTTTCGTATAGTACATGGAAATGCCTCTCATTCCCCTTTCTTAGCATATCGCATATTGTAGTGAAGCAACGCAGTGAAAATATGAACGTAGTCAAAGCTGAGTCTGGCCCAAGCAATGTTTTCTGCTGTTTTTAGAAACAGTTGCATGGCAGGAAGCTCCAAAGCACAGCATTGAGGTGAGAGCCAGATCCCTTCACCAGCAGCAGCGATGCACATCGTGCGTGGCCGTGCCCCAGCCAGCACCGCTCCCTGTTTTTGGGGACAGATTCTGCCTTTGTCCCCCTTCTCAGGGCTCTGTGGGGGAGCAAAATCCCTGTCTCTTGCCTTGGAAGATGGTGGCTGTGGAGCAGAGGGCTGTCTGTTCCCTGCCAAACCCCTGGACCATTTTGACCCTGCATTGAATTTGTCTGACTTTCAGGAGGGTTTGCTCCCTGCCCACGCTGGCTGTTGGCACAGGGTCCCCCAGAGCAGCTAGGACACAAGGTATCATATCAAAATTAATAATAATAACAGGGGAAAAGCTAAAGCAGCCCCTCTTTCCCTCTCCCCCAAAGGTATGGGAGCAGCACCACGCTGCAGACCGATTATATCACCTACATGGATGAGCTGGCCTCAGCCATTGGCGCGAAGCCCAACGTGCTCAAGCTCCTGGTGACGGACCCGCAGCTGGCTCTGGAGGTCTTCTTCGGGCCCTGCAGCCCCTACCAGTTTCGGCTGACAGGGCCAGGGCGGTGGAGCGGGGCCAGGAGAGCCATCCTCACCCAGTGGGACAGGATGCTGCGGCCCACGAGGACACGCATAGCCCCTGACACCCCCAGCATCTTCCCCATCCCGGCCATGCTGGGGGTGCTCTTCCTCCCGCTCCTCCTCCTCCTCGCTGCACTCTACTGCTAGGGGAGCAGGGAGCGATGTGGGCACACCAAGTGGGGTTTGTGCATGGGATGCTTTCTCCTGCCGGCCACCCAGGGAAATGTGTGCTGCTGCTTGGCTCGTTACCCACATAATTCATCAAGAGTTTCCTTTAAAAGTAAAAAAAAAAAAAAAATCTTTGGTAAATTGGTGCAGCCTCTGTGCCTGATGAATCTGGGAGCATTCTCAACATCTTTTTTCAGTAGCTATGAAGGAGTATAAGGAGTATAAATACTGGTCCCACTAAGTAACGCTGGTTATTTTATCCCTCTAAATGTGTTCAAAGTGTGATGTAGTGTCTTTAACTCTCCCTTTGTACAGTCTTTCTCTAGTGGAAAGACAGAGAGAACGTGTTTGCTTGTTCAAGAGGTGTTTTGGTGTAAAGCTTGTGCTCTGGGCAAAACAAGCCTGCCTGAATTGCCCCTTTTGGGCAGTCATTTCCATAGCAAGTAAAGAAGAATATCCATGTTTTTCACCAATGGGGAAAGATGCCCAAAGGTGGGGGAGCAACTCAGATTAAAATGTCAAGAGGAAAGAATATTTTGGTGTAAAATGTTAGATAAAGCACCCTAGCTCAAACAGCCCACCGGCTCCTGGAACAGCATCTGGCTTTGCTGCAGGGTGCGAGCTTCCCCAGGGGACAGGCGCAGCTGGGGCTGTGTAGCCCAGCACCCCCACTGCTGTGGCCATGCAATATTTAGCAGACAGCAGCTCCCATTTCTGCTGCCTCAGCAATATCATAGCTCATTTTTAGGAAGGACAGATGTGTTTCTCGTGAATCAGCTAAGCTTTGGCACGGGCAGCTCGTGAAGGCGGTGGTCCTGACGCATGCAGTGAAGAGGAGCACTGGGCTCAGCCCGGGCTGTGCCTCCTGTCCCAACACACAACCAGCTCTGCCACCGGCCCCAGAGCCTGGGTCTCAGCAGCCTGCAATCTCAGGCTGCACCCCAAGGGCTGCTCTGAGGGCCCTTTCCTTCTCTTCTCCTTACAGATATTATGAAGTTAAGGGGCCAATATTCCCAAGGATTCAGAAGGAAGGCCATTTGGCTGGCTGGTCTGGGGGATTTGGGGCTGGACGCTTTAGGGGGGGCTCTCCCCAGAGGCCAAGGAGAACATGAACCCCACGGGAGCTGAGGAGATGGTGCTGGCTGTTCAGCTGGTCCTGTTGGTGCCTTGTGGGCCCTGAGGCCACCACCAGGAGCTGCTGCTCTGTTTTGCAATGCTGTGATCTTCCGAAATGTCTCCAGGGGAAAAAAAGACACAAGGGTGGTTATCAACACGCCCACATGCCAGTTATGTGTCCTGCAGAGCAGTGCCGGTCCCACTTCAGGCCACACACTGTTTCAGATAAGAGGAAAAAATATTTTTACTGTTCATTTGCTATTATGATTTATATATATGTATATATATATATTTCCAAGCCAAAAGCTGAGCTATGCCTCAGGCTTGGTGTAGGAAATGCATTAGCCACTAACTTCAGTATTAAGAGCAAAACGTTTAAACTAATAGCTACGGGCATTAAAACTAAAAATTGCAGTTCATGCATGAATTTTAGGAAGCCCTTTCTTTTTTCCTCATTGTAGTAAATAGAAAGCCAGAGGTGGTTTTTCACATCTCCATAGGCACAAAACCTTCCTCAAAGGCCAAGCCTGGAATCAAACATCTGGATGTAGGCTGGGTGACCCAAAAGGAGAAGGATTGTTGGCTTCATCGTGACCACTCTGCAGGTGCTTCTGAGCACAAGGTAGCTGATCCCGGGTGGGACAGGAGATGAGTCTTGGCTCCAGTCCTAACCGGCCCATGATTTACTCTCTGCTCAGGCTTGCTGATAGCAAATAGATAAAAGCCTGTGCCCAGCTGGGTCTGAAGTCCAGCTGGTTCAGCCTGTCTCACCTTTGCCTGGATCAGAGCTTTTTGGGACACAATCAATAACAGCTTTGGTGTCTCCTGCTGTGGGGTTGGTTCTTCTCCCCTTTGACACGTTGGTGAGATGAAGTTATGCCTTGGAAGCCTGTGTAAAAGTTTTTTTTTTTTTTTTTTTTTTTTTTTGTTGTTGATGTTGTGTTTTTTTTGTGTGTGTTGTGCAACTTCACCTATTTTGCAATCTGAGCAAAGCCATGGGAGCCCTCCAGCAAGGAAGGACAAGGCCTGGGGTGCAGTGAGGGAGCGCTGGAAAACCAATATTGCTTTAGAAATGGCAGGTTTGTGGTGGCCAGCGTGAGGATTCACCCGTCCTGGGTGTGATTTGGGTCAAGACACTCCTCAGGAGAAGTGGGGCTAGGCTACAACAGTGCTGAGCAGCCCTAAAATCACCAGGACCACCTGCAAGTGCTCAGCACCTCTCAGACCAATTAGCAAGCCAATGCAGAAGCTCCTGTAAGGAAGATGCCTTTGAAGTGGTAGAGAGGTGATGCTGTGTAATCTCCTCAAATATCTCCAAATGCTGTTCAGGGGCAGCTTGGCTCTGCTGTGGGGATAGGAAAAAAGTTGGTGGCCACTCTGAAGGGAAACATGAGGGTCTGTGGGAGGTGATGGAGTCTTCATCACCGGGGGGTTTCAAAACAGGTGAGGGAAACAAGGAGGAAAGGAGCTGCTATGGAGGAAAAGGTGGGTCTGGTGGTCCTGAGGTCCGTTCCTGTCCTGAAGCTCTTGGAGATGAGAGAAGATCCTTCACTTGGTGTGAGTTAGTGGGGCTGCCAATGCCTGTGCTGGCTGCGCTCAGCAGGGAACTTGAGCGGTCTGAGACGGGCACATGGCTTAGTGCTGGGAGTTTTGTCCTTGTAAAAAACATATTTCTGCAAAGGAATGCATAAACAGAGCTCCTAGGTGGGGCCTGAGGTGGTGCCAGGACACGTCCCTGCCAGGAGGAGGATTGCTGCCGTGTCCCCGTGCCAGCGGTCAGGAATGTCAAACACCAGCACACCTCCCCTCGAGATGCTCTTGGAGCGGCTGCAGGAATTGAAGGCATTTAAACACCAAGTTCAGGAGGAAGGGGGGAAATATTTACAGGAGGGGGCCCACTGAATTGGCCAAATTCTTAAAAACTCTCGAAGACCAAGGTGGTGGTGGGACGGAGACTTCTGGTTGGGGTCTGCATGTCTTAACCACCTGCTTTGCAGGCAACTCTTCCTTATGGTTATTTGCTTACAAGTCTTACCTTTAAACGCAAGCCCTGTTTGCTCCAGCAGCTCCTTTAGTAGATGTTTTGTTATTCCTGAAATGATGGAGACAGAGCCCTGAATGCTGAGGGTTGGTTCAGGAGGCTTGGTTCAGAGCCCAGAGCCCTTCCTGGTGCTGCGAGTTCTTTGGGTGCTATTTGGGATCTTACACGTGTTTATCTGCTTTTGTACAAGGCCATGGCAAGAAAGGGCTGTGTGTGTGCATCCATTAAAGATGGTCTTGTGAAGATTTTTTAAGTTATCGGTGGAAGCTCTTAACTCTAGATCTTAAATCCTCCAAAACCAAGAAGCCAAGAGCTGCTCTTCTGCCTTCCTCACCGCCATGGGAGGCAGCAGGCTTAACAAGGGCAGCGGCTTCTCCTCGGCAAAGTCCACAGGCTGCACACGTGGAAGATACGTGACTTATTATTAAATCAGGTCAAATCTGGCCAAGTATGCTGGAGTAAAACACTCGTGCCCTTCTCGCAGGGCCTCCTTGCCTGATCAGCAAACTCCTTCCCGCTCTACCTGCTACAGCCCGTGCCTGCCCTGGGACATTCTTTGGGTCTCTCTTACCGTGATGTCTCTTGTAAGAGTTCAAGAAACTGAATGTACCTAGTCCTGATCAAAAGATACATAAATGTCGTGCTGGTGCTTGTTGCTGCTTGCTTTAGTGTCCTCTCTATGCTGGGAGCAGTAAAGGAATTAGAAGAACAGCCTCTGCCACTTGATAGCATTTATTTTATTTTATTTTTAGCAGGAAAATCCCCTTTTGACCTTGGGGGCATCCCATGTGCTCCAATGCATAAGCAATTTTTTTTCAAGGTCAAATCCAGGCTCTAAGAAATCAGGAAAAATGCACGTTGCCACCTGCAGCCTCCTCTCCCCCCATGTGTCCTCATGGCAGGCAGCATCCTCACTGCCACGGGCAATGAAAGAATGGGATTTTAGTGTTCTGCTCAGTACTGGGAGACACTTCAGGCCCCTTGAGGGCAGGCTAAGTGCCATCCTCCTACGGATGTGGGATTCCCCCAGACCTCTGAATAAGGGGAGCAGAAGGGAAGCACGGACCCATTTTCTGCAACCTTCAGAAAGGTTTGTGGACAAGAAAAGACTGCCTTAACAAGAAACTTTCTGTTCCTCTTCCCCCCATGTACTCCAAAAGCTGGTGGCACGAGCCTAGAAAACAGCCAAGTGGGCTGTGCTCAGACTTGTTTATCTGTAGATTTGCCCCTCCTTGACTTAAGCTGTTATTTTAAGCAGAGATGATAAAAACAGTGCCAGGGTTTTGTAGAGAAGGAGAGGACAAGAACCTGCTCTACTCCTTCCCATCCAATTTAGCCCAAATAGGTCGGTTTGTTTTTTCCCTGCCCTCTTTTTCCAGCATGCAGAGCCCATACGGTGATGGCCACTGGCGTCCCGCTGAGTGCAAGCAGCTGGGATGCTGGCTGGGAAGCCCAGGGAACCGGGGGCACGTGAAGAACAAAATGTTTTCTTCTGTGGATTCCCTACTTCTTCTTGCCAAGCGTGTGCAAGCACAGCTGCAGCTGCAAGATCTTGTAAATCTGGGAGTCTGGTGGGAGGGCTGGGAGGTGCAGCCTGGGCAGAAACCCCCAAAGTCTTTTCTTAAACCCTGGTTTTCCTAAAGGCACAGTCCTCCCCCAATAGTCTCTGCATGACCTCTGTGTCCATCTGTACTTGTCTGCAGGCATTTCATACATCTTTCCAAGTCACCCCTAAGTATATTGAATAGCTGCTGGTGAAGCTGCATCCAAAGCCACCCTCGCACCCTTCTTTTCCATGATAATTCACCCCTGGGATGGGTGCTATGTTTTCCATGGATATTTTAGCAAGCATTTCCACTTTGTGTGTGTTTAGGACCTTGCTATGCTGGTGTCTGTGTCCACATTCTCCTGGTTTGCTGGGCACCACCACCTGGATGCACCCAGGATGCCTCCGGACCACTCCAGTCTCTCCCACCACCGTGATCCCCTTTGGCCATCGCCCATCGCCACCACCCCGGCCTCCTGGCACACGGAGGTGCCACCACTCCTCCCACAGCACACCCGGGTTGTGCAACCACCACGAGAGCACCACGTGCTGCCTATAAACCCCAGCCAGAGCCGCTCCACTCGTGGCAGCAGTGAGCGTGGGCAGATGGTCCTGGGAGGGAAGGGGAGAGCCGGCCGTGTCCGTGTCCAGCACTTCCAACCCTCCCTGCACAGCGAGGCCGAGCGGTTTGCTTCCCATCAAACTGCTGGGGTTAACCCCTGCGGGTGTTTGCAGGCAGAGAATGGAAGCGGGGCAGCACCGGGCATGGGCCAGCTAAGGCAGGGGGTCCCAGGCGTTATTTCTGGCTTCTTTGCTCTAGGGTAGGGAAATAAATACCACGCATAGCTGAGATGTGCTTGTGGTGGAGGTTAACTCCTGACGTGCAAGGGGGAAAAAAGGGAATGAATAAACAAACAGCTTATGATAGTGTTTTGTTTTGTTTTGTGGTTTATTTATTTTTTTTTTCCATTTAAACAGAAAAAGTCCAGTTTTCATTTAAAACTTGGAAAGCCAAGTATTCTGAAATTTTTACTGAGAGCTGAAATTGTTCGTGGGAAATTCAGTGTTTTGCAGAAATGTGTCCCACACCAGTTTTCTACTGAAAGCTACTTGCTGGTGACTACGCTGTCCCCCTTAAGTGCCACTGTCCCCTGGCAGCGTGTCCCGGGGTGGTGCCACCGGGCTGGTGACCCAATTGAACAGCACAAACCCCTAGCACTGGGGTCGAACCAGGGCTCGCAGCAGCCCTGCAGCCGCCTGTCTGTCTGTCCAGCCCAGAATTCCCCAGAGAGGCGGCTTTGGGAGGCAGAAGCAAAGCGTCCCCAAAGCTGCATTGTTACAACCGCAGTCCCTGCGGCCGTGCCAAAGCTGGTGGCACCTTCTCCGGGGACAGAGGACAGGATGCAGGGGCTGGGAGCTGCCCCCATGCATCTCTGGCTCTGTTTCTCTAAGAAAGACAGTGGCATGGCTCCAAAGATGAAATGCAAACGTTTGCAGGGCTGATATGCAGGGATAGTTTAAGTATGACTCTCAGTAAAAACTGGCAGTGGCTTGCGGCTGAGCTGCAGCCTCACAAAGCGAGTTTCCAGGGCAACTGCGGGGCTTTGGAAGCAGCCTGGCTAGCATGCTAAAAGGGGATGGGTTTATTTAAATACATATAAAGAGAGAGAAAATGAATGTTGGAAGGCGTTTATTCTAGCTTGTCAATTAAGAGCCCAGGATGGTGGTAAAGGGAATGAAAGGGGTGCAAAAGGGGTGGCCTCTGGAGGGGCTCATTTATAAAGGGCGGGCTGGGGGCTGGGCAGTGCTCCTGGAGATGCCTGAACTGGCTGTGACCACTGGTGGGGTTCCTCCTGGGTTTGTCCTGGAGGAGCTGAGCCTTTACCTGTTGGTCATCAGCAACACTTCCAAGGAGATGTCAGCCTTCTCCGACCCCCCCTGCCCGAAGGACTTGCTCATGTTCATGCCCAGTGCCAAGCACGTCAGGTTTTGGGGAGCGATGGGTATCTGGTGCCTCCCAGCTCTGTGTCCCCATCACACGTCTATCCCACCTTTCAGACCACCAGCAGCAGCATCAGGAAACACCCCAGCTTTGACACCATGGGCCAGCAGGATGTGGTCACGGAGGTGGATGGGAAGGAGATGTCCTGCACTGCTTTCCCCGTACAGCTGTTGGCTGCTTGCAGGCAGCTGGGAGGAGAAGTGTTAAATGCTCCTCAGGGAAAATGCTTTGCTCCTCATGTACTTGCTTGTGCCCATCAAATCTCCTGGCACAAGCAGCAGCAGGCCCTCGTGCTTATGAAGCCTTGTTCCTGCAGGCACTTTCAAGCAAATGTCCAAGCTTGGATGCTGCAGCTTCAGAAAGTGGCTGCACAGCGTGTGAGACGGGATGGCATCCTCCCAGGGAAGCTCCATCATCTGCCACAGGGCTGTGCAGCATATCCCAGCGTGGTAAATGGCCCCAGCTCTCAGCACAGAGAGGGTGGCCTTGTCGTCAGCATTGTCAAGGGCTTCTGAAGCCGCTCCTGGGAGAGGAGAAGAGGTTTGTTGGTTTGTCTGAACCTCTCAGAGAGGCTCAATCCGAAGGCTGCACCACTGCAGCTCTTGCACCCAACTTTTTTACAAGTATCACATGTACCCCTGCTGCACAGGGGTGTGTGAGGCCTCTTTTTTTTTTTTTTTTTTTTTTTTTGTGGGGGGGGTGGGGAATACCAACTTATTGTGTGCAGGATGGAGGGCTGGATCTCCCCAAGCCCCTTATGGCCACTGACTGAAGCTTCTTGCTCTTGCCACCCTGATTGTTTCTGCAGCACTCATCCCTACAAAAGCTCTAGCAATTAAGTGTGGTTTCTCTTTCCCCAAGGCATCAAGAGGCTTAAATGATGGTGCTTTCACAGCAGCACTGTTTGGTCAAAGCAAAGGAAGGCCCAGGGAGAAGAAGAGGGACACAGGCAGGGCTTGTTTGTGGCCTCCAACGCTCAGAGCCTCTTGGCTTCTCCACAGCCGCCTGGTGCATGAGCCCATGCTGAACCATCGGTGACCTTCCGAGCTACATCCTCATGGGGAGGATCACCATAAACTCATCCCTCTAAAAACATGTTCCTGAGGCACCTGCAGAGGCCCACCCTGGCTGTCCTTGGGCTTTTTTTACTCCAGAATGAGTCCACATGTCCCCTCCGCAGTTAAACCCCACAAGGTGCTCTCCTCTGTTCCCTAGGCTTGTGTCAGTTCCCCCCACAGCCTGTCACAGAGAAGGAAGAAAGTGAGAAGAAATAAAACCAAGTGCAACGGTAAGCCAGCCCCCAGCAGCACGTGCGGTTCCCCACATTTATAGCAGAGACTAGAAACCAAAAATACCTGGATCCAGCACATTTTATTCACTTGCACTAAGCTGATGTAACCTTTGATTTGATGCTGGTATTTTACATGTTGGTGATGGGGAGAAATTAATTCAGGGGCCTCAAGACTAAAGTTTGCCTGAGGAGCTGGGAATTTGCGGTGGTCCTGAGGGACTGAGAGACAAAGTGGCAGAGAAATTAATGGTAATAAATGCAAATTAATTCAGCAGGATTTTTTTTTAAAGCTGTAGACACAAATTATCTCACCTCTCAGCACAGAGATCTGAGCCACCATGAACAGTTGTCTCAAGGCATCAGCATGGGGTTCATGGGCAGCCAAGAGGTCAAATAAAAGGCTGAGAATTATTAGGAAATGAAGGGGACGAACCCAGGAAATTTGGTTGAAGCATGTTAATCCATGCTTTGCCTAGATTGCTACAGCAGGAAAGATGTAGAAAAACAAAATACAGGATCCCACAGAATAATTGCTCTTCAATACCAAACCAGCCATACGTGGCTGTTTTCAGCCAGGCAGAGGTGGGGGCGTGAAGCTGTGAATTCTGCACGGCAGGCGAACTGGAAGCAATTCCTCAAGTCACTGTGCATTTTTCCTGTGTTCAGTGGAAATGAGGGGAAACTAAATGGTGCTGCCCTTTTCACACAGCGCACAACGTGGTTCAGTGGTAGACTTGGCAGCGCGAGGTCAACCTGGTGATCCTAGAGGTCTTTTCCAACCTGAATGGTTCTATGATGCTCTGCAGAGAGCAAAGGGAAAAATAGGTTAAAAAATAAGCAATCAAAAGCCACCAAGCAAACAAACAAAAATAGTTTGAAAAAATCTTTTGGAAAAGGCCCACCAGGGTGCAGAGGGTTATGGATGCAACTCACGGGTGACTGATGCACATATGTACCAGAGGCAGGCTCCCTCTGTACATGGTCTGTGGTGGGCAGGATCTTTGGACAGACCCTGTTCCCACATTGCCTGCCCAGTCCTTTCCTAAGTGCAACCCAGTTGAGTTTGGGCACAACAACAGCACAGATACAGGGCAGGTTGTCCTTGGGCTGTTCTCAGCTCACCCCCAGCTTTGTAGACCTACTTGCACAGTGGTGGCAAGCATGGCTTTGGTTGTTGCAGCCAGAAAGGAGGATGAGAGCCCAGCCTTGCCCCAGATCAGCTGGGAACTGGGGGTTTTTGGAGGCTTTAGTCTAGCAAGGAGTTATCTGGGCTGGGTACACAGCTCAGGCTGTCCCTTCCTCCAGCATTAAAAAGCCCAGGTTGGTAGAACCGGTGCATCTTTTAATTTAAGGAGCCCTGGCTGCTGGCCTCATTCCTATCCCTGGTGTGTGGGATGGGGATGGGGATGGAAATGTTCCCCTCACACTTCTGGCTGCCTCTTGCCCCTCCACGCTGGCAGGTGGGCACGGGGAGCACAGTGGCCGATTCCCCGGGGATGCCCAGCGAGGGGGGAGGACATGGAGGTCCCCAGGCACAGACACAACCCCAGTGTCACGGGTGGGCGTCCCTGCAAGCACAGCGCCTTCGGGATTAAGGTCCAGACTGTTGTGCTGGCAAGTGCTGGCAGCGAAGCGGGTGTAAAGGTCGGCAGTGCAAGAGTTGTGCAGCAGGGCTGGGCAGACTTCTGCCTCGCCTTTAAATCCCTGCCTGGAGAAGCTCCAAGTGAAGCCCGGACGAGCCCCGAGCAGCAAAGGCACAGTGAAGGTTTGCTCTCCATTTCTTTCCGGCTGCGTTTCGTGTGCTGTGAAGCCAGCCAGCCGGTGCTCTGCTGTCTCTGGCGGGGCTTGGAATCAGGGGCGGCTGCTCCCTGTGGGTGATGAGGACGGGCGAGTTTTGGGATTTCGTGGGGACAGAGCAGTGACGCAGGCGGGGAGCCGCTCGCTTTGCTACGTGGAGTTTGTGCCTGTCCCTGCAGCGTGGGTGAGCTGCAGCTGGACAGGAGCCTTTGTGAGTTTGTTCAAGTCTCTTGCTTTTTCCAGGGGCTTTTCTCTGAATCTCTGCCGTTTCCTCCAGCTCCTGTTTAAGTTAACTTATTCTTTGGCATAAAAATGTTTGAAAACAAGTTACAAACGAGCCTTTCTTGAGACTTTGCAGTAGGAGTGTTTGTTATCTAATCAAAGTTCACATAGGCTCATATTTTTTTTTTCATTCCTCTGATTTACACTGAAGCTCGGCGTAGGTCAGTTTCCCCAGCCTGAGCTCGGAGTTCCTCCTGCTTGTAGCCTGCATTGCCCGAGTTTCTTTCCGTGCCTGTTTGGTAACGCAAGCAGCACTTCCACAACATCGCACAACTTCTGAGTCGCCACTCCATGTTGCTCAGGCATCGCGATATTTTTTTTCTAAACTGTTTTTGTTTCCAAAAGAACGCCATTTAAAGTAAATTAGAAAGGAAAGCATTAAAACAAGTCAGCCCAGCTGAGAACAGTTCTTAAAGCTGTACGAAGGGGGTGACTTTTGCACAGGCGGAAGGGCTGCACAAACCGCCCACAGACCGGGTGATGCCCACAGGGGATGGGGGTGGGAAGAAGCGATCCATGTCTCTGCTGATCCCTGGACAACTTTATTCCCTGCTTGTCGTGCTCCATCCCTTTGCCACCCGCAGGACACCATGGTGCGGCGAGTGGCCGTCATCGGGGCTGGGGTCAGCGGGCTGGTCTCCATCAAGTGCTGCCTGGACGAGGGGCTGGAGCCCACCTGCTTCGAGAGGAGTGAGGACATCGGGGGGCTCTGGCGCTTCACTGTGAGTGGGCTCTGCCTGGTTTTGTCCCCTCCCCAACTCCCCTTTGCCCGCAGCAGCAAGGACAGGGTGGCCATGCCCTCGGGAACGTCCCTGTCCCAGAGTTTTGCAAGCCCTGTGTGCGACCACTGGCTTTAAACTCAATGCTGACCTCGTCCTGCAGCCACCAGCAGATTTTGGGGTGCTGGCCCCTGTTTATCACTCACACCTCAGTGCTGACCCGGAGGAGGAAAAGTCCTTCCCTGTGCATCCACAAACATCCCTGCTCGCTTCTCACAGGACACCGCCGATGGCGGGAGGGTCAGCGTGTACCGGTCGGTCATCACCAACACCTCCAAGGAGATGTCCTGCTTCAGCGACTTCCCCTGCCCTGAGGATTTCCCCAATTTCCTCCCCCATGGCCTCCTCCTGGAGTATTTCCGAATGTACACCCGGCACTTCCAGCTCCTGCAGCACATCCGCTTCAAGGTGGGCCGGGGCCTGCTGCGGGGGGGACCACGGGGGGCTTCAGGTACCACCATCACCCGGGTGGGATGGGACAACAGCCACACAAGGGCTGCATGTCTTGTGCATCCTGAATGCGGCCTTTTTGGCTCCGTGTCTTAAGTTAGGCTGCTCAAGCATGGGCTGCCCCATCCTGTGCCATCTCCAGAGGGAAGGTGCAGGTCTGTTTTAGCAGCTTCAGAGGTGCAACCAGGTTCCTGAGGGCCCAGCAGCCTCAGCCCTTTGTGGGCAACTCCTTTCTGAAGCTTGACACAGCTCCTGACTGCAATTTTATTGGGTTTTGGTGTAAGACAACAGTTCTCAGCGTGAGGAAGCGCCCGGATTTTGCCACTTCAGGCCAGTGGGAGGTTGTCACCGAGACGGAGGGCGTCCAGGAGTCGCACGTCTTTGATGCTGTCATGGTCTGCACGGGCCACTACCAGGTGCCCCTCCTGCCCTTGGCTTCTTTCCCAGGTGAGCCAGGACATGCGTGACCCTCACAGAAAAGTATGTGGGCATACCCAGGAATGGGTAAAAACACCTCGTGAAGATGCACTGGTGCTCTTGCATGAGAATTTGCAGAGCAAGACCATGATGAGGTTGCACAGGAGGGTGGAGAGGGTGAAAGCAGCACCACTTCTAGAGGAGCTGAGACCTCTATGGTCTTTGCAGCACTTGGCTGCAAGGAGAGGTGGGGAGCAGTGGGTCCGGGGCCAGGCACAAGGCTGGAGCAAATGTGTCTGGTGGTAGGAGACACTTCCTGCTCTCTGCCCAGGCATCGAGACCCACTTCAAAGGCCGGTACCTCCACAGCCAGGAATACAAAGATGCGGAGGCTTTCCGGGGAAAGCGGGTCCTTGTGGTCGGCATTGGGAACACTGGTGGTGATATTGCTGTGGAGCTGAGCCACGTGGCTGCGAAGGTACAGAGCTATGGTAGCAGGGGCACGGGGCAAGCAGGAGGGAGGATAAAATGACCACTTCTCTTAAAGCTGAAGTTAGCAAGACCCACCATGGGGATGTTTCCCTCCTCTCTGTATGGTCCCTGCTCAACCCTTTCTTGGCATTCAGCTCTTTTCTTCCCTCCCACCACCCAGCCTTTTGAACAAGGCTTTGCCACTGCTTTATTTTTACCAAATACCTCCCCAAAACTGCCTACAAGCACTCAGGAGATACTAAAGCGCAGGTCAGAAATGGGAGGGCACTGCACTGCTGCACATCTTGGATTTCTTCTCTCCATCCATCTTGCAAGTGCAGCTCTATCTTTGCCTCCCAGCACCCGCAGGAACGGCACCCTTTGCTCCCCAGGGGCTTTGTCTCCTGAGGGACACCAGATGTGACAGCAGGGGGTCCACACCAGTGATGGTGGCTGCGTCCAAGCTTTGTCCATTGGGTTTCTTGATAAACAGACCTTCAAATTGAGGCCAGTTGAAGAAGCTCCGCAGTTCCTGGAGAATTTGGGCCACCTGGGAACATTGCAAAAGCCACCATGAGCTGGTTCATCGGGACACCGGCTGCTTCCCTCAGGACTCAGCTCCCAAGCACAGGAGCTGGGATTTGCCACGTGGGGCAAAAATGGAAGTCAGGCCTCTGGGCAAGAGGCCCTCAGGCCTGCCTTCTCCGCCAGGTGTTTCTCAGTGCCAGGAGCAGCACGTGGGTGTACAGCCGGGTGTCAGACCACGGCTTCCCCTTCGACATGGTCAGCACCACGCGCTTTAACCACTTTCTTGAGTGGCTTCTCCCATCAGCCATCACGAAAAGGATCAAGTTTCGGAGGTTCAATTCATGGTTTAACCACGAGATCTATGGCTTGGCTTCTGTTAAAAGGTGTGTGTGTTTTGTTTTGTTTTGTTTTTCTGTTTTCTTGGTTAGTTGTTGATTCTTAATGGTGTGAAATCGTCTTTCACTTTGGGGGATATCTGCAGCATAGCAAACCATTGGAGAAGACTTTTTGGGTCCCCCTGGATGCTGACATTTCTCTCCTCCTCTTTTTTCCATGTGCAAGTTCCAATTTTCATGTAATTATCAATGAAGAGTTGCCATTTTGCATGCTCTCTGGGACTGTCATGCTGAAGCCAAATGTGAAGGAGTTCACGAAAACTTCAGCTGTTTTTGAAGACGGAACAACTGAAGAGAATATTGACGTGGTGCTCTTTGCCACAGGCTACATCTTCTCGTTTCCCTTCCTCGAAGAGTCAGTTCGCAGCCCCCTCAAAAATAACCGTTCCCTCTATAAATGCATCTTCCCGCCCCAGCTGGAAAGGCCGACTCTGGCCATCATCGGCTTGGTCCAGCTGACCGGCTCTGTGATGGCAGGAGCAGAAATCCAGGCTCGCTGGGTGACAGGCATCTTTGCAGGTGAGAGAGGGGCTGCGGGGATGGGGGAGATGCTGGGGAGGGAGGATGGGTCAACCTGCTGCCTTTGGCACCGTGCTGAGCATCGCTGCATCAGTGCTAACTACGGAGGATC
The DNA here is from genome assembly GCF_011077185.1 of Oxyura jamaicensis. NCBI lineage: Eukaryota > Metazoa > Chordata > Aves > Anseriformes > Anatidae > Oxyura > Oxyura jamaicensis. Next base: position 9,692,618 of record NC_048900.1, on the reverse strand, counting down.
TGGGAGCATGGAAGGGGTCGAAGGGTTGCTGACGGCTCTTCTTATGGTGCTGTGCAAGGTCTCTGGTCTCTTTGCTCTTCTCAGGTGCATACAAGCTCCCTCCTGCCAGCAGGATGATGGCTGATGTTTTGAAAAAGCAGCCGCCGGTCAAAAGGTGCGTGACACTGCCACACCTTGGGTATGCTGTGACAGGCCTCTGCTTTTGAAAACATGTAAATCTGGGCAAAGTTGATCCTTTCTCACACTAAACCCTTTCTACTGATCCATTGCTTCTCCAAGCTGAGCTGTGGGATGAAACAACTGCCCTACAGCCTCCCCAGGCCCCACTTCAGCTCTGGGAGCTGGAGCAGTGCTGCCCCCAGATCCCTTCTGCTAGGCCTCCATGTCCTACCCTTGTTCCCAGAATCTGTGGAGATTTGTTTTCCTCCAGACAGAGGGTGCCATCTCGTGGCTTCTCCCTCCCTACTCCAGGCAGCGGGGAGCGTGAGGCTGAGGGCCCAGCTCTCTCCCAAAACCCCACTGGAGCACTGTCAGGAAGCAGTTTCCTAGCTCAGCCCTGTCCACAGGTTGCATTTTGGTGGTGACAAGCAAGTTACGGAGATAAAGCAAGTTTTTGCCTCTTCCTTGTGCCAGGGTGGCTGCTGGTGACCACCACATGAAGGCTCTTTGTGTGCCTTTAGGTCTCTGTGTCACCCTGTAGCAAGGGACAGGCTCAGAGATCTTGGCCGACGTGTCCCCTGTAATGCAGTGGCCTTTCTGAGCCCAGGGCTGTGAACTGAGGTGGGAACACACTATCTGATTTTCTTTATTGATTCTATGTCCCATGGAAGGAATCCATCCGAGCCCGAGCACTTGAAGATTAGTTTCATTAACTACACCTCCGACATCGCTTCGTGCGCTGGCGTGAAGCCCAGCATGCTGCGGCTGCTCCTGACTGACCCTCGGCTGGCCATGGCCGTCTTCTTCGGCCCCTGCACGCCCTACCAGTACCGCCTGGTGGGACGGGGACGGTGGAGCGGGGCCAGGGCCGCCATCCTGACGCAGTGGCAGCGGGTCTTGAAGCCCTTGAGAACTCGGGTGGTGGAGGACGGAGCCTCCCCCTGCTCCTGGCGCTGGCTGGGCCTCCTCGCCCTGCCCGCCATGCTGGTGGCAGGGTTCCTCCTCTCCAAATCTCCCCGTCCTGGGTGGGTTCCCAGGGGGCTTCGCCTTTTCTAGAACGGACTGATGGAGTCACGGGGGGTGGTGCAGGGTGGACCGCGTACTTCTGCCACCAGCCCTGGGCCTCAAGAGGGCTGCGGGGAGAGGCTGAAGGGCTGGTGGGCACGGGGCCAGTGCTTCTTCTGGGGTGACGGGTGGCTTGTGGGGTGGGCAAGGTTGTTTTGCTGGGAATTTATGAGAGGCAGGAGGCAGAAATAAACCTCGGTGAGCTTTTAACAATGTTTTTAATGTGTGATTTTGATGTTTTGGGTAACAGGCTGGCTATGAGGAGCAGGGGGACGGACTTAAGGCTTTGCACCCCGGGAGCAGCGGGGAGACTGAGACCAAAGCCGGGGGTGGGGGGCTTCCCCGGGTGCCTCCCGCCGGAACATGGCGGCGAAAATCCCAAAACCACAAGATCCACCCCAATTCTCCCCCCCCACACCGCTCCCCGACTGCGGCAGGGCGGGGTCACGTGGGCAGGCGGGGCACCGCCGGGCGGGTGCGCGCTCGCTCCGCCGGCCGGTGGCGCGCGCGCGCGGCGCGGTGACGTCAGACGCCGTTGGCGCCGGCTTGGCCGCCCGCCATCTTGGCCCCTGTGTGGAAGCGGCTGAGGCGCGGCGCCGGGAGCGGCCGGCGGCCTTCGCCGGAGCGCGGTGAGCCCGCGGGGGGCGAGGAGAAGGAAAAAAGAAAAGAAGATAAAAGGAATAAACCCGGAGCGGGTTCCTCGGCCCCGCCAGGTGAGCTGGGGGAGGCCGCGCTCTCCCCTCAGTGCTCCTCGGGCGGCCTTGAGGGAGGCTGAGCGGCGCCGGGGGGAGCGGGCGGGCGGCCTGCGCCTCATGGCCGCGGGCGGGGGCGGCACGGGCCGGAACGGAACGGAACGCGGAGGGGCCCCGGGGCCGCTGCTCGCCCCACCGGGCGCGTGGAGGCGGCGTTGGGCCCACGCCGGCCGGGCCCTGGTGCCGGGCCGCGCCGCATCGCATCGCATCGCCCGGGGCAGGCCGCGCCCCGCAGCGGGCACAGCGCCGGGCACAGCCCCGAGGCGGCGGGAGGGGGCTGCGGGCTGCTTCCCCGCCTAGTTCGCCCCCTCTCCCTTACCCACCTACTCCCCTTATCCGCCTATTTCTTCCTCCCTTTACCCTCCTATTTCTCTTGCCCCCCCAATTTTCTTCCTCCTTACTCACCTATTTTTTCACCTATTTTTACTCCTCTTCCCCACCTATTTCTCCCCTCTTCCTCACCTATTTCCCCACCTATTTCTCCCCCTCTTCCTCACCTATTTCTCCCCCTCTTCCTCACCTACTTCTCTCCCCTTCCTCACCTATTTCCCATCCTCCCCTTTCCTCCCCCCTTGCCTATCTATTCCCCCCCCCCCATCTTCTCCACCCTTTCTTTTCAAAAGGCTCCACATCTCTCCAGGGAGATTTCTCAGGAAACCATCCCCTTCAAGCTTTTGCACACACTCTGTGGCACTTATTCTTCCTCTGCAAAGCCCCAGGGTAGGAGAGGTTTTCCTATGGGATGCTGGAGGCACATACAGTGCGCCACACTTGGATTTTCTGACTCTGAAATATTTATCCGCAGTTCTGGAGACGCGCAGTAAAAGGAATCCTGGATTATTTGACTTAGAACTGAGTGAAGCACCGTTTGGGAAGGTATTGTTGTTTCTGCTCCTAGGGACAAGATCTGTAGGAATGGGGTGAATGTGACCAGGGTGGTTTTATTGATTCCGCTTGAAATGTGGTGTGAGCATGGGTAGATGACATGGCTAAAATTCAAGCAGCCAGCCTGGTATAATGGGAGCCATCACCTAGGGATGCGGGCCTTGAAAATTTGGGGGCTAAGGGTGGCCTAGCCAGTTCCCAGCTTGGGCCCTTTTTTTGAGGGAAGGGGAGTCTGCATGGGAGCGTGGTGCTGGGAGTTGTATGGAACACTGTGGTTTTACTGTTTCTGTCCCTTTTGTGTCTCAGGCATGCATTTTGTAAGCTTGTCCCTTTGTGAAAGGTCTTGAGCTCTTTATCACTGAGGAGGAACTGTTTTTCCTTATCAGTCTTTGATTACTGGAGTCAAATGGATGTGCTAGTTGAAATCAGCATTATTTCCAGCAGAAGGAACAGGATTTTTTTTTTTTTTTTTAATAGCTTTGTTTCTTGGGCAAAGGGACATCAGGCCTACCCATTGTTTAGCCTTAAGAGCTCTGCCTAGACAAGAAACTGCTTTTTAAGGGGAGAGGAAGTGGGACATGAGATCATTTGTCCATCAGTGAGAAACAAAAGGATGACCTTTTAATACTTGCTGCCAGGAGCTGAATGGTTGTCAAATTCCTTTGAATCATATAGTGGAGAGAGTTTTTCTTCAAGATTAATTTTGGGATGTTTTAGAGCAGCTCTGCCACAGCTTCCTCCTTGGGACTAAGGAACCTGAAAGTTTTGAGAGTTCTTTGAACTCGATGGATGCTCAGTGAGAGTTTGTCCCTTAGATTATTGTGCTCCGTGCACGAGGACGTGACCACTTTGAGGCAAGCGCGTTATTAAAGGTGGCCACTTGAGCTGAAGTGAGAGCTGGCATAGGCCATTGCTTGTGTGCAAAGAGTTGTGTTTGTCTGCCTCTGTCACCTGGAACGCTGCCCTAGTATATACATGTTTTATACATAAAGTATTGCTTTGGTAAGTAACAGTGTGTAAAATAGGTGTTAATCAATATAGTCATTTCTGTCAGTCTTGCTGATACCAAGCTCCAAAGAGACAGAGTATTTGTAGCAACCTATAGTTTCTTTGCTCTCATTTAGACTTCGTAACTGGAACCCCAACATTTATGTAGGGAAATCTGGAAAAAAAAAAAAAAGTTCAATTTACAGCTCTAACTTCCTTGTTGCTAGAGTCCTTGTCTTATGGCAGAGATTTATTGTGTGCATCATCTTTAGGTCCAATTTCCCCATTTCCTAAAGTCTACCTGGGAAAGAGAAACAAGCCACAAAGAACAGGGAGAAGATACTGCTGTTCAGAAGGGAGCTCTCCTTTAGGTTCCGTTTGTTTTAATGAGGCTTTTAGAGCAATAAAGTGAAAGAATGCAAGCAAGCCAAAGCAGTAGATACTTTGTATGGGGTTGACTTCAGCCAAGTGTCCTGGGTTACTCAAAGTGCAAGCCCATTATTCCAGAACATTCCCCAAGCCATCTATGGGAGTGATGTGACAGTGGGGAATGGGTGGAAAATAGCCTAAATACCATATATGGGTGGTATGGGTAAGAGGCTTAGATGTGGAGACAGAAAGAAAAAGGTAGCTCTTGCAGAAGGACTAAACCCATGCACAGCATGCTCTTGCAGAGGAGCAGACTCTAGTGTGTTGGAGGTAGGAGTGAGGGAAATATTCCTCTGTGGTCATTTTGTTGAAAGAAGAGTGGGACTTCTTTAGAGGCCAGAGAAGGTAATGAAGGTTGGGGGGGCTCCACCCTGAAAACACACCACATTTCCACTAGTTGGGGATGGATGCTGGGCTTGTAATGACGGGACTGCGAGTGGTGTTTTACTGGTAGAACCAGTTGTTCGTCTTCTGTAGTGATTTTTTTCTATGCTCAGTTTCATTCCCTCGTGGTTTTTTTTATAGACAAGGTTTCACAAACCCCATAGAAACTTCCCATGGGTGAAAGCAGGTGCAAAAAGAAAAGCTGAGATTTTTTTGAGGAGGTGGGAGGAAATAATACCGTGTGCATGTGTTTGTGAAATGAAAATGGAATGGACAGAAGTCTTAAAAAAAATGCATAAAGAGCAGAGGAAGATGAAGTCCTAATAAAAATCAGATGAAGACAGCTTTTATGTCTATGAAGAACAGGCTAACAGAAATAGACTGTTTTTATTGCAAATACCTCAGCCATTACATAACATTCTAACTAAATGCTAACGAACTAGTCTGTTACAGATTGCAAACACGTATTGAAGCGAGAAGCTTTTTATCATCATATTTTTTGTTTTTATATGTCTAACATTGTCTTGATTAATGGTGAAATTGCAATGTGGAATCACATTATCTTTTATCTGAAGTACGAGGATGGTAAACTTTAACTGATACGGTTTTGAAAGTAATGTGAGCTCTGTTTTCAGGGGCTTACAATATCGGAGATGTGAATTACTGCACTTTATCCTATGTCAGGTACATCAGCTACAAAAGTGTCAGGTGAAGAACTGTGGAATCACCTGATGCTGCATAACTGAGAGAAGAGATTTCCAATTTGATAACTGAAAGTGAAAGGGCAGGTTTACTCAATACTTAGGTACCTGGGATATAAGTTGTGGCTCAGCATGCTCTGAGGTACCACATGGATTTCCGTGCAAGACATTCAAGAGCTAGATCATCTGCTTTTGCCACGCTGCTTGTTTATATTAGCAAATCAAACTTTCTCTGCTTCAAGAGCAAACTTTTTCAGACTGTCCTCCTTAAATCTTATAAGCAGTTACAGCTTGTTTTTAAAATTAATATTTTGTAAGCTCTAAATTTTGGTGTTTGTAAACATTTTAAAATTATGGCTGCACATCTAATCAGTATATGCAGAAATAATAGTTCAAATTTCATTATTTGCAAGTGAAACACTTGCAGGCTTCTCTTCTTACCTTTATTTAACAGATTTGAATCTTCAGTCTGGGTGGAACTGCAGAAATGTCTTTATTTACCCAGAAAAACGTGTTGTTGGAGAAGCCAGTGAGTTCTCTCGCAGTTGAAGACCTGGTATCTTACAGGACTTGGGAGTTTATTCCATTTCAAAGCAGCCATATATTCCAGTGGGAGACTTTACTCTCTTGACATCAGTGCATCAATGCTTTCATTTTGCAAGAACTAAATTTCTGTACTTACAGGTCTTGCTTTGCAATAGTGTTTTGGACAGTCCGTAATCGATATATGCATTTATAGGAAAAGCATTCTAGTGAGGTGGAGTAATAACAAGTTTTCTTTTGCCAATATGAATAATTAGTCTGAAGCAAAGGTATGTTCTAGAAGAAGAAATTTGTCTTTGGCTTGTGATATGGTGACAGGATTCATTTACTGGAGTAAATAAAGAAAAAAGCAACTGAAAATGTTAAACTTCTTCTGTAGCTGTTTGGCAGATGGAAACTGTCATGGAAAATGGGTTCTGTGATGCTGAAGGACAGATATATAAAGCTGAGTATGCTGATGCAGCTTTCGTAATTCAGTCCTTTTTTTATTTTTTTTTTAAAGCATGGGTCTGGTCTAAAGATGAGGGCTGAAGTTGCCCTTTAATTGAACACTGTTGTCCAACACTCTTGTCAGTGTGCTTTTCACAGTTGCTTCTCTCACATGCTGGGTATTCTTTTAGTCACAGGAGAGGGATAGTTTCTGCTCAAAGAAATTAGTGAGTCCTCTCAAGGAAGAACATGTAAGCAGAGATCAAGGGGATAACAGGCAGCTGACAGAAGAAGAGACTACGAGTAGTAACGAACTCCAAGCTAGTCCAGGCCAAGCTTTCTGAAGGAGCAAATTCTCCTACCTTTGTATGCACAGGAGTCAAGTTCTTTACTGATGTCAATGGTGATTTTTGGGCTGGTACATCTGGCAACCCTGTTTCTAGCCGTCATGGTGACGGTATCTGTGATAGTCTTAAATGTATGGCACCTCTTAATACAGAGGAGAAACTATGATGTTTTTTTGATCTATGGATCAGTATGGGAGTATGGTGGGAGTTAGAGGCAACACAGATTTGGGGTATTAAGGTGGTGACAAGTAGCTAAACACAACACGACTGAGTAAAGTAACTTACTCAACATTTTACATCATGATATGGGTGTACAGAACTATAAAATGGTTTATTCTGCAGATTCCTACGGCTCACGGGGTTGCTTCCATCTTGGGGTGGCAGTCTTCAGTAACAGAGATCTTGAGAAGGTGAATGAAAAGATGTTGGAAAGATAGCTGGAGAAGAGGAATCCATTTTGGCACATCTGTTCTGGAGAGGAATTAAGCTCTGTAGGGGTTTATTCCCAGTGTAGCTCTTGTGCACTACCAAATATCCTGGAAGAGTTCATGAGCAGAACATCTTGCCTGAATATTTCAAAGCAACATCTAATTGATTTCTGAAGTCAAAAACCTTAAATGTAATGATTTGTGTTACTTAAATAAATGTGTGGATAGGTGCTTTGAAAAAACAAGTTTTGCTTAAAAACTGACAGATTTCTACTTATTTTCAGCTAAGGTCAGGTATATTTTATAGGTGTAGAAAGGTTTGATATGGAAAAAAATCTGCTGCGACAAGTGAGTTGTGCTTCCTTGAGAAGAACATTGAAACTGAACAGTGTATCTTTCTCGTCAATAAATATTAATTACTACTTGGAAATTGTGGTAAAAGAGCAGGAAATGAAGGTATTGAAAAGGATTGTTTGAATTATCCACAGCAAGGAATGGCTTTACATTTGTCTCTTAATATGTCCTCCCCTATTCTGCTGCCCACCTCAATGTGGGGTGAGTGGGAAGGGTAGGAAATATGTAGGTCTAATTTGGCTTTTAGAAATCACGAGCAAAGACTTCATAATTTAAACCTAGGAACTAGCTGAGATGGACCAGAGAGGCAGAGTGCCAACAGTTTAAATGGCATTATTTCAGAGCTTGTAGGGCTCTTACAGTAAAAGTGTTACAACAAAAGGGAAAAAGAAAACAGTGAAGAGATTCATTATATTAAAGGGCTTCAACTTCTGCTGCTTATTTGAGTTAGGAATCTGGTCCATTGTCATGTACCTATTGATTATCTTTTGTCATCTTTCTAAAAAAGAAGTGTTTTGCACCGAACAATGTGACTGACTGAAGGAATTGACCCTCGTTGAGCCCAACTCTTGTTTCTGGTAACTTATCCCAGACAGCCCTCTGCAGAGGAACCCATCCTGCACACTGTTAAGCCTGTGTCTGGGGTCAGATCCGCTGAAGTGCAGCTGGAACAGAACTGTGGCTTGCTGCTACTATGTATGCTTAGAAATGTCAAAGAATCCAGTGATGTGGAGGCTTCTTGTTGATAGCTTTTTATTGTAGGGTGCAAGCAGTTCATTCTTACTCGTGCAAATGGACCCTCCAACCCACCACTATCACCAGTTCTGCCTGTCCTTTGTAGTTTTCTGCACATCTGAATCTGAGCATAGCAAGCGCAGAGCAGCGCTGACCATTTTAATGTTTTTAGCACTCTGGTTTGAACAGACACGGGGGCATCTGTATATCATTGGTTGCCTAGCTTCTCCAGCAGCCCCCATGGGGGCTTCTCTTTTCCTTCCCTGTTATCAGACACGCTGTTCTCAGCCTGCCAGAGCAACTGCTACGCAGGATACCACTGAGAAGGGGACTCCCCGTGTTGCTTTCTGTGTGCTTGAGGACAATGAGTCCACTAATATTTTTGCCTTCCCAGGCTTCTGCTGGATGGCGTGATGCAGTTGAGCAAGAAACAAAGTGGTGCTTATGACAGCAAGCTAAGTGCTGTTGTAATTTAAGGGACCGTTTGTGATCTTAAATATTAACAGATGCCTTTACAGAGAGCAGCTGTGGTCAGGATAAACTGATCTAAATTAGTTTGTGAGAAGCCTAGCGGATAGTTTAACTTTCTTTTTCAATTAAAAGAACTGAGGGGTAAGACAGGTCACATTAGTTTCCTGTATTCAGGGAAACATGCACCTACCAGCCTACTATTTGAGTAATGTGTTTTGATAGCAGGTATATGGATTGTTTCTACAAGAATTTGCCTTAATTTATTCCCCTTTTTCTCAAATAATGATTTAGTTCTGAGGACTTCAAAGTTTCTTCATTCTTCTAAATAATGGATTTTTTTTTTAATAAACTCTTGAATATCTTGAAAATAAAAATCTCATTTGGCGTCTGCAAGTTGAAAAGCTAATTGGGTGAAAGCCCTTAAGTGGTTCTGTTCCCAGAAGTCATGAGAATGCATCTTGTTGTGATGCTCTCTTTACTTGTATAGAAGCTGTTCCTACTTCTTATTTCTGGTCCTGGCTTCCTTCCAGCACTTCAAAAGTCCTGCTAGAATTAAAAATTTACAGTTTTGAAAAGTTTCTTAAACTGCATGAAACTGGAAAAGCAAAAATCTCTTTTGAAAAAAATAGGCTCTAATACTTAGTGATAGAGAAATGAAGACTTGTGAAGAAATGGTGAGGCTATTTAGGAATAAAGAAGCTTGTCTCAAAAGTGAACTGCAAAGATGTTTTGGATCTTACATTACAACTAGGAATGTATGTTTCTGAAAATGTATTCAGTAGTCTTGCAAAACATCTAGCTTATTCTAATTTATGTTTGAGGATTATCAGCACATGGCAAGAATAGCTGTGCTGTGTTAGTGCCTTAGCTTTATGGTGTGCTAGTTCTGACTTACGTGTGGCACGCACTGTCAGTCTTTACTGGAATTTCTTGAAAAATCCTTTCTGGCAAAGACACTGTTTAGATGTATTTTGTTAGCTTGAAAATGTGCTGGTACTTGAAGGATTACTTGTATTAATACAGTGTGGTTATTAGTATTTATTAATCTGTCATTTTTACTTGTGGTGGTGATACTAAGTTTCTTTCTGCCCATCTGCTTTAAGTTGAACAAGCTAGTAATGAGACCCTTCCGATCCATTCCAGTAGGTGAATGCCAAGCTACAGCTGGAGTGACCCAAGTGCATTCAGTCTAATGGCACATTCAGGGTTTCTGATTCTCACAATTTTACGGTGCTTGTGACGTCCCCAGCTATGGCTTACAACTTGTTCAGGTCCATTTTCCTTGGAATTTGTGTACAACCAAATAATATCAGTAAATTAGCCTGAAGGTTGTAGTTGGAAAAAGTGACTGAAGTGAATTCTCTAAGCTCAGAAGCAAAACTAAAACCATTTCTGTGTAAGTCATCCAGTTTTATGGCTGTACTGAGGATTAGAGGCATAAGGCAGAGTCCTGTCACGGTACTTCACTTCCTGAAGGCTCTTGAATGCTGGAGGAAGTGCAGGAAGAGGGTTCTTCAGGATTTCTTTAGGAGTGGTTGTTGTGTGTCCATCCATCAGTCCTGCTGTTGGACGTAGATGTTGGGTTTTCAGTTCAGGATTGTGATGTAAATGCACAGAATGGTTTTTAGGGATCTGGTAGAATTAAGTTATTGTAAGCTCTATGGATACTCTTGAATTTACCCAACTGTGTAGATTAAGTTCTACTTGAGTTGTTTGTGCTTGACCTTGAGACTAATTAAAAATCATTTTAATTTTAGATATAAACATGACTTGAAAATACAAAACTATTGTCCATTCTTTAGAGAGATTTTAAGCATAGCAGAGACCAGACCAGAAAAAGTAAAAACCGTAACAGACAAGCAGAGGAGCGGTAGTCTCAGGAAATACCTTTCCTTGCTTGGAAGAGGTGCAGGATTGGTTGTGAGACTTGTTTCTGAGCTCCCTTTTTAAGTCACCTGGTCACCTGCTGCTGTTAGTGGGTGTTTGCACTCCACTTGCTGCCTGTTGCTTGGAAGTGTCCCTTGCTTCCTTGGGACTGCTGTTCTGTGATGAGGTGCTCCTGCCTCCTTCTAAATGTTTGATACCTCTTGAGCGTGGTGGTATCTTCTAGCTACAAGGTAACAGTTAAATACCTTGCTGGCCATTGGTAAGCTTCTTCATGGCAACAGTGAAACTAACTGTCCTAAAAAGTTACTAGAGAGTCTGAGCTAATTAGATTCCTGGGGTGGCGACTGTAGTCTGAATTCTTGTGTGTGTGAGAAAGTAATTCCCCTTGACTGCAGCAGCAGCTAGATGCCTAAATAGATTTGAAGGATCATGGCCTTCATCTGAAATTTAAACAGAAATGTAATTGCAGTTCATCAGCCTCTTCCAGTGAGAGAGGTGGTGCCAGTGCTTTGTTCTTCCAGCTTTTTTCTTTTCCTAGAGAAGAAGGTTTTTTTGGTTGTTATTTTTATTTTGAACCACTACTTCACCTATTTATTCTTCTGCCATGATAAGGATTTAGAGTAAAAGACTTGCATTGGATGCTATTACAACCTTAGGAATTCTCTTCAGAGCTTGGGAGAGAACCTCACTTTTATGTTCAAGAGAACTTGATTTGCTTCAGTAGGTGGCTATCTCTTTACAAAGATGACAAGAAAGCTTTAAAAAAACAAAAAAAAGGTAGTCATTATTGGGTCATCTTTTAGTCCCACAACAACCTTTAAAACCTGCTCTTTGTACGTCTCAAAAACATGGCTTTTCGTTCTTTGATAATTGATAATGTGCATTGTTTTATGGCTTCTGTAGGCAGTATTGTACTGGTTAAATGCTTCATTGGTAGCACTTTGTACAGTTTAGATTTGAATCTCCTCTTGTGATAAAGTTAGCTTTGTGTCTCAAATATGAAAGAATCTGCAGCCTGAAGAGTACATAGGTATAATTATAAAGCTAAAGGAGTCAGAAGTATTAAATCTTCTGTATGTACAATAGATGAGAATTGAATAATTAAAGTGAGATGCTTATTAACTCCAGCATTTTGTTCATGAGAATAGTTAAGTTCATATTTTGAGTACCTCTTTACATTATCTTCTTCCTTTTAAAAGGTAAAAGTGTGACTGCTGTGCTGATGAACAGCTTCTCATGCAGTATTAACTGGGAGACTAAAATGGAGCCACTGGTGTAAAACATGGAAGAAAGTGACATATAAGCATTGAAAGCATTGAATCCCCAGGATAACAGTATTGCCTTAAGTAATACTGAGATGTTATTTGACAAATAACCAAATGGCTTTATGTGATACTCCAAACATACAAAAAAAATCCTCAAACAAAATGAAAACTGTCCTTTCTTTCCCCAAAGATCTTCAGTAGCTGTAGTGACATCATTCTGCTTGTGAGGGGAGGGGACCACAACCTCTTCATTCCCTGCTTTCATTTCAGAAGGAGAAGGTTTCATGAATAGGACAGGTAGTATTAATTAACTTAGCTAAACAAAAGTAACCTTGTGATATATGAAAATATTTAGTGTGTTTTTGACAGTTTTATTGGAAGAGTTTATCCTGTCTGTGACTTTTTGATCACTTTTAGATGGGTGCATTTAAGAAGACATGCTGCTCATGGTGATTGATCCCATGGATCAGGCTTCTGTTGGCAGAATTATTCTATGGGAATCTGATTTCTGTGTATGTTAACTGAAAAACACATGGACATATAGTTAAATATATATATATATATATATTCAAATCTGAGTAGAGACAGATTTGAGGTTTGCGTGGTTGCTGTCCTTTTATCTGTGGCTTTTGACTCCAGACAGCTGCTTTTAACTTATGTTTCCTTTTGTTCTCAACAATGCTCTGCAGAAGCTGAATAGAAATGACAGATTATTTTAGACCCCGCTAATATTTCTCTGCTGCAGGATGTGTCCTGAAAGTTTATTTTAAAAGTCTTAGTCACTGCTACTGGTGCCATCTTACTATACTTGAGGGGTTCTTCATAAAAGTTCCCTTTATATTTGTGGTTTGATGCTGGTTCTCCTGTTGAAAGGCTGCATTCGGTGTGACTGGTATTTCTTAGAGAGGACAGTTCAGCAGGCAGTCATCTAGTCTAAGGCAGTAAAAGTTTTTCTTGCTCTGTAGATTACTATTTTGAACTAAAATGATTTGCAGTAAGCTTAGTTTCTGTGTCAAATTTTTGAAAGTGACTGGTTGTATTTTGTTGCTTGGCTGAGTAGATCTGTTTAAGAGACAACTAACTGTAGTTTAAAACTGATGCAGGCATGTTTGTGGATGCTCATTTCTGGCATCTGCAGACTGCATTTTTACAAGATGCATCTGTGGGATAACGTCCTCAAATGGTTGTTTTGTGTCACGATCTCTTTTCTACCCGATGCCTACCTGGTTTTGGTAATGTTTTGGGAAGACACTCTTAGACCTTGAAGGGGAACAATTTGGAGAACTAGCAAAGCCTGCTTTGCTACAGCTGTGTGCTGTTACAAGTGCTTTGGTTCTAAGGACCAGAGCTACTCTTTGATTCTCCATTTGAGGGTCACTCACAATATTTCTCTAGAGATTGTCCAATGCTTCGGGGATTGGCCTGTACTATTTTTTTTTTTTCTCAGAGGTGATGAGTCACAAGGCACAAGAGAGATGGTGATCAAAAGGGTTGAGGCACAAGAGAGATGGTGATCAAAAGGGTTTTCTTTTCCAGCTCAGCCCACCTACCTTCAGAAAATTTGTAGAACCAGTGCAGTCTCTACATTGTACCCTCTTCAAGTTTGACTGAAAACCGGTGAGCCCAACATCTAGAGATGTGGAAGAAAACGGGTGGAATTACTAGCCTGGCTCTCTAAATAAAACTTAATATAGATCTTGTTCAAGAATGAGTTGTAGCGAGATCTACTCAGAAAGCTTTGAAGATCTGCAGAGCTACTGTTCTTGTAGATGGTAGAGCTATGTGGTTTGTCTGAGGTACCTGAAATAGCTCAAAAGTCCATGAAATCTTTAATTTTCAGCCTGCATAGCAGCAACCTACTTAATAATGAATACTGCTGCAAATTATTCTATTTTTAAAAAGGAAAATAAAAGCCTTACCACAGAGCCTTTTTCTAATTATGTTGATTTGAAAGAGTGTTTTGCTAATTATGTGTTACTGGGGGGGTTGAGGCTTGTTTTCATGTCATATCGAGCCACCTGGTGCTGAAGCTATTAGGAACTCTTTATAGTGGTATAAATGACCAAAACATTGTGTTTCTTTTTTTTTTTTTTAATAGAAATTGGTCCTGAAAACTGTAGTCCTGGTATGGTGCTTTGGGCACTAGAAAGTTGTAAATATGAGGACATCAGTAAGAGAATGTTAGTTAATGTGTATTGTTCATACGTATGGCTGTCAGGTGAAGTCACCATGTTTAGTTGTAATTCTGTTTATCGATATTTGTGTGCAGCCTTCTCTTTGTGCAAAACTGTATATTCAGTAATTAGATAGTATTCTTGAGCATTCAGTTGAAAAATAACAGGTTTCTTTTACATAATGGGATATAAATTAGGCATAAAGAAAGCTTTCAGGGGTTCCAAGCACATAAAATTCAGCATCCTATGTTTCTCATTTAAATAGGCTTTACTTATCTGTAAACGGTCTCATTAATCTCTTTTCTGAAGATCACAGGTTTTCAGAATTTAATATGAATATTCAGAGTTTAATATCTAGCTGCAGATTATGTTTAGGTTTTACAACTATGAGGCACGTTTTCACTAAAAACTTAAGAGTCTAAATGTGCCAGGATTAGAGTTGATATGAAAGCTTTCCTTTCTAACTGAAATTTTTAATGCCACGTTATGTGGGGTGTCAGGTGCGGGGCTTGTTGAGGTATTGAGAATGAATTTTCAAAATAGATAACACTGAGTTTGGGAACATCTGACTCTAACATCCATCTGGCATGTGGCAAGACAGCTTTATTTTTTTCATTGTTCTGTTGTTCCCAGTCTTACCAGAACCACATTCTTTAGTGGGCCCAAAACAAAGCTAATCTAATAAAAGTGGAGTTATGGCTAGATACAGATCTGTATATGAGGCCCCTTAACCACTGTTTTAGTGCCCTTAAAATAAGGATAAGACAGTATGAGAAATCTTTCTGGATTTGTTTTTCATCTTGTGTTTTGAGAAGTGCTAATTTGTCCCAGTTATGACTAAACTTTCATGTAGTGCTTTTTATGATGCTTCCCACTTCACAGATGGGCACTTGAGGCACTGAGAGTTTAAGGCCCTAGGAAATATTCAGCAAGTTTGCCTTGAGTGGTGTGCCTTGCCTTAAGTCATTGCAGCTCATCCTTCTTCAAAATCAGCAATGATACAGACTTTGGAGTGGAAGTGATGGGAACTAGATATTCTGTGTTAAATAAGGAGCGTGAAGCTTATGTAAATGTTACCTGTCATAAATGATTGAGCACTTGTAGGCTAAAATGGGGGTGACATGTCCTGAGCTGGTAGGACTGCATAAAAGGTAATGGTAATATTGCTGAAGAAATCTAATGACATGTTTCATTTGCAATTAAACAAACTTATTTTGTTTAGCGGTTTAAAAACGCAGCGCATAAAATACAGTTCTAGATGTTCTCATGTGGCCATCTGTGCTTACATCAGCTAGGATGGGATGCCTGGAAAATACAGGGAATAGTAATCTTTCTGCCAGATGCGAGGAATGGTGTATGTTGTTCTTCAAACATGTACAGAAGCAGATTAGTTGGAAGACCATAATAGAAAGAGTACAGGTATTTTCCATAGCAATAGCGAGAGTTGATCTGCCTTTCAAAAATTGTGTATAAAGAAGCTTTCTTCCTGAACTTTTACACTACTCTGTTCCCTTTTCAGTGCCTGTGTGTACTTAACTTGTTCACTGAGATAATAAAATGTGATAACTTAGGCAGAATGCTCTTCTGTTCTCACATGTAAGTTTGTAAAACCATCTTTTGTATGTATAATAGAACTACAAAATACTGACATGGACATGGTGAGGAAACCAGACAAGATTTGCTGTTATGATGTTAAATGGTTTAAACTTCTTACCTTTCTAGTCCTGAAAACTTGACCTCAGAAATACTTTCTTCCTTGTTTAACCACAAAATAACATTTTTCTCAACTGAAGGTAATATCTTCTAATCTGCGGTTTGTCCTAATCCAATGCTAAGTAAAATTTACAAATACATGAACCCCTATTATTAAATTGTAAACAGTTTGTTTGGGGGAATTCTGAAATGATCCTTCGAGCTAGGAACTTGCTGGAAAAGGTCTGTCTGGTGTGTGGGCAGGGGGTGTTCTGTTCGTCATTTTCTTTTATTTTGGAAATAGGATTTTGGCAACCACACTATAGGAGAATAGACTGCATTCGGTTTGTTCTACCAACTGTAGGTATCTAAGAGGGTATAAGTAAGTGTTCCTTGACAGTGGCTAGGATATCTAGAAGTTGACAGCTCCTTACTGTACTGATTTCTGTACGCATGCTTCTGAGTTCGTTGCGGGATCTAAATAAGTCAACCGGTTGCAGTCTGAAAAAAGACTGGCCCAGAAATTACAGTAACTTTAATATGCAGGTCCTAAGGTCACAGAGGAAAGGTCAGTTAACTCGATAACATTACAAAGTGGCTGAAAGGTAATCTTTGCTCCAGGATTTTGGAAGCACTGCACCTTCAGTAATTATGCATATAGTGACTGTAGTCTTTCAAAATGAATTGCTGACTGGCTTAAATTTCTTAATGGTGCAGTAAACCCTGCCAGCTGCCATTATTACTTGTACTGCTGCCTATCCGTCTGTTTGCTATCATGGTAATTATTTAATTTTAGTAAGTAGTTCTGACATCTTTATGTTGCTACTGTTCAGAGTTATACAGCTGTCTCGTGTTCTTACTCATTTGACTGTAAGTCTAAACCTAGCAGGCAGTAACATTTGGCTTGGAAGGGTTTGACTAATAGAGTTCAGACTAACTGCTAGCTACCCATACTAACAAAAGATATAAATATTAGAGGAAATTTAGAATCACTCGGTGAGACTAGTACTTGCCAAACTAGAACATAGTTGTATGTACAAGTTAAACATTTTATGTTAAAATACCTCATAGACAGTAGTAAAGAGGGATTGATTCTGATGCTCCCGCATATGAATGCGGTATACACAAATTGAGTGAAAATGCAAAGTCATCGGACCTGGACACAGCCTGAAATTTTATTTCTTGTGCCTTGAAACCACACAATTATCTCTTTATAACTGCTACTAGATGGCACTGGGGTGCTTGTTTAATGTGTGACCTAGCACATATGTTTGTAGAGGGCCAGATGGGCTCAAGGGGCGGATTTGCCATCTCTGACATAAGTACCTAGTCTAAAGTCTAATTTTGCAAGTCTATCTTCTCTGGCAACCAGTGTCAGGTATGAAGCGAGTTAAATGTGAATGTATTGACTGGCCTAATTTACAAGAACACTGCTTGCAGCACTTGAGCTATTTTCTGCAAATCAGATTACTGAGGAATGTGCAGTTTTAATCAGTTCAAAATATTCTGTTTCTTTGTAGCATAACTTTGGGAAAAACTTGTCAAACAGTGTGAATTTAAATACTAAAAAAGGCATAGAACTCAGCTCTAATGGGTAGACCTACTTTGTTGATTTTTGTAAATTTGACACCAAAAAGCACTATTAGGAAACAATTACCTTTATTCTTTAAGCTATGAAATGTTCCAGAAAAAAACAATTTTTATAATTAAGAGTTGTCAAAGTATTCTCTTACTCCATAAAGAAGAGTTATGGTTAAGATTTTCCATGTTTGGTTTCTACCAAAGGTATGAGAGGTAATTTTGTAAATTGCTTGGGCAAACAATGACCTGAGCTGATGTGTTTTGTTTTCCCCAATTTCTGGTTTATTCAGTGTTGTGAAACCTCTTCTTATTTGCAAGATCTGGGGGCAGGAGCTGGTCTTGGGCTTAAAATAATAACTGTGTATGAGTTGTTCTCATATGAAGTAGGAGAACATAGCTGAGTAGCAAATCAATGTGGTGTATTACTTCAGATTATTATATGCACATCTGAAAACTTGCTTGCCACCCCTGCCCTCCTGGTAATTACCTGCCCAGAACCTACTTCTCTATTTGATGCTCCAGGATGACCAAGGTGGTTTCTACCATGAAGACAAGTCTGGGAGCAAAATGTCGGAGAACTGAAGGAAAAGAATCAACCAGGTTCTTACACAGGTGTTTCACTGAAGACCTGATGATAAAACTGGGTTTCCTCATAGAAGAGGTTAATGGAGATCTTTAGACTCCGACTTGATAAACTAGTCAGCCTTGATTCGTGTCCTCAGACTGTCTGAAAGCAGTTGTCTGGCCATGAGTAATGATAACGGCTGTGTTGCTGAATCACAGATCAGCATTGGGGCAGCTGTGAACAGTGAGTGAATAGTTGCTTGCAATCTGCTTAACTGTTAGCTCCACAGATAAGCTTATCTAAAGTCACATAATGGGCTGTCGTTCTTTCTTCTCTGCGCCAGTGATGGTGCTTTAAGCAGTGAGCTGTGGCTTCCAGTGAAAGCTTGCAATCTCAGTATGTAGTTTTTTGGATAGATAAGGGCCAGCCAGTCAGCCCTATCCAAAGTCTGTGTTCTGGTTACATGGTCAACTTGGTAGGCTGGGTTCAGCCTGCTTCCAGCCTCTCTTTCAAGTTTTTGGATGATGGGAGGATGCTGACCAGTCTGGCCAAAAAAAATGGGTAAAATGTTTTCCCCTGGTGAGAGGGGAGAATGCATCTCTTAGTATTGTGACCCATCTCTTGTATGTGACCCAGTACAAAGCTGAAGTGTCCCATTTGCAGCAGTCTGCATGGATTGTAATAGAATAGCATCTGCCCAAAACCTACTACTGAAGCTGGACCGTTCTAAGGCTGTCTGCCATCTCCGCTTGTTAATCTTTTCAATCATGGCTTGTAAATTGAGGTAGGAGGAAGGGAGGGTGGGAATGTTATCATTCTCATATAAATGAAACTTCCCTGGTCTTTTGTCATTGCTTTGTCTGTTATGACCAAATAAGTATTTTATTTTTTGGACTGCTTGTTTGTGCAAACTCTTCTGATTACAAGAGTGCCTTGCATGCAAATTGGGTTTTTCTTGAAGGTCTTTAGAGACTGTGAGCTTGACCAGGGAGCTGCTTGATCACCAAAGAGTTTGAGCAGGATAAACAACTCTGACTTGATTCTTGTTGTCTGCTCTTAGAATTAAATGCAAGGGTATTTGAGCATCCCTAATTTCTGGAATCTACATGGGAATTAATGAAAATGGTTGTAGTAAGGGGTGTAATTATTTTTTTCAGTGTTTTTAAGATTAAATTGTATATAATAATGTTCTGTTTAAGTGAATACTCGCTTGTGTTGCTGCCTGATGATGAGCAGCCATGCTGGGAAGTTCCTTCTAAGAACCAGTGAAATATCAGTGATAATTACTGGGTGGTTCTTCTCAAGGCCTGTTATTCTGGGGGAAGGAGAGGGATGACCTGTTCTAGCAGCCCTGTAATTTACTGCTGCAAGAATAGTGTAACTCTTAGTTTAAGCAACCCTTTACCCTGCCTATCTGAACATACTCTGTTCCTAGCTTTGAAGAAACTTCTGACTCGGTGTATTTATTTTTTTCTAGCTGCTGAGTTCATGATGGTTTTAATTGGAAAAAACAAATTCCAGAAATACTGTACCACAGTTAGTGGTATCTAAGCGCTTGGCTACAGGAGTGGGTGAGGTCATTGAGCTTCCCCAGTGGGGAACTAGCTGCTGATGGAAACTCTGCATGCCGTTTTTTTAGTGAGATCACAGACAATATTTAACATTTTGGGGGTTTGATATTGCTAGAATGTTGACCCTCCTGGTGATTTTGTGATGTTCCTTTAAAATGGCATAGAGTATCATAAGGCTAGGTGTTCCTGGGTCTAATGTATTTTAAGGCATCTGTAGTTTGCTTAACAGAGACAGTGCTAATAGCATTAAATATGTGGTCTAATTTTGTGTTGTGAACTCTCTCTTAAGTATTGGCTTATATTCAAGCTGTTTTTCTCTTCTGGTGTTTTGTTTTCAGGCTGATTTTGAGGCGTGAGCGGGAGGTACCAGACTCGATGAGTTTCCATCGAAATGTCGGAAAAGTCAGGCCAGAGTACAAAAGCAAAGGATGGAAAAACAAAGTATGCAACACTCAGTCTGTTTAATACTTACAAGGGAAAGTCACTGGAAACTCAGAAAACCACAGGTGAGTTAAACTGACTATTTATGCATTCTGTTTCATCGTTACTGTTGTGCAGCTAATTAAGAGTGCAAAGGATTTGATCATTATCAAGCAGTTCAAAAAAATTGGCTGTGGTTACAAGAGTTAATAGGAAGAATTGTGGAAAAACAGTCTTGATTACGTTTGCTGGTTACCTGTGAGCTACAGTTTCAGTTAAGGGGGTCAGTGTTTTCAGTCTATTAGAAAGTAGAATATAAGTAAATAAGAACTGTTCTACAGCTGCAGTTTCCATTTGTTATCAGGGTATGACAAGCCATTCCCCAGCTGTGCTTTTTAGTGAATTTTTAAAAGATATTCTCAGAGGTAAAAGCACTGCTGTTTTGAGATCTTTAGTGAACACATTTGTTCCTTGTGTGGTATAAATAACAAACTTTGGCAGAACTGGAATTGTCTGATTACAAAAAAAAAAAAAAGAGAGGGATGCATATTTTCATGTTCTTCTGTCTGTTTTGCTGACAAAAAGGAGGGGAACTGTTTGAAGAATTGGGGTAGGGGTTTAAAATCTGTTAAAGTTTACCATAATATAATTTTCAAAGGTTGCAACTAAGATGTTTGATATAACACGTTTAGGATGTTATCTTGTACTTGTTCATCTGAATTGAGTAGTTGGTAGGTTGAATGTCCAGCATAGTGTGTTGGCTTCATACTGTTTTTTCATAAAAGTAAACACACTCTGAAGAATGTTTTTGCAAGAGCAGCATCTGCCAACTGAAACTGGTAGCAAAAAAAGTGGGATGGAACCTTGTGGGAATTCCTGGACACAAGGCATGTTACACCCACCAAAGGACTGAGAGAATAGTGCTTGATGACATCTTAAAGGATATTAAGAAATCAACATCATATTTAAAATGGCTGTTCTAACTTTCTGTTACTGAGCATTGTATACAAACAAACAAGGGGCCATATATCCCTTTTTGTTTCCAGAATAGGTTAACCATAGTGTCTCATTATACAAAATACTCAAGTTCTTCCAGGCCAAGAATTTTAAATTCCCATTTTTAAAAGGAAGTCATGAAGAATTTGAATTTCTAATTCTTACAGTCTTAAATTTTCTCACTTTCTTGCAAACCTTTAAAATTGATTTCTTCAGCTTTGCAGGAATTCTACCTGCCACCCAGCATTGTTAACTTGAACTTTCTGTTTTGGCATGCAGTTGCCACACGCCATGGATTACAAAGCCTTGGAAAAGTTGCTATTTCGAGGAGGATGCCTCCGCCAGCTAACCTCCCTAGTCTCAAAGCAGAGAACAAAGGCAATGACCCTAATGTGAACATTGTGCCTAAGGATGGCACAGGATGGGCTTCAAAACAAGAACAGCATGAAGAAGAAAAGTAAGTGACCAACAAGATCAGGGTTGTTTTGTCTTTTAAAACTAGTGATGGGTAGGGAGAGGGAAGGAACTGGTTAGACTTGACAGTCCTCAAGATCGCTACTAGAGAGGGCAAAGCATCGCTATAAATTTTTGTAAGGAGTAATATTACTGTTAGGGGATAGTAACTATGGGAAGGGGGACACAACAAATAGCACCAAAATTGGTTTAATTGCCTTAAAATCCTCTTTAAGCTCTAAGAGGAATCCTTGGCTATACAGCAGCTAAGTTAAATAATAGCTTGCAAGTTTGTGAGAATGCAAAGATATTTGGTTTAATCTGTTTTTCCTGATGAAGGGCAGCAAAAGCTTAAATCCTTGGTTTGTATACATTAGTTAGAATCTCTGCTTTGTTTTCTTAGTGGTTCTTAATACTTGCACTTTAATTTGTTTGGCTAGTATGCCATAAATTCCACAGACTTCAAACAAAAATTTTGTATTTTAAATGTCATGCTGTAGTTTCACACTGCCACAGGAAGTGATACAAACAAAACAGAAGTGGGGGTGACGTTGATTCTCAGATGTATGCTGTGTATAATTTAATTGCCTGTGCTCAGTTCAGTTTCATCCACTAAGTTTGTTTCACAATTGTACAGGAAATCTCTTGGCAACCTCAAAAGAAAATAGAGTAAAATGTTTCAATAATGTAATCAGAAAGTGCTTTAAAGTGAAATTTATTGCCATTTAAGCTTAAAAAACAATATTGTTCTCACTACAGAAGTGGCAATGGCTTTTAAGTGTTTATTCTTCAGCATATAAATTGTTTTGAAAACAGAAGATAGAGTCACCAAGTTTAAGTTGTAGGAAGAAATGTCTGTTATCTTCAATCTGGATATAGATCGGGTTTCATGCTAGAAATCGAACTCCTTGTGGAGCTGTGGTTGTGGTTACTTAAGCTCTGCAGCCAGTGTCTCAATCACACAGCGGAGGCTTTGCTGCTTCTTGTAGTGATGTGGTGGTGGTAGTTTGTTGTGCTCTTGTGGAAGTAACAGATGATTGAAGGTTGGCTTCCCCTTCTTGCTGTCACTTCATTTCTTCCTATGCATTTTCCTACCTTTAGATGTCAATTTTGACATCTCTCTGAAAGGCTGTTAGACTTCAGGAGATACTTTTTTGTGTTTAGCTTTTATTTTAGGTTTATGAAACCACAAATTTACAACGCACTGCCCAGTGTTCTGTAGGGTATTTTTTCCTACACATCAGAGGTTATTTACATTTGGTCTAGTTAAATTGGTGTTGAGCTCAATGGCTTGTTTAATACAAGCACACTTTATAATGTTTGTCTGCCTTTCCATAGCCTGCTCTGGATGTTAGAAGTATGTCCTGGTAGTTGTATGTTTGTAAATAAATAGCTGCCCCTTATCTGCAACTGGAAGGTGTTTGCCTTGGTTTTCATTACGCTTTATATGTGTTTTTTAAGGCTTTAATCAGAATAAGTAGAACTAATGGGTGGAAGGACCTTGTTCCCTCACATTGGTGTGTATGTCTAGGCCACAAGTCAAGTTTCCTAAATTCAAGCCATCTAGAGTTCGGTCAAGTCTTCAGACCATTTTTCTCCAGTTTTCAATGTATTTTTAAGTGTTGCCATTTCCAAGTGTTCTGATATTCACCCGAAGAATACTGGATAAAGGAAATATCTTTATCAGCTTGGTATTTAGTTTAAATCCTTTTTTCTATTGTTTCATTATTTTGGAGTTCGCGTGCATTACTTGTTTCCTGTGATTATTAATTCTTTCCCTGCTGCTTTCCCAAGTTGCTGTTCTTCCTATGTGTATTGCCTCTATCCCTTTTCCTGGGTAGTGCAGCCAGTTGTGCATTGACTTGATTAAATCAGCTGGCCCCAAGCTGAGTTCTTTCTCTCATCAAATGGTAGGCCTATAGGACTGTGCTTAGATAGCTGAGCCTGTTTAGAATTGGAGTTATGTAACAGAGAGGAGCTCCAAGGAATAAAGTCTGAGATTGAAAGCATTTACAGTTGCTTTTGAAATATTATGCATAGCTGCCTGTTAGGAAGTATAACATTTATAGAGATAGCTACAGAATCTGAAGGGTTGTTTTCCAGAAAAAGATGTTAATGGATGTCAGTTCATTATTATCCTTCATACAAAACAAATTCATCTTCAGGGTCTGTGGTGCAAAGTGAGTAGGGTACTGTACGTTACTGTACTAGTTCTCTCTTCACTGGTACAACACAGCAGTTCTAGACTATCAGACTTCCCCTATCATTCTTACGTTACCAAAAAAAAAAAAAAAAGAGTACCTGGGAGCTGGAGGTCCTGACTGGCAGAGACACTGATGCTTTGAAGTCTTAAGTTAAATGCATGTGCGGAGTTCAGACATTCTTGGAAGAGGTTATGCAGCATTACTGAATTTATGGATTAAAAAATATGTTCCTCTAGAATGCGCTCACTTTTTGGATTGGAAAGAATGCATAGTTGTTAAATGTCTGTTTTAATTTGTCAAGATGGCAAAATTGAGACTGTCTTTGCTCTTAACAGATGTAAACTTTCTTGTTCCAATTCATGGTACCCATAATTTTTTCGTTATGTCTCTAGCTTTCCTTATCAGTTCTTTTTACTTAGTAATTTCTGACATACTTGTCTTCTTTCTGTCTGTTCATGGCAGTCTTTTTTAAAGTTTTCTCCTCCCAGCTCCTGCGCCAAGAGAACATTATTCTGAATTATTCCCTTCCATGGTTGTAGATCTTCTTGATCAAATTAGCTAATTTATTCCAATTTTAACTGTTACTGTCACAACTCCTTTTATATGAGAAAATGCTTTTTCTACAGAAAAGTAGTTAATGGTTCTTCAGCTGCATAGTTACCTCCTTTCATTCACTTGTTTGCTGTAGTAATCCTGACAGTCTTATTCTGTACTCATTCTCTTGTATTTGAGTGCTTTTCCTCTAATTTCAGACAGCCAGAGGTGCCACAGACACAGCCAAAACCTGCTGCTCCTGCTCCTCCAGAAGCACCTCCTGTTGCCAAATCATGGGCCAACACCAAGCCAGGTGGACAAGATGGTAAGTGACGTTAAAAGTTCTTGTCCAGCCTTGCAGACCATGAATGCTGCTGTGAGAGACCCGGACTCAGTCTTAAGCAAGCCAGCTGGGACTAAGAATGCTGTGGAAGCAACTTTCTTGGCTGAAAGTGAGCTAGTCGTGTCATTCAAGCAAGCTCCAGCCCAATTTAGCAGCAGGTCTGACTGCCTTTAAAGGATTTGTGTAGCCTCTTTTTTTGGATTGACAGGGAAATGGTGGACACAGCATAAAGTGCTGAAAGTGGCAGTGGTGGGGAGGGAAAATCTCAGTGGTTGCCAACCACACAAGTTTGGCATGAGAACCGTAAACAGTTAGTAGCCATTGTAGTCATAATTTTTGATTGTTTTGTGCAAAATGTGTGTAGTCTCACTTCTATTTAAATGTTTACTATGACAGTACTTTTGTTTTATAGATTACTTATTTTGTTTTCAAAGTGACAGTGTTCAAGTAGGGTTATTTTTTATTTTTTCTCTGGGGAAAAGCATTAAAGCTGTTTTTTCTCTGTTTTACATAATAGTTCTCCATCATTTCATAAAACATACAGTTTCCATTAGTGTGGGTTTAAAAATTGCTCCTAGAATGAGAGCTTACTTAGGATTCCTGTCTCCATTTTGGAAATTAACGGCATGTTTTATTCCTTAAATTTGGGACTTGCAAGCTTCCTGTGACTGGAAAAAAAACATCTGTAATTTCTTATTGATAGTTTTCTTATTGAAAGATTTCTCTTTCAGATAGAAATCTTAGAGTAGTAAAATCTGGATGGAATGGAGGTAACTTCTAAGCCATTATTTGGAGTTTAGCATCATGTATCTAATGACTTGGCCATTTTTTTGCTGCAACTGTTAGAAGCAGCAATTCTAGATTCTTCACTTCTTGCTCTCCTGTGTGATGTTCAGTGTTTCCTTCATTCTCAAATACAGAAACTCTCCTCCATAAAGCTCTTGCGAGAGTGTTATATAATAGAGGTTTAAAAAAACAACGCTGGAATGCAGAAAACTTTGCAGCAGGCTTTCTACACAAGCTGATAAGATCTTCTCTGATGTGACACAGCAAATAGTGATTCAGCTCAATGGCTTTGAAATGCATTTAGCTAATTATTTTATGGTTACCATGGCAGCGTGTGTGCCAAGCCCAGATGGTGTCCTCATTTTATTCAATTAATGCAGTAGGGGGGTTGCTGTTTCAAGAAGAAATACAGAATGAGACTTGGCATCAGCTGCTTGCTATCATCCTCAGTTTGTGACTTGGGATACACCTGTTGTGTTCATACTTTGCTGATCTGCAGTTGGCTGCTGGAACTTGTACTTCTTCCAGATGCCTCATATGCATTCCAGCAGTCATCCAGCCAACTGCCTCATGCTCTTGTGTAAGACTTCAGTTGAGTGAGGCAAAACTAAGCCCTTCTCTGATGCTATGGGTGACCACATAGAAAAAAAACTCCATGATCTAACGAGCAGCATTTATTTTTTGGTTCACACATTGGTTAGGAGTTGAGATTAATTGCTACCATCAAATCTTTGATAATTACTATGCTTGTAATACAATTTTCAGGCACAGAGCTAAATATTGTGGCATTTGCTTGTCATGCTATCACAAAGCAAATGAAAAGAGTGAGGATCCCTGTCTTCTATCCTGTATTGCTATGAAGATTTTTTTCACGGATCAGAGAGAACATAACCTTTTCTAGCTGCTGGCTTAAAAAAAAAAAAAAAAAAAAAGCACATATAATGGAGGTTGGATTTTTGGGGGCTGTAAGTGTTCAGATCCTTTTTTTTGTCAGTTTGCCGTAGAGCCCACATAGCCTAATACACGGTCTCTTACAGTAGCTACTAAAAGCAGGTGTATGAGCAGGCTGTTAGAATAGAAATCTTCCCTCAGTAGGATTATCAGTCATTTGGTATTAGAATGCTGTTGACCTAAGAGGTCAATATTCATTATGTATATGGGATGGGGGGATTGATTCAGAGTAGATGCAAATAAAACCTGCTATAGAAGGCAATCTACTTATTTGGCCTCTCTACCACGTGCAACAGAAGTCTTAAATTCCAATCTGGACTTAGGATGTTTTAGGTTTTAGAAATCAAAGCATGACAGTGTTTTGATACTTCTCTTGCAATATAAATTTGGCCTTTAAAAATCCTGAACAATTTAGTAGAATAGTGAATAATCTCAAGGACCTCTGCGATAACGTGGTTGCCAGTCCTTGGTGGACGGTAGTTATAGAATAAAAGAAGGGAAATATTTGTCTGGAAGGAAAAAAAAAAATGTGCTTACATAGCTGAAGAACTTCAGGTATTCTCCATGCTATGTCTCATTCCATTGGGCATTTCAAGCTGTCTATTACTGCTCTCTGGTGCTTGCTTCTGGATTATTCTCATTCCAAATAAATGTGATAGCTGGCCTAGTAAATTTAACAACTTTGGTAGCAAATGCAAATGTTTTATGAGGGTTGCTCTTGGCTCATGAATTCTATTACCAGTAAATTAATGCGGTTCTATGGTTCACATTTTAAGGATGATTAAGGTTATGGAATCGCTTTCTGAACTGTTGACTACAGAAAATTTGTGACTCTGTGAATATCTTGTTTTATAGGTCCAGCTCTTCCAGTAAATAGTTATTTCCAGCAAGAGTTTCCCAGTCTGCCGGCAGCTGGGGATCAGGAAAAGTCAGGTAAAGATAAAGATGCACCTGAAGAGACCCATGGATCTGGACCCAGCTTACGACCACAAAGTAAGTATATGGTACAAATTCTTGTGAAATTGCATGCAGTTGTCTGGAACTCATTTATTACAAGAGTACGTGCTCCCTGTACAAAATAATTCATGAATTCATTATTTTAACAAACATACCTACAGTAAAGAAACAGCTGCAAACTGTCCTCCCACATGAAAATCGTGTGACTAACTCCATCATATGGTTATCTTAAGAGCTTGTCATAAAGATTTTTTTCTACTTTATTGTGTTCCCAGTGTGGAAAACAGGCGTTTAATCTTCTCCTGCAGTCCCATCAATTTGCCTGGTCTGGTCAGTAGTCCACTTGTACTCTGAGGAGCATTTGTTAGTTGCACCATACTGGCATTTTCTTACTTCTACCTGCCAGATGTCACAATGGACACAATGTGTTTTGAAATAACTTTGTAAATAACTAATTAGGTACAGCCCTCATCGCTTCTATTGTATCCTTATCAGATAGATACAAGCCAGACTCTTGATACCTGTCTTTACTTAGAAATACAATGCACAGATATGTCATTTTGAGCTGCTTTAGAGATTCATCATAGGCCTCTGCATAAGTAGCTTAATCTTTGCATTTTACTCTTATCAATATCCTTCCTAGATCGCCTTGTGTTTTGGAAGGTAGAGAAAAACAACTAGTGATCTATAAATTTAACTCTTACCCTTCAGGATCACAGCTGGAGGTAGGGCTGGAGAGGATTAGGAAGCATTCCCTGTTTGCTCAAGTGGCTATTGTTTGTTTCAGTAGCAAATAGGAATGTCTGTCCGCACAGATTGCTATGTCACCGAGAGCTGCATAGGAAGCATGTATTTTTCCTCACACCTGTGAATCTGTAATATAAAGTCCGTACTTGTTTTCTCGTACTGATTCTGCCAATGCAGATGCTACTAACTGGAGAGAAGGTGGTAATAAGGGCAACTCACCCAATTCTACAGCTGATCAAGAAGGTCTTGGGCAAGAAGATGGTAATGCTACACCAGCAGAACAAAGCGATGGCCAGAAGGCAGCAGAGAAGAGGGATCCGCGGTTACCACAAGTCCCGCAGCCCAAGCTGAATGGCCAGCAGCAACCACCGATCTCATCTCAGTACAGGGCAATGATGCCACCTTACGTAAGTGGTTACACAAAAAGTTTCATTATTGGCTAGTGTGATTCCTTTAAACCCCCTTCTCCTCCCTCCAAGGAAAGCTTAGTAGTTTAGATAGAATGGTGGGATAATAACCAACTCCTCTAAGGATGTACCCATATATTGCCACTCCTGTTACCCTAAGCTTCAACTTGTTAGGAGTTGACAAATACTTAGAATCACTCCACCTTGGTGGTTTGACATCAGATGCTTGTCGTTTGAGAAGACTGTTTTAAGTGAAGAGCCTTACTTTACCTCCATTATGGTTCCTTTTATGTTGTCAGTATGTTTAATGCAATGATGGTTTTTAACAAATGTCTCTTGTTTAAAACTTTTCTTAGATGTTCAATCAGTATCCTAGAATGGCGTATCCTCCTTCCATGCAAGGGCCCACAAGGTTTCCTAATTCTGAGCCCAGTAGGTAAGACACGTTACAAGTGTTTTTGTTTTCTAAGTATAAACTGTGCGTGTGATTCAAACTGTTGGGAAAAAATAATAACAAAAAAATATTTTGCCCTGTAAGTCTTGATTGCAGTTATATGTTGTCACCGATTAATCTCAAGTGTGGCTTCTGTGGAGCAGTGCCACGGGATGGCTTTTGTTTCATAGCTCAACTGCAAAACTTAAAAGTGATCCTGCTTTAAAGGATTCCTGCAGGTTACAGAGCTTTTGAATCTGAAGAGCAGGAGACGGTTGGGACACATTTGTAACTTCAAGCAGCACTTTGCCTGTCAAATGACTGTTGTTCCATTGTCACAATGAAAGTAAATTCGTGGTTCTCAACTCTACTGCTCATCAATGAAAGTAGAACTCTAATCCTTTAGGAAAACAATTTTACTCCTTTCTGTGTGTGTTCCCCTAGTTGAGGATGGCTGCACACATGCACGAGGAAATGGGATAATGGGATAATATAGGCAATATGGTACAACCTTTGACAGATAGTCTGTGGTTGGTATCCAGGAAGAGGGCAGGAGAAGCTGAGTGATGACTGGGAGAATTTGAGTATAGGAGTAGAAAAGAGTACGGAACCTTCAATAGTGGAAAAAGCATGAAAAAATGCAAACAAGCATTTCTGAAGTGGATAGTGGCATAAGAAGGGTGCCAAGTCTATGCAGTGCATTGTTTGAAAGCTACAAGGTATGTGGCTTTCTACTGTCAACTAACAGCATGGAACATTTGCCTTGTTTGCGAAGTGTGCAAACAAGGCTGTTACCTAATCATTCTCTTCCATGGAGAACTGTGTGGTGGTGTAGCAGTAATTGTTTGAACTACAGTAGTCTCATGTATGGATGACACTTTACATTTAAACTGATGTTAGAGAACAGTGTAGTGTATACTTGAAACAATTGTCATACAATCTGGCCTTTTATCTAGCTCTTCTGCTGGATAAATAGTGACAGTCATCTTTGTTTCTCTTTCAGAGGGCCGAGAGGAAGAGGACCACCTTCATGGTGTTCAGAACCTATTGAGCGCCCGTCCATTCTTAGTGCTAGTGAGCTGAAAGAACTTGATAAATTTGATAACCTGGATGCTGAGGCTGATGAAGGCTGGGCAGGTAAGAACATCAGATTAATGATTTCTGTTATTTGTATATTGAATCCTTCTGAATGATTAATGGCATATTTGCTTATGCATCAGGGGCTCAGAGTGAAGTGGATTACACTGAGCAGTTGAACTTCAGTGATGACGATGAGCAAGGAAGCAGTCAAAAAGAGAAGGAAAGTGGGTGAGTTGGTGTTGCCAGTTGGTGTGAATGCCACATAACTAGCCTAGCTCTTGGGAAAGTTGAATGAGATGTAAGAGGTACTCGTTTCAATAACGCTTATTGCAGTAATTTAATATTATATTAAACTGCGTAACTGTCTGCAGATGGCAGTCACGTGGGCATGCAGTGGAATTGATCTTTGTTGTGAGGATCTTTCTCTCTTGCTAAGAGGCACAGGGGATAGAAGATAAATCACCAAAGCCATATATGGAGTATACTCTTGATTTTTCTTGCTTCTTTGCACAGTGATGAACAAACACCAACAAAAGATTCTCAGAGCCCTGATGGCCAGAAGGAAGCAGAAGAGCAGACAAACGCTAAGTCTGCCACCCAGGTTTCCACAGCAGCGGCCAAAGGGCCTTATGGCAAAACTCAGCTTGATCAGGTTTGTGTTTTCTTCCCTTTGACTCTTCTGGCATCAGGCATCTTTCCAAACTGCCAGGTCGATTAAGGTTGTGAACATGAGTAAAAGCAATAGTTACTGCTTATCTTAGCTGTGATAACTGATGGAGTGCTGCTGAGCTTTTTCTGGTCCCAAAATAAAGTAGCATGTCTTTATCTAGCATGTTCTAATCCACAGATGTAAGGGGGTTAGAACTCTTAGGTTGGTTAATGTGGCTCAAGTGACATGCTTTAACCTGGTTCTTTTGCCTGTCCATTCCTGTAACAGAACAAAGCTATTCTGGTGTTCGTCATATTTCATAGTGGCACAGGGCAAATAGCACCCCATTGTCCCACACATTTCTTGATTTTTTTTTTTTATATCATGACCTAGCTTTCTTTAATGCAAACAGTATTGTATCAGCTTACTTCTGATTTCTCAAGTAGACGAATTTTCTACAGACCATGTAGAATTCATCAGTTTGACTTCTTTGATTTTTGGATTATCCTGTAATAAAGGAAGACTGGCAACCAACTCAGTTTATATCTTCTTCAGTCTTTTTTTTTTTTCCCCAAGGAAAAGCTACTGTTGGCTTTGTCTGGAAATTTCAGGGAAACATTTTCTCCTGACACCAGTAAGAGTGAAGATGGATCTTGGATTTGTTTTCATTGCACTTTTTCTCTGTGTAAAGATCATGTAGCCTTCCATGGTTTGATGCTACATTGAACCTGAGGAAAAACAGTGCAGTAGGCTAAACTCTGAAATTTGGTTGTGTGAATTTTTAAAGTTGTACAGCTGTGTCAGTACATGAAATGGAGATGTTCTTGCACTCTATTTGCATACAGATTTGTATCATATATAAAGTAGTAGAAAACAGTGCATCTAAAAGTTGCTAGCCTTACTTCTGTTGTAAGTTTGTTTACCCTGGTCTTGTGTTTGATCCAATAGGATCGGGGTCCAGCACAGCCCTCTATACATGACAGAGGTGGTCCCGTTCATCCCAAATCTATTCTACCACCGGTAAGAAAGATTAGAATTGTCCTTATTTTCTAGAGTTAAATTCTTCAGTGTGATGGTGGAGGGAGTTAGACTAGGAAAAGAAAATATCCTTCACATAAGGATAAGCCTTCTCTGTAACAAGTAAAGTGATGTAGAACCTGGGGCCAAGTCAGAGTGGGACCTCAACACTGGTTGTGTGGGTTGTAACTGGAGCAGGAGGGTGGGGTCTTGGTTTGTCTCTCAAACCTCACTTTTTAAAAGTGCAATCCAAAGACATCTGTTGGCTATAGTTAAAAAGCAGTATTTCACCTAGCTGTTCTATATAATACGTGCTATACCTGACTTAGTGATTTTATTATTGCAGCATCCTCCTCCTCCTGATCGCCAGATAGGACCTGGAAGGCAGGGACCCTTTCCCCCTAAACCAGTACCAGATGAAGATGAAATATGGAAACAGAGGAGAAGACAACAATCAGAGATATCCGCTGCAGTTGAGCGAGCCCGTAAACGACGAGAAGAGGAAGAAAGAAGAATGGAAGAACAAAGAAAAGCAGCTTGTGCAGAAAAGCTGAAGAGGTTAAATGAAAAATTTGGCTGTATGACAAAACCCTCCCGAGAAGACCCTCTGAAAGAGCGAGAGAGGGAAAGGGAGAGAGAGAGGGAAAGGGAAAGAGAGAGAGAGCGGGAGCGGGAAAGGGAGAGAGAGAGGGAGAGAGAACGGGAAAGAGAAAAGGAGAGGGAGAAGGAAAGGGAAAAGGAAAAGGAGAGGGAAAGGGAGAGGGAAAAAGAAAAAGAAGAAAAAGAAAAACTGGAGAAAGCAAAAGAGCAAGAAAGGGAGAATGAGAAAGAAAAAGAGGTGGAGACGGAAGAGAAAGAAAAGGAGGAGAAAGAAGAGGAGAAACCAGCACATGAGGCTCCTGAGCCTGTAGAACCTGTGGCAACACCTGTAGTAGAAAAACAAGAAAGTGAAAGCAGGAATAACAAGGAAGAAAAAGGTATGCTTGCACACAGGTAGTCGTCTTTCTTAAAGCTGAGCCACAGAGCATAGTAGTAATCTTAAGAGTCTAATTTGAATACCTAATTAAGTGCATCTAGACCATTTATTTTCCTGGCAC
The DNA here is from genome assembly GCF_011077185.1 of Oxyura jamaicensis. Lineage (NCBI taxonomy): Eukaryota > Metazoa > Chordata > Aves > Anseriformes > Anatidae > Oxyura > Oxyura jamaicensis. Next base: position 9,660,140 of record NC_048900.1, on the reverse strand, counting down.
ATTACAGCTGCTGACTCTGTCCTTTGAGCTAGACCTGTTAGGCCAGCTCATCAAAATGTTACAGGAAAAATTGGTTCTGTGATTTAAGCTGGACATACAAGAATGCAGAAAAAGTAAAAGGCTTGCTTTCTTCTTGCTAAAAGAGAGTCAGCAATTCATGTTGGCAAGAAGCAACGTAAATTATTTCAGCTATTCTGTTCTTTAAGCAAGCCTAGAGAAGTAGATGCGAAGAGCACATTTAAACTTGGTGCATATTTTGTATTGGAGTTTGAAAGCAACACAAAAACTTATTAAGCATAGTCTTAACAGTTTTCTAAGCTTTAAATGGATAAAAGTGATTGTGAAACTGAACTTTGATTCATAAATAAGTTGATTCACATTTAATATGGTAGCATTGATACAGCACTTCTTCAATCACACAGTATTGCAACATAACAGCTGATTATACAGCTTGAGATTAAAAGGGATGCTGAGATTTGTATTAATGACAATATTTTGAGGTGCAATTCTTTTTTGCATGTCTGTTTTGAGAACTCTGTGAGGTTAGAGAAAAGTTGTTCATTCTAGAAAGGTCCTTTATCTGATGCTCTGGTTAACATGAAATTACTGTAGTTTTCAGATGCACTTGTCTCACATCTGTTTGGTTTTGGTTTGGTTTGTTTTTCCAGAAGATCAACCAGTCTTTACCCGACAAGACAGTGGTCGGAATGAGAAAGAGAATTCACAGGTGACTCATGAGAGTGAGCCAGATTCAGGATCTCAGCCTCGTCCTGCTGTTTCCTCAGGCTATTCTAAACAGTTCCAGAAATCACTACCGCCGAGATTTCAGAGGCAGCAGGTAACTAACTAGTTCACTAAAATGATGTCTTTCTGCCTCATTCTAAATAACAATGTGACCGTAGGAGTTCTTTTTTAAAAGTCCAAGGTATTGGCTTCCAGCTTCTATAATATCTGTTGTACTTGCAAAATGTGCTTTGCAGTAAGCACTTCTCATCACTTGCAAAGTGTATTAGGGAGAAGACGAGAGGCTTTCAAAACTGGCTGCTTTTTGCATCGATTGCTGGAAGTAGAGCATTGCCCTGTGGATTCTTTTGGAATCTGCTATCTGATGATCATTGTTTCTGCAGCTCTTCTTTAAGGGGCATGACACTCGTGAATGTAATTTGTGCTCAGTTCCTATGGTCTGAAGAGCACTTGTTATTCACAATACGCACAAAGTGTAGATTGTTCTGTATCTCAGCCGAACACTAGTAAAACTGCAGTTATTCTAAATTGTCCAGCCTTTTTCCCCCCCCTCCTTTTCCTTGTTCATCCTGATTCATATTTGCGATTAATTTCCAGGATGCTTAGTATCCCAGAGGTGACTACACTTACTGTTTCTAAGGGTTATTAATTCTGCTCAAGTCTTAATCTTAAAAAATAAAAAAAAATCTTGTAATGCTATTTTCTATCATTCAGGAGCAGATGAAGCAACAGCAGTGGCAGCAACAGCAGCAAGGTGTACTTCCACAGTCTGCTCCCTCCCAGCCCTCTAGTGGCCCTGTACCTCCTCCCCAGCATAGACCCCTTTACCAACCGATGCAGCCACATCCTCAGCATTTAGCTTCAATGGGCTTTGATCCCCGGTGGCTCATGATGCAGTCTTACATGGACCCACGAATGATGTCAGGAAGGCCTGCAATGGATATGCCTCCAATTCATCCAGGTAAAATCTGGCAGCACGTTTGACTGTTGAACTTTCTCAGTTTTGAAATAATGTCTTTTCTTAATCTATGTCTAGTACTTGTAAATGGGTAAGTTTTATAAAAAAATAAATAAAACTACATTATTTGAGACTAAATAGATTTTAGTGATACTGGAAGAATGATACAGTCATACATCAATGTATATCTTTGATTAGAAAGTAAAGTCAGCTCTCTCCTGTATCAAGGCATGTTAGTGACAGGGCTGTATTCAAAATGTCATCGTAAGGCTTACTTGGCTGCAGATGTTAAAGCTGGCATGAGTTGGGTTGTTACACTAGAAAAATGGCGTATTTAACCATTTATCTCTCATGTTAGCACTTGGTACCACTTTATTTTAAAATATATATTTTTATCTTATGTACTAGCTAGCACCTTCAGAATCTTGTTATATTTCTGTTTTCAGCTTCCTGGCACTAAAAGTCCTTTTTAACTTTTAGAGTGGCCATCTGGCTTGCACTTAAAAAAGCTAAATGCTTCAAAATGTTAATAACAAAACAGGACCTGTAGTCCTTAGCAGGGTACCATGAAACACTTGTATGTACACTCATCGTGCCTTTGCCATTTGGATCTTGCAGCAGAAACTTCATCCACAAGTTTACAGATGGACAGACCTGGTTCTTTCCATTATAGTGGAAGCAGACAGCTTTTCTTTGTGTTATATAGGGTAAGGGTGGTGAATATGACTTAATCATTCTGAAGTCAGCTGGCAGAGAAAAAACATTTGGTTCCAACAGCAGAAGGTAGAGAGAAAAGATAGAATAGTGCTTCTCAGGACCCCCTGATACTCTGTGGTTTATGAGCTAGGTCTCTTTGCTAATGTTAAACTGGTTTCTATTGTTGAAATTAAACCTGTCACAGGAATTATGCCTCCCAAACCACTGATGAGAAGAGACCAGATAGAAGGATCAGCAGCTAGTTCGGATTCATTTGAACATATAGCTCGCTCAGCAAGAGAGCACGCTGTTCCTTTGTCAGAGCCCCGCATGATGTGGGGGTCAGACCCGTACCCCCATGCAGAACCTCAGCAAGCTAGTTCTCCTCCCAAAGTGTTAGAAGAGCCTGACAACTTGAGGTAAGCCTGAATTACCTACTCTTGTCACGTCTGAGCAATATGTGATAATGCACCTCGCTATGTAATCTGTATTGTAAAATACTTTTTAAACTGTAAATTCTGACCAAGTTATTGCTGTTTTTTACACAAAACTTTAAAAGGAGTTGTGGCTGCAGGGACACAATGTACTTGGCACTCTCGTATAAGAAATTCCTGCCCTATAGTAGGGTGTAGAAGGGCATTTTACCCCTTGTTTAGGATCCTTAACCTAATTTGATGGCTGGTGATTGCCATAATACTGTAAATTTTCAGTTTTGTGGAATGCTGCAGCAGTTGTGTATCCTGTCCTTCATCTGCTTTCCTTCTTCCACATACAAGAGAGCTTCTGTCTGATATATGTTAGTTTCAAAAGCAATGTGTTAAGTACAAGTGGTATAAACTGAGACAGTCACTTTGGGCCTTTGCTGCATGCTGAGAGGTCAGGAAGGCTTCATCTTCAAAATATCTCCCAAATATGTGTTTTTGCTGTACTGTGGTCTGTGTGATACTTAGTGATGTTAGCCTGCTAACCTGGGGGCTTGGTTTAAAGTACAGGTATAGCCATTAATACATTCCTAAAGCGAACTGTACATTTGACATTGAATTTTTAACCAGGGTAGAATAAAATGGGTCTCTATAAAAATAGCAGACACTGAAAATGACTATCTTATGTTTCCTGAAGCTGACAAAAATCCTTCATGAAAACAGAAAATTATTTAGGCGAATATTTATCAATAAGAACTTTTTCCCCATTGTAACATTTTTAATTGCCTTTTCTTAGGTCTGAGCCACACTTGGAGCAAGAACGAGTTGCTGTTCCCTCTGCAGCTTATCCTGTAGAACACAACCAGTTGGACTCTCATCCAAAGACAGACTTTTTCAGAGAATCGGGAGAGGTGGAGGTACAAAAGTTCCCAAGCAGGCCTTTGGAAGATGTACAGCCTCTCCAAACTGACACATCTAACACTGCAGTTAATTTTGAAGGAGTTGATGAGAATGTTTCACGCAGCTCTCCAGAAGAACTCCCCCCTGTGGGGGAAAGTCACTCTTCATTAAAGAGAAGCATTTCCCATGGTTCAAGTCATTCTTTAAAATCAGAAGAACAGAGGAATGAGACAACAGCAAATATCCCTAAATTGATTAACAGGTCTGTCGAGTCAAAGGAGATAATTGAGAGAATTGAGGTTAAGCCAAAAAAAGAAGTTTTGATCAATAATAGAACAACAGAAGGACCAAAACCTGAAAAAACCTTCAAACCTAAGTCAGAAACAAGATGGGGTCCTAGGCCAGGTTATGGCAGGAGAGAAGAAGGCAGTGATAGACCAGTAAGAAGATCGGGTCCTATTAAGAAACCAGTGCTTAGAGATATGAAAGAAGAGCGTGAGCAGAGAGAAGAGCGTGAGCAGAGGAAGGAGAAAGAAGGAGAAAAGATTGCTAATGAAAAACTGAGCAAGTCTGAAAAAAGTGACAAAAAGGAAGCACCTCAAGTGCCAGTTCCTCAGGCTGAGCCAGAGATGTCTGCCTCTAGCAGTGCTCCTCTGGCTAAGAAGATAGCCCAGGATGCTGCTCCAACGCCAGCCAGCCCGGAGATCAGTCAGCCTGAGACTGTGGTTAAAGTTCCAGTTCAGCCATCCACGCCTCCAGTCCCCCAGCAGCTCCCAGCTCCTCAGCCTGCTGCTCCCCAGCTGCCCCCTGCCCTACCGCAGCAGCCTCCTGCTCAGCCTGCAGCACAGCCACAGCCACAGGTTCAGCAGCCAGCTACTGTGGTGAAGGAAGAGAAGCAGACAGAGAAGGTAGTTAGCAAGGAGGTTGTGGAGAAACCACGCTTAGAAACCAGACCAGTAAAAAGAGAGCCTGGCTTACCACCTAGGACATACTGGAAGGAGGCTAGGGATAGAGACTGGTTCCCAGATCAGGGATACAGAGGCAGAGGTCGCGGGGAGTATTATTCTAGAGGTCGCAGCTACAGAGGTTCTTACGGAGGACGTGGTCGAGGCAGTAGAGGCCATAACAGGGAGTACCCACACTACAGAGATACTAAGCCTAGATCAGACCATGTGCCTTCAGGGCCTGTTAGGCAGAGAGAAGAGAGTGAAACTCGCAGTGAGAGTTCTGACTTTGAAGTAATTCCAAAACGGCGGCGACAGCATGGTTCAGAGACTGACTCTGACAGTGAAGTTCATGAAAGTGCGAGTGACACTCTGCTTTCAGACAAAGACAGCCTAATCAAAGGCAAGCACCCAAAAAGAGAGGAGAGAACTGATGGCAAGAAACCTATGAAGCCACTGTCATTCAAACCTGAAAACAGTATCAGAGTAGACAACAGATCTCTAGAAAAAAATTATATAAGAGATGATGAGAATAAACCCAAGCCAGGGTTTCTTCCTAAGGGAGAGCCTTCTAGACGAGGCAGAGGGGGAATGTACAGACGTGGCGGTAGGGATCCTGGTGGACGTCCTCCACGTCCATCCACAATAAGGAGACCAGCCTACAGAGACAATCAGTGGAACCCTAGACAAACTGAGATCATTAAAACAGAAGACGGGGAGCCTCCAAGGAGAAATGAACATTACGGTCCTATACCTGTTGATAAAAGACCACCAAAATTTGAGAGGAAGTTTGATCCAACCAGAGAGAGGCCACGAAGACAGAGGCCTGCTCGGCCTCCAAGGCAGGATAAGCCACCGCGCTTCAGGCGGCTAAAAGAGAGAGAGGCTGCATCCAAGATAAATGAGGCAGTAACCAGTTCATCAACAAGTGCTACTGTCAGTAACGCAGGTAATGAGCCCTCCAACGCTGCTTTGGAAGTTTCAGGAAGTAAGACACCAGACTTGTCCAACCAGAATTCCTCAGACCAGGCAAATGAGGAGTGGGAAACGGCCTCAGAAAGCAGCGACTTCAATGAGAGGCGTGAGAGGGATGAGAAGAAAACAGCAGATGTAGCAGCACAGGTGGCTGCAAAAGCAGGAGAAAACACTGGAGCTCCAAAAAGGGAAATAGCCAAGAGAAGTTTCTCTAGTCAGCGGCCTGGCATAGACCGTCAAAACCGACGTGGCAACAATGGGCCAGCTAAGCCAGGGAGGAACTTTTCAGGGCCTAGGAGTGAAAGGCGCAGTGGTCCTCCACCCCGAAGTGGAAAAAGAGGGTAAGTACCAGGTTCTGGTAGGAGGCAGACATAGTTGGGGTTGTGTTGTCCTCTTGTGTCCTCTTGCATATGCACCTGTGTCTGTGTATTTTCTACATTTGTTCGTTTGCAGACACTTAAAAAATGGAGTTAAGAGCAGAGTATTCCTGTGAATGCACGATGTTAAACAAGCCTAATAAAAGAATGTAGCCCTGTTTCTCAGGGTATGTTTCACAAACTTTGGATGCAAGCTGGAATGTTAATGTGAGCACTTCTGCAGGTTAAGACGTTGCAGCATTGCATTTGGCCTGCTGTATTTAAATCAATCATCTAACGTAGACAAGCATGTTCAGAAATGCTTGCCATTGAGAATAAACTTTGTTTCTCCATATGGTAAATTTGATTGGAACTTAATAATTATCTAGCGTCACTGCTTGCCCACTCTAATCTCTGGATTAAAAATCTTTCTTTGGACTAGTCACTTAAATATGACGTGGAAGCAAAAGCTCAGTTTCCCAGGTGCCACAGCAAAGCCAGAACACTGGTTTCTGACTACTGGCTTCAGAGAACTTTTGGCAAGGGAGCCTGTGAAACTTCTATATTTTTACCCTTTTTACATCTGCTCACATTACATACGGTAAGCTTCTATTATTTTTACTTTTTCCAGAGAAGGCTTTACTAGATTTCTTAACTGCATACCTGTTGAGTTTTTGGTGTCTCTACCTTGAAAGTAAATGTCTGGAGCCTGCTAAGAAGTTGCACAATAGACACAACCCTATAATGTGATTTGCATTAGGTTGTTAGTTCCTTCCTTCATTTGCTATGTGGCTGGTCATTAATTTTCTTAATAGAATTTTGTTTCTTTTTAATACAGGCCATTTGAAGACCAGACAGCAACCGTGCCTGGTGTTGATCCCACCACCACCAATTCTTTGCATCAGGAAGAAGGTGTTACTGCTGCAGGACAAAAGAGCACCAAGGATGCAAGTGGCAAAAAGAGAGAGGAACCTAAAGCTGGTCCAAAGAAGCCTAAGGAAAAAGTGGATGCCTTGTCTCAATTTGATCTTAATAATTATGCAAGTATGTATTGATAAGATACCATGCTAACAAGAATTTGCTAGCTTTCCTGGATGTAGTGTTGGATGTTTAAAGCTTACAAAAGAGGAAAGATGATTTTTTTAAACACTAGGAAAATTTTGTACTTGAGCATTGCCACCTTTGTCATATATTTAAGCAACGTCATTTTTTTGTATAGGTGAGAGTAATTTTGGTCTACCAGCTAATATTTACTCTGTCATTCAGACCATTTTCTACCACACTCTAAGAATTTGCTTAACCTTCATTAGCCATAATGTATATCACTGAAACACAGCAAATATTCCAGAAGGCTGTTCATTATTTTAAATTGTATTGTTTTAAGCAGTTTTAGTTCTTAGTTCCTGGAGAGTCTGGTACAGGAAGCTCCAGATTTTCAGTTTATAAATATTGATTTCCTGTCTTCAAGTTCACCTGTCTAAAGTTTTTGCACTTTGCAAGAAAAACCTTATCTTTATCGGGGCCATCATCTGTATATTCTTATGGCGGAAATTGCTTCTACTCTAACGTGATTTTTGCTTGGTGTATTTTACCGAGGGCTGCATCTGAAGCTATTAAAACAGCAGCATCCATATCTTTCCTTTTTCTATAGGTGTTGTGATTATTGATGACCACCCTGAAGTGACAGTAGTTGAAGACTCCCAGTCTAACTTGAATGATGATGGTTTCACTGAAGTGGTGTCAAAGAAACAACAGAAACGCTTGCAAGATGAAGAGCGCAGGAAGAAGGAAGAACAAACAGTGCAGGTACAAGACACATTTGTAACAAACATTTGTAATGTGAAAGACCTCCTTGTGATACTGAGAATGTTGTGAAGTGTGAAGAATCTTAATTCCAAGAAACTGTATTTTCATCCCTTAAATATAACTAGATAGTTGTATTAATTTTATGTTCAGAATTTTAAATGAAACTCATTTTCATTGGGACATCTTAGGATTCTGTACTTTTTGTTTGGGCCTTGTTGGGCAGGTAGAACTGGTAAACTGGAAACATCATTTCTTCATGCTTGTAAAAATCTTTATCATATTGCTTGTGTATCCGTTGATCCCTAGAAGAAAACAGATGAGAAGTAAATTGTTGTTCCTCAGATGAGAAATAAATCACTGTTCATGTGGTAAATGCCCACTAAAAAGTTCATTTAAGACAGGCTTAACCAGTTTGCTTTTGCTGCTGTACAGCATACATACAGGCTATTAGCTGTAAGAGTAAAATTGGATTCCACTTACAGGTTTGGACCAAAAAAGGATCAAGTGAAAAAGGTCGAGGTCAGAACTCCAAGCTTCCACCCAGATTTGCCAAAAAGCAGCAGCAACAGGCAGCAGCTGCAGCTGCGCAGCAGGCACAGGCTCAGGCACAAGCTCAGGCACAGTCTCCGTGTGCAACGCAGACTCCAGGTCAGCCACAGGCTTCTGTTCAGCCTCAAAACCAGGCTGCAGGAGGGACAGCGACCAGCACAGAATACACAGTGTCAGGCAAAGTTCTGCAGAACACCCAGGCTCACAATGGTCTAGGAACTGAACTATGGGAAAACAAGGTGCCTGCTACAGCAGTTCTAAATGACATCTCCAAAAAATGTAAGTATTGTAGTTACTGGACACTGTCAGCTCTTTGACGTCTTGCTCGTATCTGCGAAAGTATTTTGTGCAGGGAGTAGAGGAGAGCTGTCCCAGGTGTAACACTGTAACCGAAGAACACCCCTGAAAAGCGATCTTTGGAGTGATACTATGCAGTATTTTATGTTGTTGTCACATTCTTGTCACCCTTCAAAAAATCTGTTATTAGACTTGAGCAAGCTTCAAAATATGATGATCCCACTTAAGAAAACTACATAAGGAGCATATTGTTAACTCCTGAATAGGTTAAAAATTTCTGAACTAGAACTTGGGAAATCAATAATACATCCATAATTTAATTCTCCTCAGTCAGTTGGTAACTTTAGTCAAATGCATTTGGCAACGTCAGGATTTTTTGTCACTTTGGTTGCTTGTTTTGGTTTGGGTTTTTATTTTTTAATTCTTCTTGCTTATCAGTGGGACCCATTAGTCCACCTCAGCCACCTTCAGTCAGTGCTTGGAACAAGCCTTTGACATCTTTTGGATCAGCTACATCTCCAGAGGTAAGGATGAAAGGAAGAAAAGTAATTTGTACACAAAGCTTACGCAAAGTATTTATCACTGGGATTGGGTACAGATTATCCATTTACTCAGGCGTCCCCATACTGAAACTAGTGTTTGTGGAATTCCATGAAATAGGGAGATAGTACAGGAAGAGCACAGGACACAAGTTAGTGCTTTTATTGATTGCAAATCAGAAAAACCGTTCTTTGTTAATCAAACCTTGGCCTTTCAGAGATCCTGTTGATAGCTGCTATTCAGTGTATATTTTTTAAGTTAAAATACTGTCTAGTTTGCATGTGAACAGTTAGTACAGTTCAGTAAGAGAGACAGAAGCAGGATGCCTCCAAGGAATCAAATGGTTTTATGTCCCTGCTTTAAGCAGAGATGCAATAAGCAGTAGATGGTTTCTAACCACAGTAGCTCTACATATCCCCTGGAATTTGCATAGCCCGAAATGTTTTACTTTATAGTCCTGTGGTTTAGTTTTCTTGGGCTGTATTGGCCTTCCTGACTTCATTGTTTTAAACTGTTAAGAATGTCTTTAGTCTCTTACAACACCATTTTGACTGCATAAGGAGATCTATAAATCTTTAGTCTCCTATTGTTTCTCTTGAACATTAATTTTGAAGTTTTAAGAGAATATTGTGAAAATTAATTTGGACATGTTTATATTGTACTTGTCTTTCTCCTCTTCTCTACCAGTTCTTCTTGATCTTGTTAACTTATTTTTTTTACTGCTTTTTATTTTCTTCCTCTTGAGCTCTTATAAACAGTAGGAAGTTGAGGAGGAGGGAATGTGCTTTCATACATTGTTTACTTCTCTTGCAAATCTGTTGCAGTCACAAATAATGCTTTTGCTGGCAGAAGGTAAAAGTATACTTGCTGTGGTGTTCAGCTGAATGTATTTAGTGCTCTTTCTTGAACCAGTGGCAAGGTACTGATTTAAGTATTTTGGAATGTGTTAAATGCTTTGCTTTTAAATAGGGAACAAAGCCTGGGCAAGAAGGTGGAGTTGAGCTTGGTATAGAAACTATTCAGTTTGGAGCCCCAGCTTCCAGTGGCAGCGACAATGAAGTTGGCCCTGTACTTTCTGAGAAGTCAACTGACAAGCTACCAGAACCAAAAGAACAAAGACAGAAGCAGCCGCGTGCTGGACCCATCAAAGCACAAAAGGTAAAAGGCCAAATCTTAGAATAGCAAAGAAATAGCAAATTAAATAGCAAAGAAATTCATTCAAAAAGAGGTTACAAACAATTGATTTAAAAATGGAATAAAATACTCATTCAGTTAGGACTAGACATATAAAAATTGCATTCCACATTTGTATTTACTAAAATAATCAAGCGGTTCTTGGAAAGAAAATGAGGAAATGCATGTAAGCAAAATCCTAACCTAGCAGAGGTCATCCGTTGACAGTTTGGAGCAAGGGCTGTGGCTAGAGCAGGGACATGATTATGGATTTGTGATAGCTTTATTGGGAGAGTATGGATGCAATAGGGTGTTTTTGTTTTGTAGCTTGGGTTTCTTTGTTTACTCCTGTGCTTGCTTTGCTCAGGCTTTCAGAGCGGTCTTGGTGCAGGCTATTTCTGTCCTGGCTCTGTCTCCAGTTTCAGTTTTTCCTGCCAGTCCTCTCCCCACGTACCACCACTCCCAGCTAATGGTGGGTGCATGGTGCTCGTCTTGGTAATCCAGCTACAAAACTAAGCAAAGTAATATATCAAATTGCCAGGTAAAAGTATTTTGGGGAAAGGAAAGAATGCTAGAGCCACTGATTAGAAGTCTGTAAGGCACAGATGTGTAGATAATTATTTTTTTGTAACTAATGCAGGAAGAGTGAATAGGTAATCAGACTTATCTCAATTAAAATGTTTCTCACTTGTCCTCCAGAGATTTAGGTACTCTAGTCAATCATCATCTTGTATTTCCATTGTTGCAACTCACAAGGAGTAATACTTTTTCCTCCTGTCATTTAGATTACACTTAGTGATCTTTAAGATTATTGTAACTTACTTTCCTGTTAGCAATTTACCTTTTAAAGTGTAACCTTAAAGTGTCTGGAGGAATTTCTTCAGTTAATTGTTATAGTAAAAAGTATTTGGAGTGAGGTATGTCTGATGACCATGACCTCTGCATTGCAGAGCTTAGGCATTCACTTCTACAAGTGCTTTATTCCTTCCCTCTGAAGGCATTTTCTGGTCTTTACTGGCCTCTTGAGGGTACCAAATACCGTAGGGAAACTCCTGCCCTCTCTAAAACCCCAAAGCATCATATTTTAAAGGGTCTGCATCTACTCCTGAATCAGATGGCTTGTGTTTATAGAGACAATACCAGCAGCTTCTGGTTTGCAAGTATCAAAGCTGAAGCAATAGGATTTTAGGGACTGCCTTTAAAGAATTTTTGTGCTGCTCTGTAGTGAGATGGGCTGAGTAGTCTCAGCCAGAAAGGATATAGCTCTTTAAATAGAACATTGAAGTTCCTTGAGGTCCTTCATTCTGCTTTAAATCAGCTGCACAAAAAGGAGCTACTGAATTACAGCAGCTACTTTAGCCATAGTGCTTACAATACAAGGCAACACCTGAATGTGGGTGGTTTCTTGATTTGTTTGTATTTTTTTTTATGGGTATTTCTTAAGTGCTCAGTCACTAGGAAGAAATGTTGCCAACATGCATACATTGAAACATCAGCAAATGAAGGCAGAGTCTTTTGTTCTAGTTTCCTGGAGCCCTGTAAAATTCTGAGACTCTGAAAATTAAAGTTACCTATATTTATATGAAGTCTTGTGGCTTCCTTACTTTTTTTGTGCTTGTAAGAAAAGTCAAAATCATTTTCTATCAATTTTAATTAGATCTTATGTTAGTTGAATTCTACCACTTCATATAATATGTCTTGCTTGAAAACAGTGTTGGGGATTTGTAATGTTCAGAGGGGATGCATTTCACATACTTAGTGCTAACTTATTCTCAGTTGATTTATATATTAGAAAATACTTAACTCTTAGGAAAGTCTTTTTAGATTTAAATGAAATTATTTTAAGCATGTTGGAATATTCTTGTGGGACAGGACATGAGGGGAAGACATAACTGACAAGTTAACGCTAACTTAGCTTCCAGACTTGAGTCCGGTAGAAAACAAAGAGTATAAGCCTGGTCCTATTGGGAAAGAGCGTTCTTTAAAGAACAGGAAGGTGAAGGATGCCCAACAGGGAGAGCCTGAGGGACAGGAGAAGCCATCTCCCACCTCTGTCAGAAGTCCAGAACCTGTCACTGCAAAGGAAACCAAAGCAACGAGTGAACTGAGTACGGAAATAGGAACAATGATATCTGTGTCTGCTCCAGAGTTCGGAACAAACACAAAGGTAAGAAAAACATTGAGAAATTACAGAGTACTATATGTAAAATAAGATTTCCATGATCTAATTAATACTTGGTTGCCTGCTGGTGGTAGTTACCTGGACAGCAGAGCCCACTGAATAGCAGATTTGAAACAAAGAGGTACTGCTTGAATTTCAGCAGTTCTTTGGAAGTAGTATGGGGATGTGCTGTCTGTCACGCCTCTGTACAGAGATTGGCTTGGAAAGTTTTAAACTTTTCTGCTGTCTTTCAAACACGAAAACTGTCCTGATCTTGCTGTGGAGAGTGACACTAGAGCCTGGTATAGGCAGATTCTGGGAACTCATGTCTTGAGCATGTTTCTGGTATATGCAAGATGAGAGCTTGAGTTTCAACAGAGAACTGCAGTAATGTGCCCAGTGGTTGGTTGAGTGCATGGATGACCTGAGGCTGTGAGTTAAGTGTTGTTCTGGGGGGAGGGGTGGGGGGAATAAGTCTCTGAACTAGGAATATGCTAAAGCATTTGATGAGGCTTGTTCAGTTTATCCAAAGGCTCTGTATCTCAGTTCCTATTGGCTTGGATATTGTCAAGGTATATTTCCTCGCAGGACCCCTTCAGGACATGCAGGACTCATGGTAGTTGTCTGCGTGGAAGTCCTCTGACTTCTATCCAGTGAGGTGGTGACTTGCTGTCAGGGTACATTGTTTTACAGCTCCGTTCTTGGCTGTGAAGCATTGATAGCACTGCGTTGTTCAAAAGCTACCTGTGGAGAGACTCACCTCTTTGGGGACTGTCTTCACTTCTGGCAGCTGTGTGTCTCAAGAAAGAACTGTGTGCGCTCTTTCTCAAATGTAAAGAAGCCTTGTAGTTGGAGTAGCTCCTCGTTAATAGTTGCACCTGCCTTGGTAAAGGGAAAATGCCTCTTGTAAGTTTGCAAAGCAGTTATGAATTTAGACTCAAGTTTGTTGCATGCTGTCTCAACCTGTCTTTTCCTTGTCTTAAGCAGAAATCTTCTGATACCATTTAGGAAAAACACTCCTTTGCAGAAGTTTCGCTAATAGTTGAAGAATCTGAAATGCAGATCACTCATGATTTTATCTGTTTTTAAATCTGCAGTTCCTTTTTTTTAGGAAAGCAAAGCAGTCTTGGCAGGTTTTTGCCAAGTTGTCCTGCAAGCAGAAGATGCTATTGCAATTAAATCTTGTGCAAAGCAAGTGTTAAGGGGGATATTTGTTTCCTACGTGTTAGCTGCAAACTTGATTTTGAGTGGAATGGCAAATAAGTATGAAAATGCAATGGTGGGATTTCTCATCCTTCACAGCAGTTTTCATCTTCTAAATAGATGTAAACGGTAACAACATAAACCAGAACTGGATGAAGTGCTCTTCTTGTATGCAGAATCAGAAGTGCATGCTGTAAACACAAAATTTTTCAAATATTTGGTAAGGAAGCTATTTTGCTTTTTCACCGTCTCTCAAGATTCAAGATAGAAAGAGAGTCTCCTCCTTTTAAGCCTCCTGCAGGATAGGAAACATCCTATTTACTCCAGACTAACTTGATAGTGAGTAGCTCTGCTGAAGTAAATCAGTATCATGTCTTTGTAAACTTTTGAAAAGAATGAGATCTTCAAAAGGAAGTCTGAATTTTGTGCCTTTCTGGCCCTAGGTAAATGCAGGCTGCTAAGGTGCTTTGAAATAGCATAACATTAAAATGTCAAGCCTCTCTCTTCTCAGGGGAAGACAGAATTGAAAGGAAATTTTCCAGTTTGCGCTGGATATGTGAATTTCCAACAATCTTGTTACTGCTTTAAGTGGCTACTAATAGAAGCATTTAATACATACTATAAATAAGCCTAAAAATTCCTGTCTCCACAGTTCTAGATTTGCTCTTGAATTCCTTTGCTGTGAGTAGTTCTCCAGGCATCACTAAGTTTTCTAGGAAAGGGGTGGTCGTGTTTTATATTTAATTCTATTGAAGTTGAACCAACAACCTGCAGATGTATTAGAGAAGTAAAACTTAATGTGGATTTCACAGAAATAAACCCATCTTGCTACTTCTTAAAGTGCCTTTTAAAATAGCTTTAAATACTGAAATAGCTTTAAATACTGTTCCAGTCCTGGAACTGATTTGTATTGCAGCACCTTTCTCATGTCTTTGCAGCATTATCTTCGCTCATTAATGAGGGAAGAAGTGATGACATCTTTAATCTGTTGTTTGAATGTCAGGTGTTAATGTTTTTAGCAAACCTAAATGATTTATCGATGAACAGTAATCTTTCTTGGGAGACTACTGCTGAGATACCAGCAAGGCACGCTTTCTTTAGTGTATTTGTTGATCTTAATGTTTATGAAAGTCAAGCTAGCTGTCTGTCTATCAGGAACGTAAGTGGTATGCTCTGAGGCAATTCCAGCTGTTTCTCTTGGGTTTTGTGGTATTTTTGGAGTAAAACCGAACTGTTGCACAAGTGGCTGGCTTGGGTAAGACACCTTGAGCTTTCCCCCAGCCCTCCATCTCAAACTAGTTTTGAAGCTTTCAGATCACAGGAGTGATCAGTAACTGGTTGTGGATATGGTGATGAAATGTTTGTGTAAGTAGTTGATAACAGTTTGTCTTTTGGAGGTGATGTCAAAAACGACGCTTGCTTTACTTGAGAATAAAGTTTCTGAGATGGTTTGGTACCTGACATGCTCTCTGGGTTAGATGATTTCCATGAAGCAGGAGCAAACCAAACACTGAGGAAATTAATGATCTGTAGTCCCCTGCTCCTTTGTAGCAAGGTCACCTCTGAGGTCTACCTTATTCTTTTGCTCATAAAGTCACAGGATTGTGATCTCTTCTTTTTGAGCAAATTAGGTAGTTATAAAAAGGCTGTAGGTAACTTCAAAAAAACATGTATAGCCTTTTGCTTTTGCTATTATTACAGTTATTAATTTATATCAAACTATACAGTTGTTTTCTTCAGTAAAAGTTGTACAGAATGTTCATTTTAATTGAACTAGGAAAGCTTATGGTGATGGTCGATAACGTAAAAGACTCTAGACTTCATGTATCAGTAAATGAAGGATGATGGCTAACCAACCTACAACTTAGGAGTGGTGTTCTTACAGCTAAAGTGCTGTCTTATCTGCATGTTTGGGATATAGCTCATCCTTGTACAACACCTCAGCATTGCACATGCGCTTGTAAGGGCACCAGAGTTGATGTGGCAGTTTTATATTTGATTTTCTTCTAACCAAGAAGCCAGCTAGTTACACTTCATTAGAAGGGCCTTGTGATTAAAGCAGCTTTATGTGCTTGCTTCATTCTACCCAAATGGAAGTTACCCCCTGGATTCAAAGAGTAGAATGCAACTTGCAGCTTGGTAGTTTGGATTGTGGAAAACATACATCTGGTATTCCACCAGTTTAACAAGTAAGGGAAATAAATAATTACACAGAAATAGATTCTTTCTGTTTCCATCATAAATACAAAAGTGTGCACACTGTATCCTCTCTTACCCTGTTATTCTTGAGCTTGTTTTTCTAGACTTTTAGCAAAATAAGCTTATCTTTATCTTTTTAGGAGGATTCTTTGTTACTTGCTGGTTGGTATCTTGACGATTCAATTACTGTGTTAGGGGACATTGCCATAGGCTTGAGCAGTGAATCAAGTGTGCACTTTTTCATAGCTTATCATACTGTCTGAATGCAGTCGAGCATTATCTCTTCTGTGCTTTCAAAATCATTGTGTTGGCAACACCAGGCACTCATCAGCAATTCTGCTGCTAATTTATCCTTCAGTTACTTCTTGGTGCTTGGTTCTGTAAAAATGATAGAGCCTATCCTGGGCTTGCAGTGGTTGCTAGTGAATGAGTCTTGGTTAATTCAGAGTTGTTTGGTCACACCGTTTATCTAACAGTCTTTGGGTCAGATTCTGATAATACCTGTGGTCCTGATAACACTTGTTTGTCTAGAATAAAGTCGGTTTTAAATATCCAGTAACAAGAACTAAAAAACAGTGCTAAATGTGGCTTTAGAGAAGTACCAGTGCATTTTTTCTTTCATGATAGGTCATTCTCTAGAGAGCTGGCAGTGTCATCAATTAGATGCTTCCATCAGGGAGTTTAGAGTTACCACGTCAACAGTCACTGGCTACATCTAAGTCCATGAAGGTGGTCTTGATTCGTAGCACATGTTATGGTCCACTTAACTGTGATAATAAATCATCTTCAAGGAAAGCCTCTATGTAAATTGGAAGCTTCACCCCTTTTCTTCCTTGAAATCACTGCCTGGTGCAGAAACTGGGAGGCAGACTTTCACTGTCTGGAGAAACTGTGTCTTAGGACTTTGAGACAAGACTTAAAGAAAATTGTTCAGTCAAATGGCAACCATCCCTGTGTTCTCTTTTTAATCTGGATGGCCTTACTTGTGATAGGTTTACCCAAGAGATTCCTGATTGTTTAAAGCTACAGAAAGCTTTTGGCTAATATATTTTGCTCTTTGAATGAAGTGGGCTAAAAGTGCCTAGAGGTAGCTAAAGTATCTAGGGTAACGAATGGTAAGTGGTTACACCACCACAGTTCCATATGCCTAGTGTCCTGGCACTCCATCACTTCGTGTATCCTTGCTTTAAAGACAGTATTTTGGCTCATCTCCAGGCATATGTTATGAGGTCATGAGGCAGACTGTAATCTCCCCAAAATTCTTCTGACCTCAGGAGTAATTCAGCAGCAAGAATTGCTGGACATGCTTTCCAACAAGCTTTTTGGGATGAAATTCTAACTTTCTGTTGCATGATAAGCTTCCCTTCCATAGAAAGGATGACCTCTGTCCAAAAAAACTTAAAATCTGATTTAGGTAAGGGAGATATTTTAATGGAATTATTTTTCTTCACAGGAGTCTGTAACAGACTACACTACACCTTCTTCTCATCCTAACACAGTGGCTACTAGCAGTACAAAAATGGAGGAGACTTTGGTGACGAACGTAAGTCTATTGTAGTGATCGACTTGACTTGGAAGACAAGAAAATATTTTTGCACTTCTTTAAAGCACAAAATACTGCCTTCAGTAAACAAGTCACTAGAGTTTCTTTCATGATAACTAGCCATGCACTGTCCAGTAATCTTACTCTGAAGGACAGTTGGTTCGTTTAATTTCTGTTCTGGAATTCTGTTCTGGAATATTTCCTTATTTTGTGAACTACCACTATAAGCTGAAGAGCACAAAGTGGAAAACATCTAGGGACAATTAAATACAAAAAAGAAAGATAAACATAATCAGTGAGTTCTCAGCAGCAGTTGGGACTTGAACCTGGTATAAGTAGCAAAGCTCTGTAGGTGAGTTTGAAGAAAGGCTTTTGAAAACAAAGCTGTTTTGAACTGTAGCCTGAAATCACAGTGCTTGCATGTAAAGGGAGCAGCTTAATGGCTTTTGAACGCATGCAGCAGGATTTAAACTGTTGGAGTACTATAGAGATGTGATATCTGCAGTCCTCACAAAGCCGATGATGCTGGCTGTGTGTGTGCGCTGTGCCAATTGAGAGGACCAGCTGGATTGTGTGTTGTCAAGTTTGTCTTGAGCTTGCTGGTACCAGGCTGGGGACTTGGATCTTGTTATTTTTGTTGTTTGAGTAGCAGAAATATAATTAGCTCAGCATTGAGTTGCTTGTTGTTTGGGGGAGGGAAGAATCAATAGTAGAATCTCAAGATTTTACAAATATGTCATGTGAATTCCGTCTCATAAATGCTTTTAAGCTTACTGCAGCATCCTTTAATGCGGTTTTGGAGCAATATTGGTTGAACTTACTCTTCTGCTGGATTTTGTGGTGTTGTGGCTTGTGCTTTTGGTGGTTAGTGTAGAAGACTGAATTCTTCTGTGTAAATGGTGTTAGTGTGTGCTCCGTTGTGGCAGGTTGGAGTTGGATTTGCAATGCAGGATAGGGGCTCCTGGCCACAAAGGATCTGTGCTATCACCTGCTTCAGAGTTTCAGTATCTGTGCCTTTTAGATTAGCCTCATCTCATCAGTAGGTGGAATTCTGTTAGCTGTGCTCGTTGAGTGGAGAAAGAACTGATCAGAAGGAGTAGGCTGGCCACTGCAGTGTTTTTGATGCATTCCATTTAGAACATCAAGGAAATCCATCAGTGTGTTCTTCCATACAGGTAGAAATAGCTTTCTGTCAAGTTTATTTCCCTGAGTTTGACATCTTTCATCTTTTGAAAGAGAAAATAACTGAATTCAGTTATTGGATGACAAATCTGTTTTGGTTTGTTTCATGGTCCTGTGACTTTGAAGATTTGTAGCTTCCTCTGTTCAGAAACTGCATCTTAGAACTTGAGAGGTCACCAAACCCTGTGTACTGTACTGGTACGGAAGGGGCCAAACTTGGCTTGGGAAGAATTTTTGCATACCAGGAATGTAAAATGGTGCTTCAAAGTAAATCCCGAAGCAGCTAATTGGTATTTGTTTATGCAGAAGGCAAGGATGCTTCAGAACCCTAGTCTTGAGCCTCTTTTAAAGAGAGATAAGAAGCATCTCAGCACCTGCTGAACGGCCTTTTCCCACCTACTAAATTTTCACCTTATTTTATCAAAAACCTCCCTGCCAAATGCTCAAGCCTTGAAGAAGTTGTAGCTCACTTAATAAAGCTTGAGCTTTGCTTTTCTGGGGCTTTCGTAATAGACGTAGTTAGAATGTGATGTGTGTTGCCTGCCTTTCAGGTGCCCCTGCCCCACACCCTTCCCCTCCCTAGGAGGGAGACTCTACAACAGAGCTCCAGCCTAACTCCAGTTTCTCCCGCTACCGTCGACCTCACCCTCAAGGTATGTACCACATCCCTCTAAGGGTTGTTTTCTTGCATGCAGGGGAAAGTTAATGGAGAACTTGCTGGTAAACCTTTTTTTAGAGCCTTCCTTTGTTTCCTCTGCTGAACTGCTTTTGCATATAAACGGATGGCTGAAACACAAGACTGTATCAAAGGATGCATTTAAACTCTAAATTTCTAACCCCATTTTGCATTAACACTTGGCATCAACCAATCTTGGCTCCCACTGCCCTGAAAAAGGATCCTAGCATTTTAGTGTTGTACCATAGCGCTCATGACAAACCATCAGAATCTGATTTATTTTTACTTTTTGGCGTGTGTGGCATAAAGAAAGTTGCTCAGTTTGGTATTAAAGGCAACAAAGAGTTGCTTGGTAAGCCAAGCTTGATATTCTTAGCTGTAAGATTTTGGTGCAGTGATACTGTGTTTTGAGTTGATGGCTGAAGTTCTAAATAATGCAATGTAGGTGGTGTGTTGGTGACTGAAAGGCAGTTTGATCAGCTAGTCAGAACGTGCTTTGTTGTGTTGTAAATGTTCCATTGTTTTCTGCTCTTCAGTGTAGAGCAAGTGTGGAGAATATCTGGAGTAGCACTTTCCCGTTCTGATGGATTTCGGATTGTGTGCATTGTATAACTCACTAACATAGTATTGGTCTCTAGCTTTGCTACCGTATCTTTAGAAGTTTTTGGTCTTTGGGTGTGTTAGGTCTGCTTTGTGACTGTGACTGCAGGTGACTAAACTAGTAGAAACATTGCTGCTTCTAGTGTTGAGTGATGTTTGAAATTAGTTTCTCTAAATTTAAACAAAAAAAAAACTGAACAGGGATTGGGTGCAGAACTAACACTTTGGAGAAGTTTACTTGTCAATCCTGGTGAGGCTTTAGTCTTGCCAGCATGGTTGCTTGCTCATGTTCTCTATGGGTGATAGTTATTAATGATATTGTGTTGAGTCTTTGCTTTTCTTTTGTTAACACCTTTTTCCTGGGGGAAAAAAAATGTAACTACTTTAAAACAATAGATATCCAGACCAGCAAAATGGGGAAAGGGCTGGAGAGGGATGAGTAAATTAACAAAAATATCTGGTTTTCTGTTGCATTCTTGTGTGACAGTTTACCATAATCTGACTTTCTGGGACCTGAAAGTGTTTTTCTGAAATAGCAGTTTCAAACTGGTTAGCAGCTGGATTCCTACATAATACAGGTAGGAACATTACTACGGCACGATCCCACAAAGAATGTGATGCTGCTCAGCTACAGAGCAGACTGCCCTGCTCATTTGTATTTTGTTGTGCAGTTCTGGTGTCAGTGGTTTTATTCATTTCTCAGTGGATGATAAATCTTGGATGTCTGATAACAGAATACATTGAAGATAGATGTTTTAAGGCTACCTAGAAGTACTTTCTGATCAAAAGCTAAACAGAAATGCATTTAAAATCACCTTCGACTCAGTGTTCCTTATTCCAGCTACTGGAACGCTCCCTCCTTTTTCTAACTGTTGAAGGCAACAAGCTTGTTTTGAAGCACACTGACACTATCACTTCCACAGAAGGCCTTCTGGCCCAGGCAGAGCAGAGCTGCTCTTCCTCTCCTTTTATTTGATTAATCCTTGCTTTTAAAAGGTACTTTTGGAGCAACAGAAAGCAAAGCATTCCCTTCCCTCTTTTAGAAGAGCCAAGTCTCTAAGCTCTGCCTCTAGAAAGGGATAACCCTCTCTCATACCCTCTTTTTTCCATCCCCTAACACAGAAAGCTGTCTGTGAGGAGGCTTACATGAGAAACTCCGCCAAAATAGTTCCAACTATTTCACATCATTCTGCAAGGGTGTAGGTGTAAGGTGCTCATCTGAGAAAGTTCGTTGAGCACTGTTTTCCTTGCACCAACTTCACTGAAGACGCCTTTACTAAGGTAGACATCCTGAAAGCACTTACCTGCCACTGCTTTTGCTAGTTAAGGCGCTGAGAAAAAGAAAGTCCAACGCCATCTCAAACTGAACTGCCTGGCTCTTTGTGTTCTGGAGTTCAATCTAAAATTCCTGTGTAGGCAATCTAAAATTCCTGTGTAGGCACCAGAGTCTGGAATCTGGCATCTTTTGGCTTTCTTTTGCCAGTCACGTAAACATCGGTTTACATAAGGATATTTATGTAACCGTTTTTCTCCAGTTAACTTCTTGTGTAGTGAGTACTGGAGCATTAATGTGATGTGAATGTCCCAGATGGGTCAACAGTGAAGCAGCAGCCTCAAGCAGCCATAATCTCTCAACCTGTGCTCTCTTCTTCCCGTAACTGAGCAGCAAAATCACACCAATTTCCACAGCCTCGCTTACGGTAGAGCTTCTTGCTCCTTCGTAGGTGGTCTATAGATGATGCCACATAAGCACTTCTAGAATACCAGTCTCTCTTACATCCTTTTACAGTTTAAGAAGTTAGAGATTAAGGAGCTCTCCAATGGAAAAGCTATTTGAAAGTTTGATAAATTTGAAATTTGAAACTTGAATAATTGGTAGGGGTATGGAATGACCTGGGATCTTGCTATTGTTTAGGTTTGGAAGACAAAATTCAGTATGTAGATTCCAGCTTTTTTGCTATTACTAGTTTTTCCAGGACATCATGAAACTCGAACACAGGAGAAGCTTCTATGCCTTCTCTGTTCAGATGTCCACAGATATTTTCCTCACTTCTCTTTGTACCAGTGTGGTATAAGACCATTATTCTGTCTTACCAGAAGCCTGTGTTGTGTCCAGAAAGGAGCCTGTAGTCTTACCTGTGCTCCACAGTATGCAAAATCCTTTCCTTTTCCATTTTGAAGTATGCCTTGTCTACAAGAATCAGAACCAATTTGGAGGAGAGTGTTGTGATGGGGAAACTGAGTAGGAGTACATGATTGCTGGGTAAGATGGTCTCAAAAATAGGTGATTTATTTCCAAGTGATTTAATGTGCAACAAAGTTTCTTTCCTTCCCCTTTTCCTCTTTTGAGGAATAGAGAGCTGAGCTTCTTTCTGTGTGGACATGTATTGACCACGTTACCCACTTCTTTGTGTATTGCTCTGCTTTTTTATCACGCCTGAAGCATCTAGCCAAATAACATAAATTGTTTGGTCTATCCAGACTGTACTTAGTGCATTTAAACCTGAATAGTCGAAAGCGTGACTTTAAGAGTCTGCAAGTCCCAGGTAGGGCACTCTACTGATCAAGGCAGCAAGGGCAGATATGTTAGGAAGGGTGTATTTGCCCCTTTACAGATACCTTTAAAGACAGCATCTGGCCTTAAGAAGCTCGCAGTACTCTACATGAGGGATTACAGCCTCTGGCATCCAGCTCTGCTCACACAAACTTTCAATTTCAAGGGAAGAGGACAGTTGGAGGTTGTAGGTTGTCCATTGACCATGTTTGAGCACTTAAATTAGTGGGTGTGGTCTGAACATTAATATTTCCTTTTCACTAGTCCATCAAAAGCGTCTCAGTTCAAAGATACAGCATTGTGTATCTGCTCTAGCAATGATTAGATTGTTGGCTGCAGTAAAGCAATGGTTCCTTCCGCTTTTGGTGGAAGAGAATTGTGTACAAAATATTTATTGGAAGTTCCACCTTCCTTGCTGTGCAAGAATTAAATTCATTATTATAGAAATAAAGGAGGGTGAAGCGTCTATAGCACTAATATAAAGTAGTGTGCACAAGCTGTGTCAGCTCATGATCACAGTTCGAGCAGCAGTTGCTTTGGAAATCTGACCTTGACTGCTCTTGGGTTTACTGAAGTGTACGTTAAGTATTTTTGGTGGTAACTCAAAATGGTGGTAACTCGTAGCAAGAAAGTAAGGAGCTGCTTCATTTAAAAGACCCCATACTTATAAGTAGAGGACTTACAGAAATATCTGGATTCTTTTGTACCTTTCTTTAGCTTCCCATGTCTTTTGCTCTCCATGTCAAACAAAACCAAGCCAAACTAGAGTGGGTGAATTCTCTTTTGAGTATTGAATGTTAAGATCATGAACTATGCACGTGTGCAGTTGGAACAGATAAGAAGCTCCAACTTCAGGCCGTATGCTTTTTGCATGAACAGAGTTGCACGATTATGGTGATTTTTAAGAGGCTCGCATGAAGCCTGAGTTGCCTTTTGAACTAAAAATAACTGTTAAAAGTTGAAGACTGACTGGTTGAACTTCCTAATTGATGAGGAAATTTGTTTTCTTTTTAAATAGATGGAGTCAGCACGCAAAGCATGGGAGAATTCCCCAAACATGGGGGAAAAGAGTTCACCAGTGACATCAGCAGCGTCTCCCATAGCTGGTGGCAGCAGCAGCAGCAGTAGCAGCAGCAACGCTGGGCCAAACAGTGGTACTTACAGCTCCTTCTCTAGTGCATCAATGCCTCCTATTCCTGTAGCTTCAGTTACACCAACAACTTCGCTATCAGGTACTGAGTGTCAAGATTGCAACATCGTGTTGTATTGTTCCTTGGTTATGTGTTTCAAGAGACTAGATTCCCACCACATTTAATGCTCAAGACTTTTGTCAGCTTTGCAAGCATGAAATGTCAGCTCTGAACAATAGCTTCCCATATACCTCTTAATTAACAAGGAGATCCTTCCCCTGATTGACTTCAGTCTGCTGAAAAGAATATTGAGAGTACATCTCTGTTTTTATGCTATTTATGTGGACTTGAAAGAGGAGGTAAACTTCTCTTGGCTGACTTAATGGTTTCATTTTGTTCATCTGAGCGAAGGGAGGGAAATATATATTTTTTATTTCTAAGTAGCTGGTAGTTCTGACTTCCAGCAGACAGCTTCAAATTTTTGTCACTTCATCCAGCCAATTACAATATTACTTCTCATTTTTGCTCTTGAATTCAGACTCAAGGCTTCAACAGCTCATAGTAAATCTCCCTTGTACTGGGGAGAGCAAGTGTCCACCTGCTCTCCACAAGCAGTGCTGGTTCCCACCTTGGTTCTTTGCAGCAAATGAAAGATGCTGGATCTGATTAAATCTTCACAACTAGGAATATTAGAGTATATGTCAACACCTCAACTGAAATGCTTTAAAATGACTTTCTTTGGAACCAGGCTGTCAACCAGGAGAGTCACAGCCACTGTAGATTGCCATACTTTGTTGGATAATTGAACAAGATGTCTACTTTGGTGTACTTTTAAGTCCTCCTGTGCTTGAGAAGTGAGAAGTAAAAGAATTATTCTCCCTGTCCATCTTACAGTGATGGAAATGGCTGCATTAGGTTTCAGTGTTCTTTACCAGTAGCACCTATGCTTGCATAGCTGTCCCCAAACTGACCCCTGGAAGATGAGGGTTTGGAATGTCTTCAGCTGTTTTACGATACACCTCTTGTTTCTCCTCTTGTAGGAGCTGGAACATACACAACCTCTTCACTGAGTACAAAGACTGCAAGCACCTCAGACCCTCCCAATATATGTAAAGTGAAACCGCAGCAGTTGCAGACAAGCAGCCTAGCTTCTGCAAGTCACTTTTCCCAGCTGAGCTGCATGCCATCCCTCATCGCCCAGCAACAGCAAAGTCCCCAGGTCTACGTGTCTCAGTCTGCAGCAGGTAATAGTGTTTGGCTGAGAAGCAGTGTGGTTGCTTTAATGGAGTTACAAAGCTAAAGAAATGAATTTAATTCTGGTTTTATCTGCGATAAGGACAGAATGATGGGCCGCATTTTGTGAGCAAATATTCACTGATTGTCTTGATCTAAATAGGCCAGTGTCTATCAGTATAATGATAATGCCATGTTGTTAGTTTATTGAGGAAAGTAAGTTTGCATCTCTTGATGCATCATTTTTCTGTTTAAAATTTTGCATCACTGTTCAAGACCAAGAATGACTTAGTCTTGATGACTTTAATAAAAGTGCCACAATAGCTTATAAGCATGGCATTTTTCTTTAAAGAAAATCCTACGCATAACTAACCTAAATTTCATGACTTCAGAGCTTGTTCTTCCCCTTCCATCACCAAAGTGCCTGTTCTGGCCAGAATCTGTTGTTTTGTCCCCTAAGAAATTCATGGGACTGAAGATCTATGTGCAAGACTGATAAATTCTGGGGATTAATAGATACCAAAGAAAAGATACCACAGCTTATTAGGCAGCTGTTCAGTTCTGTTTCTTATCCCAATCTCTCTGGTAGTTGTCACACCAGGAAGTAGTGACAGTAGCTGCATCTCTAAATCATGATGAAAAACTGTTTAGCAGAGAAATGTGTGGAAACAGATACTAATTGTATTCCTCTTCCTGAGGTACTGCAGCTCAAATTCCAGCGTTTTATATGGATACAAGTCACTTATTCAACACCCAGCATGCACGTTTGGCACCACCTTCTCTGGCCCAACAGCAAGGCTTTCAACCAGGGCTTTCTCAGGTATTTGGGGATTTTTATTTTTTTCTTTCTCTCCTTTTCTACATTGACTTTAATGCTCTACAAACGAGCAAATGGGGGCAGGCAAGAGTGGGACTGAAGAATGCAAAAATGAGATCATACCTGTCATTGCTATTTCATACTGATGCATTCAAGTTGTTTGATATCTACTGCTCCTCTGATTGAAAACAATGGTCATAAAAGTTGAGAGAATAAGCTTTCACTCACAGTGTACCTCCTGTAAAAGTGTGTGTTCGTATGAGGTGTTGTACAAAGTTGCATGGATCTCGTGTGGTTGTTTAGTACTCAAATCTAAATGATTGGTTCAGGCTCTCCTGGTTATTTTCACCAGAAGCACAACATGAAAGTATTTTTAGGAACAGCTGCAGTAGTCTCTCCATGCAACCTTGAGGTTTTAAATTCTTCTGTTTACTTTTAAAGATGTTACATAAATCCTGGCACACATTTGACTGTAGCTTTTCTACATGACTTCTATCCTTAGATATTTAATAGTTTCTTTTTTCTGCAGCCTGCTTCAGTTCAGCAGATCCCCATCCCCATTTATGCACCTCTGCAAGGACAGCATCAAGCTCAGCTGAGTTTAGGAGCAGCACCAGCTGTGTCACAAGCCCAAGAGTTGTTCAACTCCTCCTTGCAACCTTATAGGTAAGTAGCACATGTAAATTTATTTCCCTTTTGGGTGGCAGAATTTATAGAATTTGCTTCCCTGCAGACTTGTGGCTTGTATTCAATAGGTACCTCATCTTCCTGTCATCCCCAAAATCTTTCATCTGTTTGTCTGCCTGAGAACTGTATGCCAAGTGGGTAGTCTGCATCTGTAGTTATAGTGTGGTTCAAATATCATGCTAGAGATTTGTATCTCTAGAAAACCAGGCTAAAAATCTGGAAACATATTCAGTCTTTCATACTAAGAGAACTGGGGGTGGTTAAAAAAAAAAAAGGAGTCTGACTCCTTAATTCAGTATTTTGCGTTTGTTGTTTTCTGATCAAGCCAATGCTGGAGTCTAGAAACAATTTGATATCATAATTTGAACCCTGCAGGTAAGGTAGGGTGCTGGAAATTTAATCCCAGATGTGTAGGGATAGGAGATTACTTTTTAGAACAGATGTTTTCTGTTTGCTACAGGAGATGATAATAAGACCGGTATATCTCAAGTTGCATTGAATTTGTCTGCATACAAATCAGCATGCAGGGAAATTTACACTGTAGCCTTTCGAAAGTGTCCCTGCAGTTCCTACCAGAAATTATTCATAGTGGTATTCTGACAAACATTGTTAGTTTCACTTTAATTACTCTTGCAAAGAAACTTCTTGGAGGTTTTTGCATGTGCATGTAGAACAGCCTCCTTGTTGTGATTTAGAAGGCTGAAGCCAAACAAGGTAGACTCAGCAGGGGTTTAACTGACTACACATGTATCCTGAATCCCTTAACCTGTAAGTCAGTCCTCTCTGTCCTGAGCACTTCATGTGCTTTTTGTACTGGGGGAATCCATTTCTCCAGATGCAGTGTTCTGCGTATCTAGAGTCGGATAGTGTATGGGGCTTTAGGGCTTATCAGATCAACGTATGTTATATAGCCGTAGTGTTTTCTGTCTGGTACTACGGGCCTGCCTGGCTGACCATTGTTTGGAAGACTTTGTGCTTGACTGACTTTGTTGGACCAAATATTGCCTGTCCTTTCACAGCTGACAAAAAATGTTACAAACAGCTGGCTAGTTGCAAAAACATGATCAGTCTGGCATGCAGTCCAGATTAAATAAATGCTTCTGGCTGATCTGGCCATGCATACACCATTATGAGTAGAATTTGGGGTTGTGCTATTAGTAATCTGGTGTTCTAGTTCTGTTTCAGCAATATAACCCATGTTCTTAAATTTTTGGTGGCTGTTGATCTCTGTTTTCATTTTTGTACTTAATGTTCCAATCTCTTGCAGGTCCCAGCAAGCTTTTATGCAAAGTGGTTTGTCTCAGCCATCACCAGTAGTTCTGTCTGGTACGGCCTTACACAACTTCCCAACAGTGCAACACCAGGAGCTTGCGAAGGCACAGTCAAGCCTGGCATTTCAACAGACTTCTAATACACAACCTATTCCTATCTTATACGAACATCAACTTAATCAAGCTTCAGGACTGGGAGGCTCTCAGCTTATTGATACACACATCCTGCAGGTAGGAAATAACTCCAAAATAATGAAGTTCTGCAGTGGTTTGATACAGATAATGCAACAATCAAGTATTGCCTAGCTTGGGATAAGCCTACCTCTTCTGTAATAATTATATGACAGTCGAGGCAGAAAACGTGAAACACTTGGAAGAGAATGTGCTTTTAATTTCATAAAGGTGTATTAGAATTATCTCTGGAGTGAAGATTCCTCTCCAGAATAGAGGAATCTTAGCACTTCTATCGCTATTGGAGCTTCTGGTTTGATATCTTTTATTGTAGGTGACAAAGGGCTACCACTTGCTAATGATGTGCTTTATTATGAGCTGTTGTAAGTGTTCTTAAAGTAACGGTGTCTTTCACTCTTCCTAGGCCAGGGCTACACTCACCCAGGCTTCAAATCTGTATTCTGGGCAAGTTCAACAGCCTGGCCAGAGCAATTTCTACAACACTGCACAGTCTCCCAGTGCTCTCCAGCAGGTAAACTATGGCATGGTAAATTTCCTAAATTGTATTCTTCTTAAAGCATGTTGTTGATGGGTTGGGTTGGGGTGGGTGGGGGTAGAATCTTTAATTCTCCTAAACTGCGAGAATTAAAAATGGAGAGCAGAGAAGAACTACTGCAGTAGTACTGCAAAAATGAGTTAGTGGGAATTTGCATGGCCTGCAAGTTCATACTGAGCATTTGTCTCTCGCTGCCTTCTCTTAAATAGTTCACTTTCCGGTGACAGGCAAAGATTTAGTTGGTTCAGTGTTGTTGCTAATTGGTTGAGGTGTATGGTATGCAGGTCCTCGTGGGAGCAGGTATCATGGTGGAAAGAACCAAGTAAACTAAAGGTATTTTATGTACCTTAATGGTTAACACCAAGTTTCATTTGAAAAGTCAGAGCAGCCACGTCAGTGAGATCAAATATATAGAAAAAAAAAAAAAAGTCAGGAGATAGATTATTGTACAAGCAAATAGGACAGCCAAGTCAGTAACTACATCAGGAGGTTTGTAAAATAACTCGGATCGTGGTAAGTTCTTGGCATTATTTTGTGGAAGTTCTGTTAGTTTGAAATGTAGTTTGCAATGTGCAAGTATTCTGTTGTATTTACAGCATGCTGTCTAGTGGCTTCCTGGTTCAAGTTCTGATTTTTAAGTGGCTTTTTAAAAACAAAGCTTGCAATGGGCTGCCTTATTATAGTAGCCTACTTCATACATGTCAAAAGTTGCCAAGACAAATATTGAGAAAAGTCTTCAAAAGTTGGGTCTCAACTGTTGAAACTATAGCATAAAGTATTAAGGATCTTTTAGAAGGGTTAACGTTTTAATGTATTCAATAATGTGTTTGAGTATGGCTGTAGTTACACTTTTAATCTGTTATAATTCAGAGCAGAATCTTGCTAACTTTTCTCATCACCTGGAGAATGTCATATATTCTTGTAGTCACTCAGTATAATTTTGCAAGTTTGGGGTTAACGGTCAAACTAAGAAAAGCAAGAATTCCTGCTAGTCAGGACACTGTTATGGTATTTTCATGCGCTTATCACTACCATTCTGTGAAGTTTGCAGCCCACAGCATTTCCTGTTAATGCAGACAAGTGAGAGGCAACTGGTTTTTTGTTTTTTTAAAGCTTGGGAATGCTGGCTGCTGGGACCAGCTGGCTGCTGGCTACTTTCCTCTTTCCAAGAGGAAAGTAAAATCTATCTGTGATCCCATACAGTGTCCTTCTGATGACTAAAATGATTTGAAGTTTAAAAGAAAGGGAAAGAATGGAAGCTGACCGTTTCATTCTACTTTTATTTCCTGAAATGAATTATATTTACTTATCCATGCAAGGAAATCCCATTGTGTGATGTTGCAGTTAGGAGTTAAATGTTAACTTTTTCTGAAATGCGAAGACCATAGATGATCTTGAAGGCCCCTTTCAACCCAAACCAGCCAAGAGTCATTAAGCTATTCACCCTGACTAGAACTGAAATCACAGAGCTAGTAAAGTAAGTTAAATAATGACCCTTGTGTATATGTTACTGGTGATTCTGTATGTTTTCCCCCCCCAGGTGACGGTACCTTTACCAGGATCACAGCTTTCTTTGCCCAACTTTGGATCTACAGCACAGCCACTTATTGCCCTGCCCCAGTCTTTACAACCACCACTACAGCACACACCACCACAAGCGCCAGCTCAAAATCTAAGCAGACCTGCACAAGTAACCCAGCCTTTCAGAGGATTAATCCCAGCAGGAACTCAACACAGCATGATAGCTGCAACTGGAAAGGTGATAACATGCGTAAATCTACAATACAAAAAATAAAACAGCGCAGAGCTTTATGTTATAGAACCAGCGTGGCAGCCTGTGTTTGACTTTTGCACCATCTAAAAACCTTCCTTGACCTTAAATGTTCGGGAGAGGAAAATAGCAAAGCCAGCTGAGATGAGTCCCTCAGTGACTGGCTCAGTGCATCTTGTGAAGGTTTAGCTAAGTTTAGATAGTGGCTGGCTTGCTGCTAGTCCATTTGCACTGTAAGAATACTTCATCTGGTAATGACGTTGTGGACTAGCAGTGTACTTTATTCTTTTAGGATGCCACATAGAAGGTAATACAGAAACCATTATTAGAGCGTCAGGCAAACAAGGTTACAATGTCAGGGCTGCTTTCTGCTTCTGTCAGTGTTTTTCTGGTCTCATACTGGAGCAAACTGCCAGATTTCACTTGAGCTTCCAAACTACCAAAAGCATTGACTGCATCTGTAATGTCACCTGCTGCGTCGATTTTTTTCTACCATATACCTGTTGTGCTATCAAATAAGGGAGTGCTTGAGGCTTAGGGCAGATCTAATCTTCGCTAATACTGTCCTGTCCTCCAGGTTGGTTGATGAGTGTCCCAGAAAATTCCCATCATGTAGCTGTGATGAAAAACATTGCAGGAGAAGCTTATGCATCCTCATGGAGATAACTCTAGATAGATAGCTCCTTCCTACATTTGTAAGGACACTAAAATCTTTCTGTCCTTGAGCTGGAATCCAAGAGTGTCAAGAAATGAAATCTTTCTGATGCAGCAAACTGGAGTTTTAAGGGCTTCAATGGAATTTGTATCAGCTGTGACCTTAAACTAGAATTAAACTCTACTGCTGTTGCTGGGGTCTGCTTTTTTGAATAACACAGATGTTGAGAGCATAGTATGGTACTCACAGGAGAACCTTTGACGTATAAAAAGGCTGGTCTTGCAGTAGAAGAAAAATCACTTTCAATGACAGCTCTAGCAAGGGAATAACATTGAAATAATACAGTAAACTTGAATACTGTGAGGGAATTCTCCTCTCTGTTATCTGCAGCTGTTGTGGTAGTCCCTAATGAAGGGATGTGTGGAGCTGGCTTCCATTCACATGGTCTCTTATCTTAGATGGAATTACAGATTCGTAGGCTCCTGGGATTTTTGGATAGTGTACAACCCAGTGCACTTGCAATGCACTTTCAGGTGGCAGTGGTTGATAATACTGAACATGAACACTGCTAAGCTTTGTCAGATTAGCAAGGTCTTCTGGAGCAGGAAGTAATCTATCTCTGGAGCTGCCCCTGAAGTTCTTACAGCTTGTGGCCTAGATTTTAGGATGCTTTTGAGCATAAAGTGACCCTGTAGTCATAATATTTTACAGCTGTGATAAGAAAAATCTCTCTCAGGAATTAATTACACATTTTGGACAGTAATGGCAACCGGAATTCTAGATCAGATGGATCAAGTTTTCATGTTGTCATTCACCAACAGAGTGATTTTGCACCATGTAGTTTTCTAGCTTTGTAGGTTCTGGCCAAAAGTCTTTTACCTTTATAATTTTTGAGCCCATCTTCTAAGCAGCAGCTTGTTTCTAGCTATAGTTGTCAGGGGAAAATAATTGTGATTGCCTCAACAAGAAATGAGGGAAAGCTACAGTGGAATGGGGATTTTCCCTTAGGTGACTTTGCTGCCTTGCATTAAGGGTTCCATCATGTTCTGCTAAAGGCAGTCAACAATAAATCAAGTAAGAATTAGTTGTTTTGCCGTTATGGTTCATAGCTGTGTGTGGAAAGACACTGTTCCAGAGACTCACTTATTCTGTTGATTGTATTTGCAAAATAATGTGTGAAATGGATTGCTCCATTTAAAGTCTGGGCATTTTTCATGTGAATGACTTCCATTTTTGCTGTGCTTTTGTTTTTTTTATAGAACTGGCTTATTTTATGGCACTCTTCCCTTCAGCGTTTTTCAGAATAGTATAAATATTTCCATGTGGTATCTGTGGTGAGGAAATTTCAACCCTGAAACATCTTAATTTCTTTGCTCTTAACGAATTAACATGTTGATTGTTGTGCTTCTCAGATATCAGAAATGGACCTGAAGGCATTTGGGGGTGGTATTGATGTTAAGCCTGGAACGCCGCCAGTTACTGGTAGAAGTACTACTCCAACCTCCAGTCCCTTCCGGTAAATCTCTTTTTAAGCTCAAAATTCATTGAAATCACATCTGGAAAACTTAACTAATTGTATATGAGCAGCCAATTCTGAAAGGCCTGTGGTGGGGGGCTACTAATGGAAAATAAAGTGCTTTATCTTAGTTTAAAAGGAGCATTCTAGTAGGTGATCAGATCTGCTACGCTAAGCTAGAGCAAAATAGTTCTGACATAAGACCTTAGAAATATTTATGAATTACATGGAACTGAACAAGTCAACTAAAAGGATCTGGAAAATGCAGAAGTGAGCAAGGAAGAGGTACTTTGGGGTAAAATGTAAGGCTGTTACATGAGAGTAAAGAAGAAAAACCAAACAACCAAACAAGTCAAGGCTTAGACCTCAGAGAGCAGTAGTTGTGGTAACAGTTCTGTTACAGATTTTGCACTGATTGTTAGTTTTCTAAGCTTTTCACAAGACAAATTAGGAGGCTACTGGCAGGTTTACTTGGTTAATTGGCAGAATTAACATAATTTTGCTTATAGGCAGAGTGTACTTCATGGTGAATTTATTGGGATGTTTGTGGGTGAAGTTATGAGTGGGCTGAAAGAACTTAAAAATGGAACTCTGGTACTAGATAATTCTTGAAAATTGCACTCCCATGCATAGTAATTATATTTGGTGGCTTTCACTGTGGCAAGTTGAAAGTGGTCCAGGCTTTTCTAGTGAAGTAGAAATTAGTTTGAACTCCTACATGCAATCCTGATGTCTTGCCTGCAATACTTCACCTAAAAAAAAAAGTAAAGGGATAAAGAAGAAATACTTGAATTCACAAGCTAGTCAACATATAGAACAATTGATTTGATGGTATATATCTTAAAAATTCTACGTGAGATATCTATTCTCCTAACAACTGAAGCAAGGCTTATCATAAGCCTTTGGTTTTAAGTGTGGGGGTACTGGGAAGGTGCAGAAAAACATAAAAGCTCAAAAGTCGAAAGTAAAAACTAAGCAAATTTATGTAAGCGTACAAAATGTGTGCATTGAGTTTAGCTGGCTTCCTTGTCACTGTTGCCTGGCTCCTCATTTTACGTTAAGTAAAAATGTGTTGCCCACACATGTGCACGTCGGTTGCAAATCGGTTGCCATTAAAGAAGGCTTTTCCACCTTTGTTCACCTCCGTCCCCCAAGCTGCATTTCTAGTTAAGTTGCAACTAAAGGCAGGTGCTTCCTTTGGTTGAGCACTGTGATCCTGATTGACGTTTTTCTTTTCTCTAGGGCCAGTTCTACAAGTCCGAACAACCAGTCCAATAAAATGAACAGCATTGTCTACCAGAAGCAGTTTCAGTCTGCAGCTGCTGCCGTGAGAATGACACAGCCATTTCCTGCACAGTTTGCACCACAGGTAGGCAACTGGTGGCTTCCTACAGACACATCTATTTCTCTGTCACTAGTGACTGCAGCTTAGCTGTGTTCCCTCAGGTTTTATCACGGGGAGATGCAAAATGAAATTCTTTCAAAGAAAGAAAAAAAACGCATAAGGAAACTGATCTCAAGATAGAGGCAAAAAAAAAATGATCTTGTTACCTAGTACAGACTTTGTGGTGTGTTTAATTTCGAGAGTTCTGAGCATGCTGAGGAATCTATTAGAGGTTGTGAATGATGTCAGTTGTTCTGCTGGCTTCCCCACACAGCTGTAACGCACCTCATTCCTGCAAAAGCAGACCATAATGTTGGGGAAGGGGAGAAGTTTTGTGCCTCAGAAGGGTCCCAGTGCACATCCTAACTGCTAAGAGACAAAGTAGGTTTGTGAGCATCTGTCTGAGATGCACCTCTGAAGTATTCTCGGAACAATTCAGGTTGGAAAGGATCCCTGGAGATCACACAGTTGGGCCTCCTGCTCAAAGCAGGGCTGATTGCAAAGGGTTTGACTTGCATCTGGCTTTCCAGGGAGCATGGCCCTACAAGGGTGCTGTGTCCCTGCTGGAGGTGACTGGAGCCAGGCTGATGTGTTTTGTTTGTTTTTTTTTTTTAGTGTTGGGAGTTTTTGACTGCAGGACTTAGGATTTGTTTTTTGGATTGCAACTAGCAGAAACTACCTAGACTTCTCAGGACTACCTTTCACTACTGCTCCTCTGCTGCCTTGCCTCTGTCTTGTCCCTTATTACTTGCTGTTTCAAAGCTGTCAGTGGTACTTGAAGGCACAGCAGCACTACAGTGCTGTGTTTTTTGGGAGTTCAAGTGTGGCTTCTCAACATAAGAGCCTATTTTCTTGACATCAGTTTGACAGCAGAGCAGGCAATTTTTTCCCCTTTAAAATAACGCCAACGTGCAATCTAGTTGGCAGTTTTCTACTTGCTAAATGTGTCTTTTTGTTGTTTTTCCCCCACTTAGATCCTCTCTCAGCCTAACCTGCTCCCTCCATTGGTAAGAGCCCCATACACTAACACCTTCCCAGCGCCTGTTCAGAGGCTGCCAATAGCACTGCCTAGTCAGATGCCGTCTCAGATGATCACAGGCCTTATGAGCCACCCTCGTTTACCGCATGTGGCCAGAGGTCTTTGTGGATCAGTGTCTGGAGCCAGAGGCAATCAGGCCCAGGCTGCGGTGAAGGCTGAACAAGACATGAAGGTTAGTATTTGACCTGCAGCACTGTTAATGCCAGTTCAGTCTTGACAGCTTGTAGGGCAGGAATGTGTCTGCAAATCATGTCTTAATTAAAATGCCTCTGGACCCAAAGCCAGTAGCCGGGCCTTCAGCAGCTGAACACAGATCTTCTCTGAGCCTTGTTTGGTTTTTGTGGTTTTGTTTTTTAATTTTTCATTAATTAGACCTTGAGGCTAAAAAAAAAATGCAGGGAGCTTCCTTTCAAGTGATCTTGTGGGGAACAGTTGTGAAGCAGCCACTGCTGCTGAAGGCAGTCTGACAATTACCTTTCAAGAGCCTGGATTTTTGAATGAGCAATGAAGCCTATGAACTTGACTGTTAGCTGGCATTTCACATCTCCCCCAGCTCTGAGCAGCAGTATGGATCCTCCTGTCCCAGCCAGCCTTGTTTCTAGGTTATTCTGCTAATTCGCTTCCTGGTGGCTTGCAACACCCATGGCAATTCTCTCTGGCAGAATCTGGTAACACGAACACTCCACAGAAGAGGTGGCTGCATTTCAGTAGCAGGTGATGAGTCGTGTAACTTGTTAGAGCACTTTGGGACCCTTCATGATGAGGCCAGATCTTCTTACCGAGGCAGAGACTGCAGGACAGGGAGTCTGCGCAGGGACACTAGTTCACTTAGCTCACCGACCTGCTTTCTGCAGAATAGGCTGCTTCTGAGGGTAGGTGGTGGGTGCTAAAGAGGTCCCTCGGCTACTGTTACTTGCCATAACCCGTGTGCTGAGGTATGCAAGCCAAAGAGCATCCTTTTCCTGATGAGGTCTGGTTGTAGCAGAGTTGATTACCCCCTTTTAAATGGACCAGATCTCCAGGATTTGTTTTGCACGCCCAGTTTATGCTAGCTGGAGGCCTAACAGCTGATGCTTAGTGTGTTGTCTAAAGTCTGTATTGCAAATTGAGTCTAACTTGTCACAGCAAATACAGACGTGCAGTCCTGGTTTTCTGAATCTCCCTGCAAGCACTGCTCAGAAGAATGTAAGTTATTCTGTCACGCTTGGGTGCCTGTGATCAAATCATCCAGCTTTCTAGCCCTGACCTCAGGGGATGTCTGAAATTACACAAAGGATTTCAGGTGGCTGTCTGGCTCCAGTAAAATCAGACTTGTTGCAGTTCATCACATCAGGGTTCACAGATTTTTCTGTTCTGTTACTAGTTTGGCTTCTTGAGACAACTGCACAGTACTGAAACCCAGGCCTCTTGTTCCAGACTTTAGCTACTTTTTCTCCTAAACTTTCTGTAAAATGCATAAAATACTGATCAAGAGGTGCTTGAAGGCTTAGTGTCTGTATTGGGGTTGGAGTTCCTTGCATAAGAGAGGTCTTTTTAATGTTAAAAAGGCATTTGACAGCACTGGGCCTCGTAGCACTGCTTCCAGAAGGCTGGACTCCTCGTGCAGCTCCTGCTTTGCCCAAGTGTGGGCAGGAAAACCAAGTGCTTGCTCTGAAGCCTCTGGCGTGCCCAGTGCTGCACTGACAAATGAAAGGCCTGGTGTAAGACTGCAGCTGGAGCACTTGGTTGCCAAGGCTGAGCTTAACGGGTGTGAGTCAAGGTTACCAGTAGGATCCCAGGGAGGGATTTGGAGGAAGCCAGGCAATAAATAATTTGTGCTTCCCAGAATGAGTGCCCATTTCGAGCAGGAAGCAGCTGAGGCTTCAGCTCCGCGTAGCACAATCCTGAGTCAGGTACAGTTGCATTAGCACTGCAGATTCCGGAGTTACTCTCTGAGTAACGGGAGATTTGGGGCGTTCAGATTTTGCTGCCATCATCCAGCCCCTGCACTCAGGAAGCCCAGAGCAGGGGGCAGGGGAAACAACAGGTAGTGTGGCCCTCAGTGCCTGAGTAGCTGGGGCAGTGTCGGGGCTCACACAGTGTGCAGAGACGTGTTCTGGTCGTGTCTGACGCTGTGGGACGAAGCTTCAGATGGAGCCTGCTGTGGGCTCTTTGTACTTTCAGGTTCTGTAATGCTAGTTAGCTGCAGAAAAAGGTATGAGATGATGCTTAAATTTATCTTTGGTCCTCTCCTGCTGAGGGTGAGGATTATAAAGAGCCAGGGAAGCCTAGGCACAATGTTACCTACTGCTGAGGAGCCAAGTGGCCAGATGTGGTAGCATTTGGGAAGCAACTGGATGGACGTGCCTTTCTGGCAAGGTCTGTCCACCACGGTCAGTCCTTTCATTTAGGATTTACTTTTGTGAAGTCACTTGTATTCCTGTGCCATCTCTTCAGTAAATATATTTTCTCCCTTTCTTAAGGCAAAGCAGAGAGCAGAGGTACTTCAGTCCACCCAGAGATTCTTTTCTGAGCAGCAGCAGCAGAGCAAACCAATAGGAGGCAAAGCACAAAAAGTGGACGAGAATGGGAGCAAACCCTCCGAGGCAATTGCTGACTCTTCAGGAGTCTGCCAAGACAAAACAGAGGAAAAGCCTACCCCTGCACCTGCTGCAGCAACAAAACCTGTTAGAACTGGACCAATCAAACCTCAGGCAATCAAAACCGAAGAAACAAAATCTTAGAGGCTGCATTTCCTTGGAGGTGGGGGAGGAGGGGAGGGCGGGTGAGACGACAGCAGCATGAATTTGTAGCCCAAAGGGGGAGACAAACAGTTTTCTCTCCCCGCAGGGCTCTAAACAACACAAAGGGACGTAGAAGCTAGCAGCAGTTATGGATTGAAACTGCTGCTTATCCAGCTCAGCTTCTAGGTTCTTTGGGCTTTTATCTTCTCTGACAGCATGAAGGCTGCTTTTGGTAGTGTGTGTGCACGTTTTACACGTGTGCGCGGGGTTTGGCTTACACACCTGTGTGCTTCCCAAACCGGGACCTGCGGAATAGCACAGCGGGGAAGCAGGTGGTTGGGGAGTTACGTTCCTAGCTGACAAGATGAATACTCTTATTTTCTTCTGATCTTCAGCTGCTATTTATCTTCTTACAACCCGTGAGTATGAGAACATGCAGATCTGAAGATGGTGCTGGGCCAAGTAATGTGTGTTAAGTTTTTAGCGACTTCAGAAGCTCCTAGCTTGTAATAAGCAGAGGGATTCACGTAGCTGGCAGAGCTGCCCTTCCCGTGTGACGCCTGATGTAATACAACACAAAGGGTAACCCTGATGTTGAATTGCCCTCTGAAGGCAGTGCTTTGCTGGCCGCTGCTTCTTGGATGACAATATACTGTATTTAGATCACAATATGAAAACGCTACTTGGCCACCTGTGTTCTCTACACCCACTCCCCCCTCAGTTGTTCACCTCTGGAGCTGAAAAGTTAATTGCATCAATAGTCAGATTTGTTCTGTTCACCTCTGTCCAGCTATCTTTATATGAAGCGAGTGATCTTTAAACGGTTTCCAGCTTATGTCTGTATACAGCAATGAGCACTTAGAACTGTGCCACAAGAATAAAAAAACCTTATCGGATTAAAATGAATTTTATCGAAAAGGTGCATTCTTTATATCAGAGCTGCGTCGCACCACCTCCTTGCCCACAGTGTGCTGGAAAGTAGAATCAAGTCAAATAATGCCTTTTTAATTGTATCCTCTAGTATTATAGCTGTAGGACAGTACTGTATGATACTTCTGTGAATGTAAGATATCCTGTACCTGCTTATGATATGTAGTAGTGACTGTGCTATACTGGAGCTGTTTTTAATAATGTTATTCTAGAGGTTTTTTCCAGACAATGATTGAAAAGCTAATAAAAAGCACCAGGTACCACATCAGTAGCAGAACTTGCTGTTTTTTTCTGGGATTTTTTTTTTTACTTTTTTTTTGGAAGGAAGAGTGAGTTGAAAGTCTAATGTGTATAA
Source organism: Oxyura jamaicensis (assembly GCF_011077185.1). Taxonomy (NCBI): domain Eukaryota; kingdom Metazoa; phylum Chordata; class Aves; order Anseriformes; family Anatidae; genus Oxyura; species Oxyura jamaicensis. Next base: position 9,621,424 of record NC_048900.1, on the reverse strand, counting down.
TTTTGTTCAAATGACTGCAGAAGCTGGAGAGGCTGTTGCTGCTATTGATGCCTAGTGAATTGCTATTGGTTATCTTTTTATATAAATATATATATAATTTGAATTTTTGGAAACTAGCTGTGATGTCAACTTTGGAAAAAAGTATCCCACTTGTAGTGTGAGTTGGCATTGTACAGAAATTAACAGCCATATTGGTCTAGAAATGTTAAACTTAATTTTTTTTCCATTTGTACAGGGGTAACGCACTGTATTAAATATGTACGGTCTTATTTACATGGGTTTGATTACAGAAACTAATAAAGTATTCTCTAAATAAAGTATCCTGGTAATCTCATGATTAGCTGAGTGCTGCAGGATGCAAAGAGAGCACCTGAACGTCGCGTATCAAGCGAAGAGTGTATGACACCTTGGGAAAGCAGACTTCCAGAGAAAAACAGGTCAAAACAGCTTTTTTGTGTGTGTTTCCCCCTGTGCTCACTGCTCCTGACCCCATTCTCCGGTGACAGTCTCATGCCATGGAGCTTCCAGCTAGCTGGTTGCATTCACAGGATCTTGCACCGCTGGTGAGCTGCTTGGTGTTAGACTTGTTCTGTATTTTTTTTTTCCCTAGAGAAGATCTCCTTTTCAGAGGAGACCTGGATGAGCCCAGTTGTTACTCTGATTTCAGCTGGGGATGTTTGGCACGGGGCTGCTAAAAGGAAGAGGCAGCCATTTTGTGCTAGAGAAGCAGGCGCAGGCTGTGCCGAAGGAAGCAGGCAGCCTCCTACTTGTGCTGCTGCTCCCGCTCAAGACTCCTGAACTGCGCCATTCCCACCTCGCTGCCACGGGGCCCAACTGCACCAAAATGGCCAAGCAACGACCACTCACTGCCTTAAACTCAAACCACACAGTTACTGACTTTATTCCTGCTGTGACCCTAATCATCGGGCTCGATGAAGGGCTCAGCGCCTTCACAGCAGCCCCTCAGTCACACAGGTGGAGGCCTCCCAGTCTCCCACCTTGGGGTTGCCAAGGGGCAGAGCTGGAGGACAGAATCAGGGAGAGAGAGGGTGCTGCTCTCAGCTGGCCACCAGAGGGTATGCTCAGATCACAACCAACCCTTCCCTCTGTTTTCAAGTCTCTGCAGAGAAACAATTTCTGCCTTGGGCAGAGGTGCTGGCTGGCATTATTCCTCCAAGGAATGCAGATGTATGGAAGAAGGTGGCTCTGTGAGCGCTGGTGGGCTGGAAGGGATGGTCGGGGGGCACCAGAGCTGGAGTTCTGCCCTGCTGAGGTCAGTTCCTGCAGACCTGCAGCAGTTGGGTTAGATAAAGGTGCTGTGACCTGCAACTGGAGTGATGCACGGGATAAATAACCTCTGAGTAGGTAACCCCACAGGTAAAACGCCCCTTTTATAGGAACCAAACTAACACAGCTACAGTAAAGCACTCAGGGACAGGAAGAAGGTGGGAGAGCTGAGTGACTTTTCTGGCTGGTTCATCTTAGAGGGACCCTCTAAAAATGAGAAGTTGTTCACCCAAGTTTTCTATTTTTAAGGGAATTCTGCTAAAAGGTTAAATCTTCAGTTCTCTAACAGAAAGAAAAGTCAGTTGAGTTTCACAAAATCAGCAGTGGGAACATATTAAGCCTTCGGTTGTTTCTTGTGCTGGGCAGAACAAGGATATTTCTGCTGGAATTTAATGAAAAACAAATGTTTGGGCATTTAGTAGTAACATCATAGCATTATTTTGATGTAAGCCACTCCAAAACAGCCTTGAACCACCTCAGTTGCCTCTGAGGCCAGATTAAGCATTCAGTCAGTGACCCTGACTCACTGGCTGTGACATCTAACCATTTATGTTAGAATATATCTTGGTTTTTGTCTTTGAGTGGCATTTGGTGTGTAATCTCATTTCTAGGACTATCTCTGGTCATCACAAATAATCGCATTGGAAGTCCCATAAGTAAGGGAACTATTCTGTTCTGGGAATTCACTGTTTTGTTTTTAATAATGTTCAGTCCGTGTAAAGACCGTAACTTTTCTCAAAGGCAGGAGCAGGGGGATTGGAGTGACTGGGGCTGGATCCAGCAGCCCCACTCCGCTCATGCTTCCTTGCTGGGCACTGGGAGGGGAGGGATTCTCTGGGCTTGTTCTGAAAATCCTGTTAAGTAAATCCATGTATGTAGCGCTGTTCAGCTCAAGCCAGGCTTTCTGGCACTCCTGTGTACATTGGCTTGTTTTTGTTTATTTTCTTAGTCAATTAAGCGACGGACTTCCCACCCTGAAAAGCCCCCGGTGCTGGCAGGGAGGGGGGAGCCCTGCATTCCTGGTGTTGGGGCTGTCTGCTCTCAGCGTCTCGCCTTACTGAGAAGCCTTTGGTGCTGCTGTTCCCGCAGCGACTCCGGAACAAGCCGTCCCTTCATCCCGAGGGGGGGAGGCAGGCGCACAGGGGCACCCTTTTGGTGGCCCTGGGGATCTTGCCTTGGCTTTTGTCCCAGCTTTGGGGACATGGGCTTTACCCTCACCAGGACACCAACCCCTGGGTGGCAGAGCAGAGGTTCAGCTGCTCCCAGTGTTACACGGTCCCACGCACCCACCTTACTGATGGCCAGGAGAGCCCAACACAGACTGCAGGTTTATTGCCCGGAGCAGTGACCGCAGGGTGTCCCCTCGCCCCACCAGGTGTCTGAGGGACGCAGCTCTCAGCGCAGGCCCAGCTCATTCCCCTCGTACAGCGCCCAGCTGGTCTCGATGGGGGGCATGGGGCTGCGGTCGATGGCGGGGATGCTGCCCTGCGCTGTCACCAGCGGGGCGAAGGCGTCACCCCTGGGCTCGGCATCCCTCAGGGCTGCAGATGGCTCCCCGAGGCTGGCCAGCACACGGAGCCGGGTGTGCTGCAGCGTGTAGGTGACGCAGGTCTCGGGCTCCGCCATGGTGCTAGCGGCCCTGGGCTCCCCCGGCAGCACCGGGTTCTCGTCCCTGGAGAAGACGGCGCGGCTGACGGACAGCGGGGGGATGTGTTGGCGGTCCACCTCGCCCAAGCTCTGCAGCGGAGGGGACTCTGGGCCTGAGGTGGTGCAGATGTGGCAGGACCTAGAGGACGCGGCTGCCCCGGGCTGGCACAGCGTGCAGAGGGAGTCGAAGCGGCTCAGCACCACGGCTGCTCGTTGCGGGTCACGGGGAGCTGCGGGGCTCCTGGGCCGTGCCATGGTGGCGAGGCAGGCACATCGCTGGCATGGGGGACGCCTTCACCTGCGTTGTTCTGCCATGTCCCAGGCCTGCGGTGAGGGAGACAGGGGCTCTGAGCCTCCAGGCACTCGGGGCCCACCCGCAGCCCCCCTCCCCATTCCCCAGCCCACAGGCAGTCAACACAGATACCCGGTGATGGGTTGTGCCCCATCCTGTGTCCCCCTGCCAGCTGGGGCAGAGCCCCCCGCCCCATCCCAACGTTTTGGCAGGACCCCAGCCCCCTAGCCCCCCAAACTCACTGGCCCTGGGGGAATAGGGCGCTGCCTGCTGTTGGGGCCTGTGCTGCCTTCGCGCCCGGGGCATCCCCTTGTCCCCTGCCCTTCTAGAACAGGGCCGTGCTCTAGGCCCCCACCCTGCTGCTGGTGGGGGGGGGCAGCAGGTGACCGGCACTGCTCAGTGAGGACCGGTGTCAGAGGGGGCCGGGAGCCCACCCCGCACTGATGGGGGCGAGCACCCCTTCGGTCCCTGCCTCCCTTTCTGACTGCAGGACCTGCTGGGTGCCCATCCCCGTGGCCTCCCAGCTCCAAGCGGTGCCATCCCCTCGGTGAGCAGCCACAAATCCCAGCGCTGTGGCAGCAAAAGAACTGCCTTGTACCCCACCTTGGCCAGCCCGACACAAACCTGCCCCCCGCAGCCCCTTTTAATCTTTTTAATCAAGCAAATCTCCAGGGTTTACCGCTGAAACTTAGACATTTGTTCTGAGTTAATGTTGCGATGTTTATTGGAGCATCCCCGCCTGGGCGGGGGGGGAACAAGCCTCCTACAGCCTTTCTACAATAAATATTTAAAACCGCAGGTTCTGGAAGCAGCATGGGAGAGCTGCTGGCGAGGTGAGGCCAGCTGCAGGCAGAGGCAGCGTGGAGGCTCCCAGGCTCTGGAGGGGGGACGCAAGCGGAGATGCCCCCAGCTGGAGATGCCACCTCGCCAGTCCTGCTCTTGCACTGGCCTCCCGCAGTGGGATGCATTTCGCTGGCTCGGCTGAGCTCTGGAGAAGCACTTCAATTCTCTTCGCTGCCTTGGAGTACAACAGGATTTCACAGGAGGCATCAGCAGAGGCGTTCGTGGCCATGCCATGGGACGGTTGGGCAGAGTGGGGTCCCCACCGTCACCCGGGGCCAAAGCGGGCACCGAGGGGGCCAAGCGGGCTCGTTCCCAGACGGGATCGACCGCAGCGCATCCTCCTGATGTCCCCGGTCAGCGCTCACGCGTGGGAGAGGCGGATGGGGTAGGCGACCATGTTGTAGCTGTCCCAGGCGAAGAGCTGGCGCTCCGCCGGGTTGTAGTCCACCATGCTGAGGTACTGGAAGCGGTTCTCGAAGGGGATGCTGAGGGTCCGGCTGGTGCTGGTGGCCGTGTCGTAGGCGAAGTTGACGGTGGCATTGGGCGCCGAGTAGCTGCTGACGGTGTAGAGGGTGCCGCAGATGACGAAGGAGTTGGCCACCGACTGCTTGCGGATGTTGGTCTCCCAGGTGCGCCGGATCTCCAGTGTCTCGGGGTCCAGCTTGGAGAGGACGATCGCCCCCTTGGCCTTATCGGTGCTGTATACCACCCACAGCCCCGTCTCGTCCACCGCCAGGTCGATGTCGGTGTAGCCGCCCCAGGAGTAGGGGTACTGCCCGTGGTAGCCGGCACCGGGCAGCTCCCTCTCGGCAGAGATGGCCTCAGCCCGCAGGTCGTAGCGGGCCAGGGCGCGGGAACGGCGCGGCTGGAAGAAGAGCCCGCCGCGGTACACCACGGCCCCGGTGCTCTCCAGGGGCCGGGGCAGGACGTGCACCTTGGCGGGGTAGCCCCGGGCCAGCTGATCGGCCGCCTCGTACTGGAAGAGCTGGCGAACCTCCGTGCCCACCGTGTCCACGCGCCACGTGGTCTCCCGCGTGAAGGGGGCCACGGGCTCAGGGTCCTTCATCCACACCCCGTACTTGCCGGCGATGGAGTCCGCCCGGCCCAGCACCACCGGCTCCCCGACCCACGCCAGCTCACCACAGTCTGCGGGGACAGCAGGGACAGAGGCGTTAGTACCGGGGGTGGGAGGGCAGAGCACGGAGGACATGAGGGGATCCATGCATCCCACGGGGCTCCCGACCTCTCCCTTCAGACCCAATTATCCCAAATTCTCCGGTGACTTCCCCCCCGCTGCCCCCAGCCCAGCCCCGGTGGCAGTACCTGAGTCCTCAGCTCGCGGGCGGCCGAGCGCCGTCTCCTCCAGCAGCCGGGACGCGGGGAGCTCCGTCCTCTCTGACTTCAGCTCCTGGTAGCCGAGGGGCTCCGGCTCCCACCTGGGGGCTGCGGGGGGGGGGGCAGGCAGCGGTGTGAGCCCTGGTGCGGAGCCATCGCCCCCCGAAATGCCCCAAAATGCAGAATCCTGGTGCCTCGTGCTGGGGCTTATCAGTGAGCCAGGGATGGGGGACGCTGCTGACTCCACTCCCCCCTCCCCCCGGGTTTAATGTTCCACAGAGGGAAACTGGGGGTCCCCCCGGACTTGTGTGGTCCCCCCATGCTGATGTGGTGAGGAGAGCTGGCTCTGGTGGCTACAAACAGCCCAGGTTTGGGGATGGGGGGGGATCTGGGGATGGGGGTGGGAAGGGGATTTGGGGACAGGAAGAGGATTTGGGGATGGGGATTTGGGGATGGGGAGGGGATTTGGGGGGGTCTCCCAGGTAGCTGCACCCTCCCAGCGGGGCTGAGCCCCACAGTGAGTGTGCACGGTGCAGGGGGGTCCAGGAGCACGGCAGATGCTCCAGATGGGGGCACGGGCTGCAGGGTGGGGTGTGGGGGGGGGAAGGGACCTGACCAGCACCTGGGGGGGATGCCGGGGTGAGAATTTGGGGTGGGAGGGGATGGGACAAGATGCCTGGGGGGGTCTCGTCCCCAGCACTTACCTTTGCTGGAGGCGCGCAGGGTGTCACGACTGGGAACCCCCCCGCTGGGGGGGCAGCGTGCGGCCCTGAGCTGGGCGATCTCCTGGGTGCTGCTCTCCAGCCTCCTGCTCAGCTCCTCTTTCTCCCTCTCCAGCCTCCTCTTGTCCTCCTCCAGCCTCTCCTTGTCCCGCAGCAGCTCCTCACAGCCCCCCGCAGCCGCCCGCTGGGGACCCCGCGTCCAGGCGCCCCCCACCTCTGCTCCCCGCGGCCCCGAGCCCCCGAAGCTCCCCAGGCCCTCCAGGCGGCTCAGGCGGGCGGTCAGGGCGGCCAGCTCGGCTCGCAGCTGGGACACGCCGCCGGCCTCGGGGCAGCTGGCCTCGCCGGGGCTGGCCACCGTGAAGGTGTAGGTGCAGCGCCCGCCGGCATCGTCGGCACGCTGGAAAAGGGCCGTGTCCCCCGGGGCACCCAGGGCCAGCCCCCCCCCGAGCAGCAGCGTCAGCCAGGCACCCAGCATGGTCCCGTCCCGCTCGCTCGCCCCGTGCGCCGCCCGCTTTTATATAGGGCCGTGGGGACGGGGGCGAGGGAAGCTTCCAGATCCCCGCGGTTCCCCCCCGCCCCGGGTGCTGGCGAGGCTCCGGCGGCGTGCGGTGGCCGAGGCCAAAATATTTGCGCTGGCGGCCGCGTGCCAGGGGCTGCCGCGAGGCCGGGGGGCGGAGGCGGCGGGACCCCCGCGGCACCGGCGTGATCCCAAAGGGGGAACGGGCCGGGGGGTGCGGGCAGCCACGGCCCCCCCGGGGCCTGCGGAGTGTGCCAGGTCCCGGGGAGCGGGCGGGGGGTGGGAAACAAACCCTCCTGTGTTGTGGTGGCTCGCGCTAATGATGGAGTTTATTGGGCTTGTGCCGCGGCCAGGAATGGGGGGGGGGCGTGTGGAAGTGACAGATGGAGGGTTGTACAAGGGCAGCAGGCAGGAGAAGGGGAAAGGGGAGAAAATAAAAACGGGGGGAAAAAAGGGGGGAAGAGAGGAAATTAAATTTAAAAAGGAAAATAAGAAGAAGAAAATAAAAAGTGAAAATATAAAAAAGACAAAAAAAAAGAAAAAAGTAAAAAGGGAGAAGAGTAAAAAGGGAGAAGAGAAAAAAGGGAGAAGAGAAAAAAGGGAGAAGAGAAATAAAAGTAAAAAGGAGAAAAAAAAATAAAAAAAGGGAAAAAATAAAAAAAAAAAAAGAAAAAAAAAAAAAAAGAAAAAAGAAAAGAGGAAAAAAAGGAACCAAGGAAGGAGGCAGCGACCGGCGGCCTCTCCCGGGGCTTTCCCCGCGGCTGCGGGCGGTGGAAATTTCCCCCTCCTCTGGCCCCGCCCCCACCCTCCTTAGCCACGCCCACTCCCGACCCCGACCACGCCCCCACCTTGGCCCCGCCCCCCGCCCGGCCCCGCCCCGCGCTGTCCGTAGGGGCGCCGCGCCGATCGCCGAGCCGCTCGATGGGGCGGCCATTTGCCGGGCGGGCCCGCAGCGCGCTGAGCGGCGGGGCCGCGCTGCCCCCCGGCGGCAGGGAGCCATGCCCCCCAAGTTCAAGCGGCACCTGCACGACGACGAGGTCACGGGCTCGGTGAAGAGCGAGCGGGTGAGCGGGGTCGGGGGGTGGGGGGCATCCCGGTGGGTGTGTGGCAGGGAGAGGGGGGCCCCCTCGGCCCGCCCCGTCCCGCGGGGGTGCCGCCGGGAGACCCGTGCTGGGGGCCGAGCCTTCAGCGGAGCTCCCGGCCCCTCAGCTCCCGGCCCGCCCGCAGCCATCGCCTCGGGCTGCGGGGCGGAAGGGCTGACCCGCAGGGGCGGTGCATGGGGAGCAGCTCGGGGTCTGTGTGGTGTATGGGGGCCGCGGGGCTTCGTGTCGTCGCCCCTGCGCCCGCTGTCCCCAGAAGCGGCGCCCTGCAGATCAGCGGTGCGCCTGGCTTGCCGTGCGCCTGGGGTGCTCCAGGTGGCTGCGGGAGATGCTGAGGTTGGTGAGACCGAGGACAGATCATCCTGCGGGTCCGTGCAGGTCACCCCCCAAGCTGGGACGGCTTTCCTGGCCCGAGCAGGGGTTCTGCCTGCGCTAGCTGTTTCTGTGTCACAGGATGTCCTACTGATGTTTCTTAGGGTCTGCACCTGCCTGGGCAACCAGCAGTGGCTACAAATTGTTTGGCTCGGTGGCAGTGATGTGAGTGCTGTCCCAAGCCAGAGCTGTGGAGCTGGGCATCAGGCTGTGCCCTGAGGGCTCTCAGACACCTCCTGGGTGCTGGTAACAGCACAGGGACATCCAGCTCTGCCCCTGGCCACGAGGGGAGAGAAACGGTGCCACCCTAGCGCCTGGGAAGGACCGCTGACCCCCAAACCTGCGGGCAGAGGGTGCTGATGGTGTCCTGGAAATGTGTGTGCGAAGCGTTGGGTGCTTATTGACGATGGTTTCATTTCCGTTGTTTGCAGAGGAACCTTTTGGAAGAAGATTCGGATGAAGAGGAAGACTTTTTCTTGTGAGTTTCTGAATGGACACCATAATGCTTTGAGACTAGAGGTGTTGAACACCAAGAGCTGCTCCCTTCCAGATGGGGGGGGGCTTGCTGCGATCAAAACCTTTGATTCCTTTGAGGTGATCTCCCAGAGCCTTATCATCAAGCGTTAATTAGGACTTAATAGGTGTCACCTGTGTAAAACTGGGGGTGCCACACATACTGCGTGACATAGGAGGGGCTGATGGGAGGCATGAGGACAGGACTTCCTCCGCAAGGCACTGATTCTCTCGTGTATATCTCAAGCCTTTGGTTTAATGATATGTTTTCGTTGTATCTTTCAGCGTTATTGCTCTCTTTTCTACTGCAGGAGGGGGCCTTCCGGACCAAGATTTGGACCCCGAAATGACAAGATCAGGCAGTGAGTTCCTGTTCCTCTGTGTCATTCAGACAACGTTTGGTTCTGGCAGTACAAGCCCCTGCTGCTCTGTTAGCGGAGTATTTCTCCTTGATCCTGAATAGGAACGTGACTTGTGCTTTGCTTCTTCTGATCGTAATTTCCCACCCTACCTGCCCATAGCTAAGGATAATCTCAATTTTGATTCCAGTTACCGATGACTTGCCTCTTAACAGAGGTGAAGGGGTTAGATTGTATCACAGCATCAAAAGGAGTTTCCAAACGCTTGCTGTATTCTGGTGAAAACCTGTTCCATACTTCTTTTTTTTGTTCGTTTGAGGGTTTTTTTCAGCATTAACCCTGAATTTTAACCTTATCTAGCAGATTCTTGCTCTGTTGCTTTTCTTTCCTTCATCCTGTAACTTGCTTCTCAGTGTTTCAAGAAAGCAGGTGGTCAGGAACGCTCAGGGACCGTTTATTTCAGGCAGCTGCTGGCCTTCTGGTCTCCTCCTCAGGTGAAAACCTGGCAGAGGTGACCCGGGGATGAGCAGTGACTCAGGGAGGTCTGAGCAGCAGGACAAACAGGAAGCCATTACAGCGGGAGGAGGATTATGGACTGTAACAGTGCAAGAAGGAAGGAGGGAGTGCTGACTCCTCTGAGCGAGTCATTTCCTGGATGATGCTCGTTCCGTGCCCCAGTTTGCCCTGCCCCTAGCTACTGGGGATGCGATGGGCCCGCTTGATGGGGCGGGGGGGCTTGTTCACAGACCCCTGGTTCTCGTGGTGCTGTTTCCTTCTCTGGCCTCCGCAGAGCCAGAACAGAAATCTGGGCAGAGGCTGATGGCCAGGCGCTAAACCGACTGGGTTGTTTTGTGAGCAGCCTCAGAATGGCTCCTCGTTAGGGTTTTATTTTTTTTTTTTCATGCCAGGAAGAAGCCAGTGCAGTGCTGGGATGACTCACTGGGAGCTCGTGTAAATTAGGTTCTTCAAGATAAGACATAATTAGGGAGAGTTCTGAGTTTTACAAGTCCACAGTGAAGTGGCATAATAATGGAGCTCAGAGGTTTGTGGGTTTGAGTTTGAATACCTGACCGAAGGAGAAGAGTGGATCACTTCAGTCCAGAAGGCGAAGTTATTTGGGTCTAAGCAACTCGGTTTGGGAGGTTTGTTAGCACAAACATGTGGGTAGGGTTTTTTGTTGTTGTTTTCTTGACATGGAAATCAGCAGCTATAAAATTCATCTTGGCTCCCTCTGTTTATATCCTCTGCCCCTACGGTTCATTCACGGTCACTGGAGAGCAGTAGGACTGAGATGGCACGATGTGTTTAGGATCCTCTACCTTCTTTGACTTTGTTTAACCTTCTCCGAGGTGCCCTTCAGCGAGGCCTTTGATACTGCAAGCTGTGCTTTACAGTGTGGGTGATGGAGCGCTGGCACAGGTGGTCCTGAGATCCTGTGGAGTCTCCCTCCTTGAAGGTTTTCAGAAGCCACCTGGATGTGGTCCTTGGCAGCCCGCTCCGATTGTGCGAGTGGGGTCCCACCTCGATGAAAAGGTGTAGAAGGGGGTTAATGTCTGCCCCGCCGTCCTCTTCTGCCAGAAAGGGTTTGCAGAGCGTCCTGTGTCTTGCCTGAGTGGAGTAAATGGGAGCTCTTCTCTTCCAGCTGCCTTGGCCGGGCAGAAGGGCTGTGGGAGTTTTCAGGAGGCAGGGAAGAGTGCGTTTCCAGGAGGTGGAGGACAGCGCTGCAGCTGTGAAGGGGAAGAAAAATGAAAGAAGAACTTTGTTGTGACTTCAGTCACGATGAAGTGACCGGGCATCAGTCACTTCACAACGTGTCCAAGGCTTCTCTGTAGCCAGAGACCGGTTCTCTGGTGGACCTGGTATGGGATGTGTCCCTCAGGATAGGAAGTGACTACATTTCTCTAGGCTCTAGTATCTAGAGTGTCTGTTACAGAACTGTATCTGTTGTCTGCTCTCATCAGAGCTGATTGCTTTATTTAATAAGCACCTGCAGCGTGCCACAGTTGCTTCTTGTTGTGTGGTTTGTTATTCTGATAAAGCCAGCCCCTGTGCCGGACGGGTTGATGCCTGGTGTCATAATGCTGCAGTTTGTTCTTGTTTCAGTGGAGGAGGAAAAGGAGAGTTGGGTTGCTGCTGAAACACTATAAGGAAAAGACATTTTAAGGAGGAATTCGAGCATCTGGAGAACTGGGACGTAGCTGGAGAGGCTGGAGCTGTACAGGGCTGGAGAAAATGAGGTGTGAAGACAGGCATAAATGGGAATGGGATGGAGGACTGGGCAGAGGAAAAAGTAACAGGATTATGGGAGCAAAGGTGCGGAACATCTCGAATGTGAGGGGCAAGACTGGAAACTTGTCCTGGCTGTCCTTGGCAGCGAGCAGACTTGGGTCAGGGTGGAGAGTTTGGCAGCAGAGCCCCTCGATGCTGGCTCAGCTGCAGAAGGACAGAAGGGGAACACTGCAAACCTCGCAGGGGAAGGAGACAAGTTAGAGCCAGTAGTAGTAGTGTGACAGTGCCCCTGTGCTGTATTTTCCCCTCCTGTGTCTGGAAGCTTGGGCTCTGTTGTCCCAGCAGCTGCTTGGTTGGGTTGGAGGCTCCCCTGGTAACTTGGTGGCTGCTGTGGTCCCTCAGGCTCTCTCTGAAACCACCTCAGCTCACGTACTGCTGATGTTCCTGCTCTCAGGTGGATGTGCCAGTGGATTAAGGCTGCTGCTCGTGCTGGGGATGAGGCTCAGCACGCTGCTGTGCTTCACCAGGAGCCGGATCCTGGTCCCTGTGATCTCCCCGTTGTGCTGCCAGTCTGTCTGGCTGCAGATCCCATGTTGTTTCCTGAGGAGGGGGAGAGCAGGAATGTCTCAAAGGCAAGAGTTGGCAGGAGCTTCCCAGGGCCTGGCTGCTCATCACAGGTGGATGGATGTGCAGGGGGCCCCGTCCTCAGTCCAGGCTTTCACTTGAAGGTGACATGAGACCATGTTGTCGTTTTTCATTGCTGGGTATAATCCTTCCAAGGACAGAGGCTTCAGGGATGCATAAGCCACTTTGTTCTTCGCAGCTGTGTTGAAGAAACAACTTGAAAACAGCGATTTGTGGCACAGTTCAGTGCTGATAGCCCCTTGTTGAGTACAGCAGAGGTCTGTCGGGCAGCCGTGCCTCGTGCTTGAGGGCTGCTCCCGCTGCTTTGCTGGCCTCCTGCCTCTGCAGTGTCTGCGCAGCTTGGCTCTAGGTCCTGTTGCCTTTTCCCCTTGGTTACTGCCACAATAAGGGGTGTTTGGGCATGGTTTGCCCTGGAATACACTGTGCTATTAATATCCCTGCATCAACTTGGGATGGAAAATAGGAGTGTGTCATGCTGGCTGCAAACAGACACCGGAGAGACAACAAGGAGCCTTGAGCAGCCTGTCCCATGGGCTGTGCGTGGCCTGTTTACGACGTCTGAAGAATGCTGGACTGTCGGTCCAGCATTGTGATCGGCCTAGAGACTTTGAGTTTTTCAATAGCTAGCCCAGGATGGCCAAAAGGGCAAGGCTTCTTTCTCCCACTCTAGGACAGGCAAAGCAAAAAGAAGCAGAGCCCAAACCCAGTGAAGCACTGGTGGATCTCTTGCTGCCTTGACTGGATGCACTTGCCACCCTTGTTAAAAGCATCTTGTTCGCAGTCATTAGCGGGAAGAAGGGTCACGGGAGATAGTCTGTGCTGTTGTATTGCTCGTTTTCCTGGCAGGTATTTCTTCTACGTTATTTCTCTTGGAAATCTGGCAGGCATGCAATACATGAGATGTATGTGTCGAAAGCCAGCAGCTCCCAAACAGGAAACGTGCTTCGTGTATTAGTGGATTCGCTTTCCCTTGCCAAGGAAAACACGAAGACGTTTTCTGCTCGATGTGACTTGAGTTTCCAACTTCAAGCATGCCAAACTAATGGGAATTGTTGAATTTGCTGTGGAACTGCGTGGCTAGTGCATAGGTTGTGCATCTTTCAGCCCCTTCCTGGGGAGGCATCTTGTGTAGCAGTGACAGGTGGGAGAGAGCAGAGAGCAAGGGCTGGCTGCTTGCGGTTAAGGCACCGTGTGGGGCCCTGGAGAGCAAAGTTTGATCCCCTGCCTCGATCTCTTCCTCCCTGCTTTTTCTGGGGTTCTCGCTCGCATCAGATAGCGAATGGTATCAGGGTGCTCATGCGTCTGCTTTGCAAGGAAGTAAAATTTCTAAACACCTATGAGAGCTTAGGCTTGATTGCTGTCTCTCCACTTCCCATCTGTGAAACGTCTCATTTCTGGTAGCGGGGGCTGGCTAGCTGCATAACCAGGCTATGGATAGGCAGCGAAGGCACGCAGCACTTTTCTAGCACCTCAGGTGAAAAGAGGTGGGATGCTGGGATGCATACTGGGAGGCAGGAGCCTGAGCTCCATCCTCTGCTCCAATAAAGCAGAGCAGCTTTAAGTCACAGCCCTGTCCCTGTTCCCCTGTAACACTTTGGGGTGCCCTGGGGCTGCAGCAGCACCTCTGTTGCACTGTGCTGGCCGGGGACACGGGCAGCACTGCACTGCACGCTCCCATGTGCATTGTACCCTGGCATGCTCCCCCTTGTAGCTGTAACCAAAATAGCTCGGTTACAAATCTGTTGTGGGAGGAAATCTCCTTATTTTGAAACCGGTAATGTTTTTAGAAACACATACTGAAAATGTGTTCTCCTGCCTGTGAAACTGATGTGAAGTCCTTAGAGCTTCTGCCAGGCTGGCTTGTTTGGGATAGCAGATGTTGCTGCTTTTCCGCTCTCACCCCGAGCTGTAGCAGGGTCGCTTGCAGCTCTGAGCTGGGACTTGGCCTCTCTGCCTTGGTAAAGAAATTCCCTCGCAAAGCATGCTTCCTTCCCACCTTGTCACCTGCTGCCCCTGAAAGGGTTGTGGGGATATGTGTGTCCTGCGTGGGGTGGACACCCTTGGGGGACAGGGTGACACGAGCTTCCTGTCCTCAGTGCCATCTTCTGTGCAGCTCTGCTGCTTGCTTCTTACCTTGCAAAATGAACAGTGGATCAAAATGGGCTCGTGGGTTTGGGGCAGGTTTCTGCTGAGAGATGTTGGGGGACTTTCTGTGCCTTATCCCCTCCAGATAGGAAACTCCTGGTGAGCAGCTGCCACCAGTGTGCAAGGCAGGGCTGCTGCCGCACTCCGTAGGCGGATGCAGAGATGCAGCACGGGGAAGGCAGGTTCCTTTCCTATGGCATCCTAAATGAAGTAAGGATTTGCATGTGCTGCTGGAGCCCGGCGTGTGCCGTACGAGGGCTGATGAGTCAGAAATTGGCTCCAGAGGGCTCGCCTGGCTGTTCTGCTCCAGAAGCTGCAGTGCAGCAGCGCTACAAAGCCTGACCTGAAATGCTCAGGTGGGAAGCCCCTTTGTGTTGCTGCGTTTCCAGCTTTTTCTAGAGCTTTAGGGGGAGAAAAAAGCCTTTTCTTGTAGTGCCTTTCCTTGCCTGTTTTTGGAAGGATAAGTAAGTGTGTGCTCTTCCATTGAAGCCACTATTGCTCGTTGCAGCTGCTCCTCGTGTGTGCATGTTGACACAAGCGTCTGCTCAGCAAGAGGCACCGAGCTGTCAGGGAGACAGGAGAATTAGGTCAGTGCGAACCAGAACTCAGTGTCTTTTAATTAAAGGCATAGTGGCCTCTAATTAGATAAAGCATCGGCTGAGGCTCAGGGATGGGGCCCTCTTCCTGGCTGTGCAGGGCCTCACTGTCCAGCTTTGGGCACGCTGCTCTGGGTCTCTTCTGCCCCTGTTTTCCCAGGTCATGGTGCAGGTTGTGCTGTCCTCTTCTTACCGGGTGCTCCGAGGTTAGATGCTGCATGACTGCTCTGCACGTGGTGGAGCTGGGTCTGGAGCTGCTGTAAAAAAACTATTTTGGCAAATAACGCCTTTGAATTTTCTGTCAAAGTGATGCCAGCGGGCAGGAGAAGGTTTTCAAAAGAGGAAGATGGATAATTGGATGGTTCAAAGAGGAATATGGAAATATGGGGAGTTGAAGAGCGTGGATGCAAATGGTGAGGTGGTGGCAGTCCTTCCCCCTGGGGACACCAGTGGTGCACTGCTAACAGCAGCTGTGTATGTCTAACAACACAGCTGCTGAAGTGGCCTATTCACACTGTGTATATGACAAATACGCATTTTGATATATTTTCATATGTTTGAAGTGCTTAGCTGTTTTTAAATCAATGCACGCTAAGAAGCTGAACGTAAGACTTCATGCAGAGCGAGTGGCCTGGAGCCGTTTCAGTTTCGTTGCCTTGTGTGCGGTGTTGCCTCCAAGACGTTGCTGTTGCCACTTACTTTCTGAGATCGGTATGTCTCAGACATACCCCATTGTCTCCCTAGGGGCCCAAGAAATTTCTAATTTCTATCTCCAGGAAAATAAAAGCGTATTTAGTTCCAAAATACAAACCAGCCCGTAGCAGTATTTTTCCACCAGGAGATTTTTTTTCTCTCTTACCAATGTGGCTTTTTTATGGAGTGAATAAATACATTTATAATAACCCTGCGGGTGTGATTTAGGCTACTGTTCACTGAAACGACTACCCACAGAGTTGCGTAACCTATGAGAAGATGGATTCTAATAAGTTAGTTCAGTTCATATCAGCAATTTCTTTCCTGTCTTCTCGAGGCCCCCGGCAGAGTGGATTTTCATTTTGCAGCTCGGTTCCCGGAGCGGGGGAGTGCACCTTGCTTTGCTTTCACTCCAAGTTATTTAACAAAGGCGCAGTGCTGGGTTCTGTGGAGTTTGGGAAGATAAGGAGGGATTTTTTCCCTCTTTGGTGTGAACTCCTCTACAGCAAAGGTGCCCGCCCACACCAGTCAGTGCCTTTTCCCCCTGCATTTGTGTGTGAAAGGCTTCCACCACCCCAGTCAGGAAGTACTGTGATGTCCTAGTGCTGCATTAAGGCTGTTCAGTTTAAATCCCCAGACAGATGCGTGTTTGTGATGGTGGTGCCTGCCCCTGACGGGAGGGTGCCCCGCTTCTGACTTTCCAGCATTCCCTTAGAGCCCCTTGCATTCCCTGCCCTACCTGGGATTCCCAGACACCCACCCCACATGACGCCATGCCTTTTTCTCAGGATCCCCTCAGCCCTCCTGCACTGTTGTCCCTTTGATTTTCTGCCACTGAGCTCACCCCATCGTCCTGGGCAGCTCGGAGCGAGGGTTGGTGCAGCAGCGTGCAGCTGGAGGTGCTTGCTTCCTGCCGCTCACGCTGGCTCGGCTTTGCTTTGCTCTGCTCTAGTGTCCAAAACCAGGTGGATGAAGTCATCGATGTCATGCAGGAGAACATCACCAAGGTGATTGAAAGAGGCGAGCGGCTGGACGACCTGCAGGATAAATCAGGTGCGATGCTACGTGCAGCTCTGCTGCCTGTCTGTCCTTTTCCTCACATCTCTTCCCCACTGCTGGGCCAGGCTCCCTGGTTTCATCTCAGAACCGGGTGCCTGGTGACAGACCTGGGCTTGTATCTGTTCTGCCTGACAGGGCTGTTTCCCAGCAGATCTAACTTTCTGCCTGCATCTTCCTCTTTCTACCTTCTGCTGCTGCTCTGCACAGCCCCAGCCCACGCTGACAGGTGTCCATAAGTCACCGGTCGGTCTCTCACCCTGTTGTGGTCACTCAGCAGCCTGGGGGTCTAACCACCCTGAGGAACTCCCTCCTCTGTCACTTCACCTGCTCCTTGGCCTCCTCCTGCAGCCAGCTGGTGCTCAGCCATCCTGGCTCCCCTGTGGGCTCAGCAGAGCCCAGCACACCATCACTGCAGTGATGTGGAGGCAGCCTTGTAAGAGATTTAGGCATGGATGTGCTGAGGCTTTCGTTGGGAGGCATTTGGATGCCGTGACCTAGTTGGTCCTTCACGCTGGTGTAGATTAGTCTGTCCCACGTTGGCCCTGAGCATTCAGCTGTCAGCTGTTTGCTGGCTTGCACAGTGAATTCTTGTCCTCAGAGGGCAGAGGCAGCACAAAGGGGGCTCAGTGGGCCTCCGGTGTGCGTGTGCTCTCTAGCGAGGGGTGTCGTGTTGGCGTCTGCTGTGGCTTGGGTGAATCATGCTGTGGTTGGTCTTCTCCCTTCTTGCCAAGTTCAATGCTTGAAGCGAAGTGGAGTTGCTGGGCTGAGCGGGTGCTCTATGTGCGCTGCTGAATCGCCTCTCTTCTCTCCTTCCACAGAAAGCTTATCGGACAATGCCACAGCTTTTAGCAACAGAGCCAAACAGCTCCGGAGGCAGATGTGGTGGCGAGGCTGCAAGGTGAGCGAGAGCTGGAATGGTTTTCTTCGTGCAGGTCCTCCAGCCCTGGGCCAAACGACAGGGTCACTGTGTGGTGGAAACACAAGGGAGCAATTTAAGCTAGAGGGAGTGCCTGCCCTATAGATTTGTTTATGGGTGTGAATGCTGCAGGCTGAGGGTCCTGGAGGCACCGCTGGAGGTGGTGCTGCTGACACAGGAGCCAGCTGGAGGCATCTCCTGTGCTCGCTCCCTGGAGAACCTGGGGTTCAGTCAGCCAGGCTGGATGCTCTCCCTGTAAGGTGCAGAAGGGTGTGAGATGCAGTGCTCTTGGCAAGACGGTTTGAAGCCATCCTCCCTCCTGAGCTGGCCCTGGTGGGGCCTCTCTTCTGTGAGGGATCACCTACACCTCTAGGTGAGGGGTGGTTGCCTCCCCTGGTAGGGGATGGAGAAGCCAAGAGATTTTTTTTTTAAAAAAAGATAAAACAACAAAAACAACAAACTGAAGCATTTTTCTAGCTGGGAAGATGCAGCAGCTAAGGAGCTACATAGGGTGCCACGTATAACACGCCTCTGTGCTCCTCTTGCAGATGAAGGCGATCATAGCGCTGGTGGTGGTTGTCCTCCTGCTCGTGATCATCAGTGAGTAGTTTTGGGTCACTCCAGCCATGTCTGGCGCTGAAATTCTTCACTCTGTGCAGCAGCCACAAGTGGTGTGTGTAGCCCACATGGTGCTTCTCTTCTGCAAGGCTTACCTGTGCATGCAGAGGAGCAGGCTCGAGCCAAGCCCCCCTGACTTGCCACAGAAAGCCAACGTTGCACTGACGGAGGATGGCTGGTAGGGGTGGATGGAAGGGTTTCACGCAGAGCAGTGTCCCCAGAGGCCTCCCCACAGATCAGCCACTCTGCAGTGGGTCTCCTTCCAGCAAACGTTCCCGAAGGAGCCGGGCTGCTTCCTTTTCAGCAAGCAGCTTTTCCTAGTGAGCAGGTAATAACAACCCGAGTGTGTTTCTTCTGGCAGGAGGAAGACTTGCTCCAGGGGTTCAAGCAGCCCAGCACAGTAGCACAGCTCTTCTGTGCTGGTGGGTCTGTTTGTTTGTTTTTTTTAATCAATGCTCTCTGGGGGCTGCTCTCTAACCGTTCTTTTGCTGCCCTTCAGCAAACCCCACACAGCCTGTTGCCTGTGACAGGTAGAAGCAGGAGAGGCAGGAGCTGGCAGCGGGGTCGAGCACTGGAGAGGGAGAGAGACTCGTGGAAAATCCCATCTGGTTTAATTCTGGAAAGCTGGAAGGAGACGAAGGTGGCAGGAAATTTTGTCTAGCATGTGTGCAGGCAGCAGATTGCATTGGCTTGAGCTTGGAAACACACTTTGCCTTGTGGCTGCTCGCTGTTTGTCACCACGGAGAGGAGGCTTGTCTTTCTGGTGCTGCTCGGCATCGCGTGTGAAGGTGCGTGGCTGAGAGCTCCTTTCTTTGTGTTTTCTTTTCCAGTACCCATAGTCCTGAAGTACCACACCTGACGGGGCAGCCGAGACGTTGATGGAGCTGGCTCTGGGATAACCAAACTGCTGTGTAACTTAAGTGAGATATCTGTATATAGCTTTGAAGTTGTTTTTCTCCAAGGAGGCGGTGGCGGCAAGTAGCCAGCTCTAACAGAGCACTGAGAACTGCCAAACGACCCTTTTTTTTGGTCGAGTACCTGGCTCCTGCTGACGTTCTTATAACCGAAGATTCAGTTCCCAAAACGCTCGTTTTGTGGCATGCTGGGTCTCTGCTTTGGAGCTGGCTACTTGCCGTTGCGGTTTATCTGTATATATGGTTGGGTTGTAATGATGCTTCCACTTGGAGCCGTTCACCGCTCCCTGCTGCGGAAGGCAGAGGGGACTCTGTCCTTTCCCCAGGGTGGAGGAGGTGGAAAACAGCAAAAGAGAAATGTACCACTAATTATGTTACAGGAAACTGACCCTTCGGTGCAGAACTGCAAGGGTGGTGTTTTTCTCATTTGCAAAAAGAAAAAAATAATTAGGTTTTACAATCCCGAAGACTTTATTTATGGTCCTGCCATGGGAATGCACAAGCTCGGTGTTTTCAGTATTGCTGCTTAAAGCTGTGACTAAAGACATTCCAGTAAACTTATTTTTGACTGTACATGTGAAGTTCCTGCATGTTCCTGCTCTGCACTGCTGGGAATCCCTAGGAAAGGTGTTTTTTTTTCTGTTTTCTTAACCAGAAGTGAGAAGCATGTAAAGCCCAGCTCCTTTAGCCCATGGATGCGAGACACAGCAGGAGGGTGGCAACCGGCCTTAAATCAGTCCAGGGTAAACCCCGAGCCCACTTCCCATTCAGAGCCCTTCACCTGGACATGGTGTGGTCCTGAGTGCCACCTCCTTTTGCTTCCTTGTGATCCGGTGCCTGGGGCTCGTACCTCAAGGCTGGGGAGCCTGGGGTGGTGTAGGGGCCTTGTGCTGGACAAAACAGGAGCAAGGCTCCCTGGTGGGTGGCACAGAGGTGTCTTGGCACAAGAGACACGAGTTTTCCCCTCTGGCTGGCTGCAGTCCTGGTCTCAGGCATCAGTGACATTTGTCTGCCCTTTATTTTTGCGACCCTTGTTCTTTCCAGCCCCAGGCCTGGGGCTTTCACTGAGGTGAGATCAGACTCTCCTGGTTTTTCTTTTGCTGTCTGCCTTCTGGTGAGAGCAGCATTGTCCTGCTTGGCCTGTGTCTGATGGAATTTCACATGGCGAGGTGGGAAATGGTGCCCCCAAGAACTCCCAGTGCTATCCCCCAGCCTCCTCGTGTGGACCTTGTGCACAATTTCCACCTGAGTGGTGGAGCTGCACCATGCAGAGAAGAGGATTAAAAGCGAGCACAGCAGGATGCGATTACAAGCTCCATTTGCTCTGCTGATATATAAATAGGGCTTTTCCCCTCCGTGGGGCTTGCTCATGCCAGGTGGCAATGAGAAAGCCAGGCTGGGATTTTCCTAACACGTAGCCACCTTTTAAGGCCCCGAAGGCAAAATCATGCACTCAGTGGAAGTAATAAAAATCACCTTGCCTGTGCCTCCAGCTACTCACCACCTGCAAAGGATTGAGAAGGCAGAGGAAGAGGGAGGGTGTCTGTCTTGGGGGGGGGGGGGGGGGGGTCTTCAGGGTGCCTTTTCCTGCCAGCTGGAAAATGAGTTAGCAGCCCTGTGAGTCTGTGTACGGGCTGTGCTGTGCCTGTTCCTGCTGCCTCAGAGCCTCGCCACCACCTCTGCCTTTCTCTCCCAGCCCCATCTTGTATCGCCTGTTGCCACCCACAGAAGGACCTTGATCTGCGACAGTGCTGGATCACAGGATCTCCCAGGATGTTGGGCTGCAAGTGTTTGTACCTGAGAGGCAGGGCAAAAAGCTGCCACAGTCCTCAGGACTCTCCTCTGGATTGCCAGGATTAGGTTTTGGGTTTGAGTCACTGAATGCCAGCGTTGTCCTGAGCACAGACAGTCTCGAGACCAGCTTTGGCTGGGGAACGGAACCAAGAGCTGTAGCAGTAAATCAATAGTCCTGGAAGTAATTTTTAACAGTAATACAATTAATTGAGCAAGATTTAGGGATTTTTTTTTAACGGCTGAAGATACCATTATGATAGCTGGTCTCAGGTATGTTACAGAGCAGGCCTCTATGTGTTCCTTAACAGTGCCTTGGTCTTTATAGTGCTGCCCTTGTAGTCCCACTGTGGACTGTGTAGGGAAGTGTAGTGACTGGGAGGGGCTGTCATTCCCAGCAGTGCTGGGGAGAAGCTGTCTGAGTGCTTTGGGGTTGGATTTCACTTAGATGTTATGAAGGAGATTTCACAACAAAAACAACTCCATCACCCGGGTGCAGGGTCTGTTTTACCCATTTCCTCCTTGATGACAGATCTCCTCCCTAGCTGCTGTTTTCCTCACGATCGCCTTTCACAGGGAATGGCATGCCAATTTGGCTGGCATTGTATGTTCCTCCTGCAGGCTGCTTCTTCCCAGGCTCACTGGTGTGAAGGAACCCTGGGGTCCCTGTGCCCACAGGCTGGGGGCTGCAGGTTGGCTGCACGTTGAGGCAGGTGAGGACAGGTCTCCATGCTCCTGTCTCCAGGCGCTGCTCTGGCTAGGGGGAATGTTTCCCTTCAGGAACCCTGTTGGAAAACAGGAACAAATGGGAGAGGGGGGCTGGGTGCCGCTGTGGGGTTGTTCCCAGGGCAGTGCCAGGCTTCACTGCCCCTTTCCTGCAGGGCTCAGCTCCTCTGCCAGGGCCCTGCACACACACAGCGGTGTCCGCGGGGCAGACACGAGGTGACCGATTTGTTTCCGTACAAATCGCGAGCAGTCGGCCCAGCGCCTTGTGACCTCGGCTCCGGCTCCCCCTGTTTTTGCCAACGGCCCCGCGGGTGCGAGCCGAGCCGCGCCCCGAGCTCCCTCCCGCGGGGCGAACCGTCGCCACAGCGCTACGGCCCTGGCACAAGGCCGCAGCGGGGCGGGGAGCCTCGGCCAAAGCCGCAGCGCCTCCTTCGGCCCCCGAGGGAACCTCGGGGCCTGCCCGAAGCCGGGGCGAGGCGGGAGCGGGGCGGGGAGCGGCCGCCTCCCCCCGGGGAACCGGGCCCGGCCCGGCTGAAGCGAGGCCGCCATCGCCCCGCGGTCGCCATGGCGACCTTCCCCCTCCCAGCGCAACTCTCGCGAGACTACGCCGCGCACGCGCAGCCACCAAGCAAACCCCGGAGGTGATCATTGGCTGGTCGTTGCTAGGGGCGATGGAGAGGGAGCCGCTGATTGGCTGCTGGGCGCGCAGGCGCGGGGCAACATGGCGGCGCCGGCCCGGCGGAGCGTGGTGTTCGTGACGGGCAACGCCAAGAAGCTGGAGGAGGTGGGGGGGGGGGGGGGGCGGTTGCCTAGCAACGCGCGGCCCGGGCCCGGGCCCGGGCCCGGGCCTAGGCCTCAGGTCTGGTTTTGGGCCTAGCCCCGGTACCGGTCCCGGCGCTGACGGGCTGCCCGCCGCCTGCCTCCCGCAGGTCGTGCAGATCCTCGGGGACTCCTCTCCGTACGCGCTGGTGGCCAAGAAGATCGACCGTGAGTTGTGAGGGGGGTGAGGGGGCGCGGCCCCGTCCTCGTCCTCCTCTTCCTCAGCGCCCCCGCTCCGTGTCCCCGCAGTGCCCGAGTACCAGGGGGAGCCCGACGAGATCTCCGTGCAGAAGTGCCGCGAAGCCGCCCGGCAGGTCGCCGCCGCCCCGTGTGCCTCCCTCTGCCGGGTGCTGGGTGTTTGTCCCGGCCAGCCGGGCCGTGAGCTGCCCCGGTGCTGGGGAAGCCCTGCTGGTGCTCCTCCGGCCTCGGGTGTGCACGGTGTGAGGGCCTCTCGTGTGTCCTCAGCAGCGAGGGACATGACAGGCCCCTCAGGCCAGTCCTGACAATTGTGGGACTTTGAGTTTTCCATCAGCTGGAGCTCCTCACATTCACCTTCTAAAGCTGCCTCTGGGATACTCGTTTTAAAAGATAAATGTGTGAAGACTGGGGCTCACACAAAGCACAGCTTTACCTTCCTGGCCTCAGCATTCTCTCTTCCCATCCCACCGTTGCTGCTCCCCATAAGGGCAGAACTGCAGCTCTGCTCATTTCTGCTCCCCCGCCCCCCCCCCCCCCCAGAGGTCTTCCCTGCCACTCTTCCCTCCCTCCTGCCTGCTGGGAGGGCATGGCTTTGGTCTTGTCTGTCTGGTGAAGAGCCTCACTGAGGTGGCTGCTGGGTTTTTGTAATGTCCCTGCTATCCTGGAAGCACAACAACTGGGTTGAGTAAGAAAATAAGTTTGGAGGCAGTACTTTCCTCTAGCTCTAATGTTTCCATCTTGGGCTTTTGCTGTAGGTTCGGGGACCCGTTATAGTAGAGGATACCTGCTTGTGCTTCAATGCCCTGGGGGGGCTTCCAGGGCCGTACATGTAAGTAGTGGGAACTTCCTTCAGCTCTTGTTTAGAGTGAGGAGCGCAGCTTGGTGGGATGCGCTTCACTGGGGACTGATGCTCCATGCAGCAGGAGCAGTAGGTTCAGGGAGGTGATTACTGGTCTGTGTCCTTCCCTTCAGTCTGCACTGCCCTCTTCCAGGCTCTGCTGAGCTAAGCAGAGGCATCAAAGCTTTATCTAGTTATGTGCACGCTAGAACTGGGTGTCAAACACGAACAAGTTGAATCGAGGAATGTACTTCAGCTTGTTTGTGCTCGTGAGTGGGAACTGAGTTCTTTACTTTGACCTTAGTACAGCAGTTAATTAAATACTGTTGCTTTTGCTGTGTCCTATTTAGCTTAAGAGCTAGGTAAATAGCCCAGAATGAGGTGATTTGACAGTATGTTTCGGAGGGATTCAAAGAGCTATGAAAACATAGATGACAGTGCCTCAAGGACGCCTTTATTTCTGAGTATTAATATCAAAAAGTTATCTCCTCTTTTTTTCTCCTTCAGAAAATGGTTCCTGGAGAAGCTCAAACCAGAAGGTACTGCCTCTTGTGCTCTGCTCTGTGGGTAACTTGGGCTCCTGGGGACAAATGCAGCTGTGCAGCCATGGGGATCAAATCCCAGCCTGTGCTGGGTGCTGCTGAGCGTGTTGTCTCCCCACCTGGCTGTGCACTTCATAGCTGGCTCCTTTTCTGTCCGTCCCATTGTGCTCTCTCTTTGAGCCCGTCCCGTGTCCTTCACTGCTCGTGGTTTCCCCCAGGAGCTTCAGCGCCATCCCTGCATCGCTGGGTTCCCACATAGCTGCCCCATGGGACTTCCTTGTCTTTCATGGAGGGGTCCTGGCAGAACTGTGACTTCTGGCTTCTTTAACGGCATCATGAGCATCCATTTGTCATTTCATACCAAAGTTTTGTTAGCTTTGTTTGCAGTCATACCCCTCTCTGGTCCGTGTGACCATAGAAGCTGCCAGGAGCCCTCTCTAGGTGGGTGTCTGGCGCTGCTGGAATCGCCCTGACACCAGGACCCTCTCTCTCCGTTGCTCAGGCCTGTACAAGCTGCTGGCTGGGTTTGAAGACAAATCTGCCTACGCTCTTTGCACCTTTGCATTCAGCACTGGAAACCCAGAGGAGCCTGTGAAGCTCTTCAAAGGCCAGACACACGTAGGTATTGGCGGGAGGGTCGTAATGCAGCTTTTGTAACGTTATCAGCTCTCTTAAGGACAACGGGGTTTTGAAGTGAAGCAAAAGGAGTGCTGAGGAACCACGACTTACAGGGCTTTTTGGCTTTCTCGTGGCAGGGGCTGATCGTGGAGCCCAGAGGCCCTCGAGATTTTGGCTGGGATCCCTGCTTCCAGCCGGACGGCTACGACCTGACGTGAGTCACTTTTTGTCTGTAGCACTTTAGGGAAGTTTTAAGGAAATCAGGGCCGTGTTTTGTTACCGTGTCAAGAGGAATGTGCTTCCAAGGAATGGTGGCAGGGAGAAAACAGCATTCTAGACCTGAATGGGGTTATGGGGAATCCTGGTTTGGGATGGACCTTGTTGGTTTGGCTGAGGTGTGGCACTGCCAACCCCTTAGTTGACTGCACACAAAGGGGGGGATTCTCAGGGGCTGCGGGTTATCCTGCAGCACCTCAGCTGCTGACGCTGCCTTGCTTTCTCCCACCTCCAGCTACGCGGAGCTGCCCAAGGCAGTGAAGAACTCCATCTCGCACCGCTACCGCGCGCTGAGCGAGCTCTCCGCCTTCTTCCTCCAGAGCAGTTCTGCGGAGCTCCCCGCCGGCCCCAGCTAGCGGCCCCGGGCTGCCCTGCGGCCCTTCCCTCGGCACCTCACCTGCCCGCATTAAAGCTGCTCCCTCCCAGCCGTGCCTGCTCCTTTTTCGCCTCTCCCCGGTTCTCCGCCCGGGGCTTCCCTCCCGCTCCCGACCCGGCGTGGCCGCGGCGCGCCACCACGCGAGAGAATTTGGCGCGCTTCCGGCCGCTCAGCCAATAGGAAGCGGCCGAGGGGAGGGCGGCAGCCAATCGGCTGCGAGGACGGCGCGCGAAATGGGTGCGCTGCGCGCGGGGATGACGTCAGAGGGAGCGCGGCGGCGAAGGGCCGCGGGTTCGAGGCCGGCCCCGCCATGGAGCTGCTGCCCCGCGGCCCCGCCGAGTTCGGCTCGGCCCGGTACTGGGATCGCTTCTTCCGGCAGCGCGGCCGGCGGCCCTTCGAGTGGTACGGGGCCTTCCCCGAGCTCTGCCCCGTCCTGCGAAAGTACGTCCGGCCCCGCGACAAGGTGAGGCCCCCGCGCGCCGCCGCCCGCACCCCGCGGCCGAGCAGGGGTTGGCCCCGCCTGGTGGCTCCCCCCCGGCTGGGGTGCCTGCCCAGCCGGCGTCGTGCTTTGGAAGGCTGTGCTGGTCCAGCCTCTGAGTATGCGGCTGGGGAAGCTTTAACCCTGCTTTACCCTCCCCTAACGCAGCAACGCAGAGAACTGGCTCGCTGAGGGGACGCGAGGTGCCCGCTCCCGGTGCAAAACATGCGAAGCCTCCACTGCCCTGTAGCAAGAGCACAGGAGGCGCCCACGTGTCCCCCTAGGATGAGGCTCGGGGGGCTGAAACACAGAGATAATTATCCAATAGTTACGCACTGTAGTTTCATCACTCTGTGCTAGGGTGACTTTTCTCTATAAAAATTGTTTTAGGGCCTTGGAGGGTGGGTTTGGAGGTGTTACAGGTGCAGCTTTCACTGAGCTCGTGGCTGATGCCTGTGGTGTTTGCTTGTAAAATGCTTTGGGACACACGTTCAGGGTGTTTTCACCACCATGGCTGCTCTTGTCCCCCTTCCCAGGTTCTCATGGTCGGCTGTGGGAACTCAGAGCTGAGCGAGCAGATGTACGACACGGGGATGTGCGAGGACATCGTCAACATCGACATCAGCGATGCTGTGATCCATCAGATGCAGGAGCGGAGCGCCAGCAAGAGGCCGAAGATGAGCTACGTGCTGATGGACGTGCTCCAGATGGACTTCCCTGACGCCCACTTCCAGGTGGTCCTCGACAAAGGCACGCTGGATGCCATCCTCACCGATGACGAGGAGGCCACTCTGTCCAAGGTGGACAGGATGTTTGCCGAGGTCAGCCGGGTCCTGCAGGTAGGAGGGCGCTACCTCTGCGTCTCCTTGGCTCAGGCCCACGTGCTCAAGAAAGCGGTGGAATATTTCTCCCAAGAAGGCTGGGTGGTGCGTGTCCACGAGGTGGCCGGCAGCGGGGACAAGCAGCAGTTTGTCCTGCCCGTCTTTGTGTACGTCATGACGAAGTTCAGGAAGATCCCTGGCTCTGCGCAGCAGATCCTGGAGATCTGCCCCGAGGAGCAGGACAAGCCGATGCGGATGGAGAGCGCGGAGCGGCTGGTGGAGGCGGTGAGGGACAGGCAGCATTACGCCCTGCTCTGCAGCCAGCTGAGCAAAACCCCCTGCGGAGAGCAGCTTTCCCTGGATCTGTGTGAAAAAGTCAGCGGGAGGCCTCGCTACACGCTGCATGTGGTCGACAGCCCCTCGGTGAAGCCCTCCCGGGACAATCGCTTCGCCATCTTCATCAGTGAGTACAGGTTCTGCCTGCAGCCTGACAGCACTCTACCCAGGAGCTTCTGCACCAGCAGTGGTCCTGGTCCTGTTGGAGTTGGAGAGGGAAATGGCTTGTTTTTCTGGGGGGTTGGTTGATGTTTTAGTCAGCTTTGCATCAGGACAGGTATTTCCAGAGATGCGTCAGGCTCTGCCAGAGGTGCTGTCTGCTCCCTGTGTGCCTGCAAAGCCCAGGGCTGTGGCAATATGAGTAGCAAGGCCATCGGACACCCCCTTATCATGAAACGTGGCCTTTCCATCCCCCTGCTTGAGCCTGCCCAAATCGGGGAAGGTCCTGGCTCTTGATCATCGGTTGTGGAGCGTGGCTGTAGGTGTGAGGCCGTGTCACACAGCGGTACCTCCTCGTGACGCCTCTCTGTACCCCGCAGCTCCTCCCTTGAAGGCCGGGGTGGTCGAGCAGGGGCCAACACCTGCATGGGGCTCTCCTGACCGCAGCCCCCATCTGCAGTCCCGCAGGGCAGAGAAACCGAGTGGCTCTTTGGGACAGAGGACGGGCGGAGGCAGCTGGCTGCCAGCGCGGGCTTCGGGCGCCTGGTCACCGTGGCCCTGCACAGGGAGCAGCGCTACGAGGGCATGGCCAGCATCCAGGCGGAGCTGTCGGGGAAGGTGATGGAGCTGGCCCCGCCGGGTCTCCCTGCCCGGCAGCAGGTGAGCCCACTCGCTTGGCTACCCCAAAATTGGGGCCAGGAGCCTCTTGGCCAGCCTTGAGTTCCTCTGCTCCAAGGGAGACCAAACTGCCATGCCTGGTGTCCCGTGCACTGCCCACAGCTCATCCCACTGCCCCCAAGCGCATCTGCTTCACCCCAGCCCTCCAGCTGTGCTCAGGGCAGGGCCAGCGCCCGTCCCCACAGCCTGGATGCTGCCCCGCGTCCCCGTCCTCCCTGCAGGTGCCTTTCCTGTCCGTGGGAGGGGACATCGGGGTGCGCACGGTGCGGCACTGCGACAGCAGCCCCCTGAGCGGGGAGTACGTGGTGGAGGACGTCAAGGGGGACGACGCCTGCTACTTCCGCCGCCTCGTCTTCCTCAGCAACAGGAACGTGGTGCAGTCGGAGGCCCGGCTCCTGGCCCCTGCGCCTCCCCCAGGTACGCAGGAGGAAGGTAAAAGTCCTGCTGGGACCTGCTCTGCCCTCTCCCAACACGATTCCGGGAGCGTTTTTGCTCTCTGCGTTGGTGGTGGGACAGGGTTGGGTCGGTTAGTACCCAGTCAGAGCCCCTGCCTCCAGCCTCACCTTACTTCTCGTCCTTCAGGCCAGAAGAAACGGAGGAAGGACAAGAAGAAAGCCGGCCCTGCCGAGCCTCCCACGGCAATCGACAAGAGCTACCTGTGCTGCGAGCACCACAAAGCCATGGTGGCAGGGCTCTGCCTGCTGGGGAGCCCTGACCCCGTCCCAGGTGACGAGGCGGGGAGGGCTGTTCCTGGCCGTGGAGCCCCAGCGCGCTGCCAGCAGCAGTTTGGGGCGGGCGGGTGGGAGGGGAGGCAGGAACGCGGCTGTGCTGGCGGCTCACCCGCTCTCTCTCTCGGCAGGATCCCCGATCGCGGTGCTGGTGGTGGGGCTCGGCGGTGGCAGCCTGCCCCTCTTCATCCACGACTACTTCTCGCAAGCCCACGTGGCCGTGGTGGAGATCGACCCCTGCATGCTGGAGGTGGCCACCTGCTGGTTTGGCTTCTCCCAGGGCGATCGGATGCAGGTGCACGTAGCCGATGGCCTGGACTACGTGGCCAAGCTGGCAGCTGAAGGTGCTGTGTCACAGAGTGTCCCGGCGTGCTGGGGCAGGGGTCCTGGGCTGACGAATCCTCTACTGGCCATCCGGAGCTCCCAGAGAAACCCCATGAGAGAGATATGGCTGAAATACAGTAGAGGGGATGTCCTGACCTCCCTGTTCGCTGCTCCCCCACCCTGCGTGGCTCAGCCCTGCCCCGAGGAATAAGGAGTCTCTGTGTTCCCTCTTGCAGCCCCAGCCCAGTACGACGCCGTCATGTTTGACGTGGACAGCAAAGACCTCACGGTGGGGATGAGCTGCCCGCCCCCAGCCTTTGTGGAAAAGCCCTTCCTGCAGAAAGTTAAATCCATCCTCAAGCCAGAAGGTACGAGGGGAGCCCTGGTGGTGCCCCCGCAGTCCCCGGGGCCGGGCTGGCTGGTCCTGCGCAGGGTCTGAGTGACGGGGCAGTGCCACCTTTCCTCATCCTAAAACAGGGGCCATGGCCATGCGTGGAAGCCGCTGCTCCCAGCAGATCTCAGCTCCGGGTGGTTTTAGTGGGCGTTGTGGTGGCACAGAGAAAGGGAGCACCAGGTGCAGTGGATGGGCTGCAGCGCTGCGGGGTCAGGCAGGCTGAGAAATCCCCGGGGGTGCGAAGAAAGCTTGCGGAAGGCGGAGGGTGTAGGTGGTACCTGGGAATGAATCGCCTGGCTGCCTACGACCCAGGCGGTGGCAGGGACGTGGAGCTGGGCCAAGGGTGCTTGTCGTGATGCCAGGGGCTGTGAGAGAGGGAGCTGGTGGCACTGGCTGAGCTGCGTTTGTGCAGGGAGGAGGCGGGTGGGGTGGTGTGCAGGGGATCTCAGGGCTCGCAGACTTCTGAACCCTGCTCTCGCCCTGCTGCAGGGGTCTTCGTGCTTAACCTGGTGTGCCGCGACGCCCGCTTGAAGGAATCTGTCCTGGCTGTCCTCAGGGAGGTCTTCCCCCTGCTCTACGCCCGCCGCATCGACGGGGAGGTCAACGAGATCCTGTTCTGCCAGCCCAGCCCCGAGGGGCGGCGCGACCCCGCGGAGCTTGGGGCACGCGCCCGGGTGCTGGAGGGGGCCCTGCAGCAGCCTGGGCGCCCCTGGGACAGCTCGTACGTGCTGGCGGACATGCTGCAAGCCGTCACCATCCTCTGAGGGGGGCCTCGATGCAACTTGAACAAGAGAAGTCCCTGCGTGTGCCACGGCTGAGATGTCTGACCCTATGAGGGCCGGTTCTGGGCTGGGTGTGTGCCTGGAGGACGAGGCTGGCACGGAGAGGTGCTCCCTGCAGCGGGACGGAGCCCAGCGAGGTTCCCTGGGGTGCTGGGGCCCTGCTCGTTGCAAGGGTCCCTTCTTGCTGTTTGCCTCTCAGGGGGCTGGGACCGCAGGGGGCTGCGCAGCCCGTGGGACAGCGATGGGGTGGTGAGGGGTGCTCCGGGACTGGCAGGACTGCGTGTTTGTGTCAGTCCTCACTGCTTTCCTGCTGTGGATAAAATGTCACTCTGACCTTCCCTGCTCCTTCCCTCTGGTCCTGCTTTCCTCCGCATCTGGCACGCGTGCAAAACCCCAGTCCTGCCCTGAGGCTGGTAGCAGACGTGCTTAATTGGGCTGAGCGCCGTAAAAATAAAGCTCAGGGCTACGCTTGAGGCCTGCAGTGCTGTGCCAGGCTTATTTCCCCCTAGCAGTGATGGGAGTCCCCAGTCCCCTGGTGGGAGCTGTCCCCGCTGCCTTGGGGCACACCAGGGGGGCTGTGCAGGGAGGTGACACTGCCGTGGGCTGTGGCAGGGCTGAGCTCTGGGTGAGAGGAGCAGAGGAAGCTGCAAAAGGTGAGGACATCTCCACTCCTTAGGGACATGTCTGCCCACTGCCCCTTCCACTCACCTTCCCAAAACCGGACCTCGCTATGCCCCTATCCCTCTTCCACATCTCTACAGCCATCACGGCTCTAAACTGGGACCTGTAGCCCCCCTCCTGCCCCCCCTTGCTAAACCATGTCCCCCTCTCAGCGAGCCAGGCCCTCAGCATCTCCGTCCCCATCCCAGCACAGCAGCCAAGCAGCCAGAAGCAGCTCTGGGAGGCCTCGGGACAGCAGCAGGCGCAGCTCAGCCTCGTTTTGCAGCCACCCGTGCCTCTCGCTGCCCCCAGGCAGAGCCGCCGTGCCCTCACCTGCAGGCAGGAGCACCTGGAGGGGCTGCAGGCTGCCTTGGAGCTGGTTGCACCACCAGGGTGTTGGCGTGCCGTCCCTCATCCTCCTGTTCAGCAGCACCCAGGTCGCTTTTGCAGGTCCCCAGCCGGGTGCAGACCGCGGGGAGGACCCCCCGAGGGCTCCCACCCTCCGAGCCGGGGGGGACCGCAGCCGGTGCAGGAGACAGGAGGTGTTTGTTGTGCACGGGATGCGCTGCCACAGCTGTGCAGACAGCAAGTGTGCCTTTGGATCAGAGCTCGTGGCTGTTTTAATTTAGTGTGGTGGGGGATCTGCTCGGGAAGCCGACCTGCACAGATCCCTCGTCCCTTGCTCACTGCCTTGTTCTCCTTCGTTCAGAGGAACAACTATGTGCCCTACTTTCTCCTCTGGCTGGCCTGCTTCTATGCAGAGGGAGCAGATGCTTTTTTCTGTTGTTTTTTAAACTGCTTTTGCTCTCCCCCAGGCGCTCAGAGCTCTCGTGAGTGTCAGTGCCCGCATTCAGGCCTGGCTGGCCCCGCTGCAGATCAGCTGTGGCAGCTCTGGGCGCCGTGTTCTCGGTGCGGCGGGGCCAGCGCGTGATCTCTGCTCCGTGGCAGAGGCAAGGCTGGAGCTCGAGTTGTGCACAAGTCTGTGCCCCCACGCAGTTCGTTCCCAAATCTCTTTTTGTGATAAGCACTTTGTTCTTTTCCGAAGGGTGTCTGTATCCCATCTAGCTCAGCAATGGCAGATCTCTCAACTGGATCAGCAGCGCTGCATTTGGGCTATTTTTAACTCCGTTTCCAATTCTCAACGCAATTCCAGCGACACAGATCAGTGTGTGTGCCCTTTATTTTATCTAACCCGCTTCACTTCTTCCCCAGCAGCACCCGCACAAAGGATGCGTTCATCCCTCCTTTGTCCAGTCCTGCGTTTCTGCCGGGCTTCCTAACTGCTGCGTAATGCCACATCCTGCTGGAAAAACAAAAGGCATCTATTAGACAGAAAGTAACGATGAAATCCCAGTTCCTTGCAGCTGCCCTTGCAGTGACTGACAGCCCTGCGACGCTGCTCGAGAAATGCGTTTCAGCTGAAAAACTGCCAAATTAACGTGTGCTGCACATACCTGAAATGCTGTGCAGGTAAAAGTGCTCCGCAGCTGGAGTAAGTGACGGGTAGCAAATGTTTCACAGGGTCACCGCAACGTGCAGATAATGTATACGTTTGGCAACCGTTTCTGTTGAGTGTTCTGGCAATATACGCTCTGTTTACCTCCTTTAGTCTTCACTTCCTTCCTCCCAGGCGTGGGCACACTGTAAACAGGGGGGATAGAAACAAGCGCTGCTGTCACTTAGCAACCTCAGATGGGCTCGGGGATGCTGACTTCTTTCCTTTCTGGATCTCCCAGCGCAGAAAGAGAGCGCTGTGCAGATCATGGAGCAGCTCCGTCCTGACACTGCAACCAGCCGGGGTTGCTCGGGGCTGGTCGTGAGACCTCCAGCTGCAGAGACCTGTGCCAGCACGAGCCTGTCGCAGCGCAGAAGGGGCTGCACCAGCTATGTCCGGAGGGGGGGCAGGGCTGGGGAGTGTTTTCCCCGTGAATTTTTCCCTGGGGGAGGCACTTGGCTTGCCTGGCTTTGTGTCCGAGGCAGGAGGCGTGCTGCCAGGCTGCAGCAGGGGACTGTGCCCTGGGTGGGAAGGCTGCGGGGAATCCTCTCTGCAGGCTGCAGTGCAGCACAGCCTTTCTTTTACTGGTTTTGGTCTATCTTCTGCAGCCTCAAGGTCTCTGTTCTGAGCTCTCCTCCCTGGCAAGTGCCCGGGCATGATGCTGACTGGCACGGCAATGCCAGCGCAGCAGAGCCAGGCGCTGAGCAAAGCCTGGGGTTGGTGCCTGCGCTGCCTGCTGCCTTCTGCAGATCAGCTGCGTGAGAAGCTCTGCAAGGCTTCGGGTTGGTTTCTGAACCGAGGAGGAGGTGAGGAAGGTCCCTGGAGAGAAGGGAAAATCACGCGTCAAGGAGCCTGCCTCTTCTGAACGTGTCCCGGGGGAGGAAGTGAGCTTGGCTGGGCTCTGCTCCCCGCCGGGCTCTGCTGGCTTTCCTCGCAGGGACAGCGTGCCCAGCTGCTCACTGCAGGCATCCGCGAGCCTCCTCTGTGGCAGTTCATATATAACCCGTTTGTGCAGGGAATTGTGCTGGCGTGTATTTATAAAGCAGCCTGGGGACCTGCTCGGAACATCCCGTTTTTAGCATCACGCTGCCTGGTTAGGCAGAGCTGGTTGTGGGAAAGGAGCGGTGACACCTGGAGGTGACGGCCCCCTGCCCACCGTGCCAGGGGAGCCAGGGCTCCTCACCGAGCCCAACACGTGGCAAAAGGCAACGATAAATATCGTGGGGCACAGCTCTGACTGCAGGGTAAAAACAGAGGCACGCTCAGCTGGCTAACCGGCGATGGCAGCCTGGTGCTCCCCAGGAACATGGGGACCTGAAGATGTGCCCCAACACCCTTCCTCCCCCTTCTTTGCCGATCTCTTGGAGCTGTTTGAAAAATGAGCACCCTTGTGCTAGCACGTGCAGGCATAATGCAAGTGTTCATGGTTTTTCCATAAGGTGGGGAATCTATATCCTTGTCCTTTTTGGGAGGATATTGGATTTTTTTAAGTGATGGAGCTGCAAGGGCAAGCACGTCGTTTAGCGGCTTTAACTCAGCTCAGGCAGAAACAGCGTTTGGTTTGGAAACATCCCAGATTTGGGGGAATAACTCAATCTTTTCCTAATAATAGATGTTAGCTCCTTGTTTATTTAAAATTATGGAAGGAAATAAAGAGAATTAACAAGAAAATGGAGAGGTCCTCAGCTTACCAACTTCAGGGGTGCACAGCATTGCTCCTAAGGAGTCCTACCTTTTCCAGGGGTCATTTCTCTCTTGTATCAATGAGGTCCCATTGCTCTGTAATTATTTCACTGGGGTGGTAAGAAGCGCTCCTACGCTCACACCAGGAGGATTCTGCCAAAAAGCGATGCTGCTCCCGGCCTCAGCAGGAGCCCATGGGCTGGCGGAAGGCCAAAGAGCTACTCCAGTGCCTCCTGGCATGGCCCGCTTAGGCGGGAGCGTGAAAAAGAAAATCATGCTGCTAATTGGCATAATTATGTTATTAAGGCCGGGCCCCATCTAGACAGAAAGGTTCATGAGGTTTTTCCGTGATGTCTGGGGAGGTGATCTGACCGCAGTGACAAAGCAACCGCTGCAGAAGCTGTGCCTGCGTTACCCTGATGATAAAAACGTTTCAGCGTGAGCTAAAGCACAGTCTTTCCTGGTGAGATGACTGATGGCCTCTTTCCTTGCCACCTGGACAAGTCCAGCCCTTACCTTAGAGAAGGGCTTAACGACGTGTGTGCAGCTAGGCCCAAACCCCCAGCGCTGTAGGCGCTGACACTGCACTGTGTTCCTTGAGAGCATGCTGCTCGCACAGGTGTTTGCTCTGGGTTCGTGGGTTGCTGCTCGGAGCACGAGGAGGTGCTGACGGTGAGTTCCCAAATCTGCCTTTTGTGAATGGATGTGCCTGGAGGCTCCTGCTGCTGCTTGGCTCCCACAACATTATCTGTGTACAGTTTGCTTTCCCTTCAGTTGTGTTCACGGCTAGAAGCTGTTCTGCTGTAGGGATTCACTTTTTACACTAACAGAGAGCCCTGGCCAAGAAGTTTTGATGATGCTCCAGCTCATTAGTGCCTGTCAGCCGCTTGGATGTTCGCAGTAGTTCCCTTTTGTTTCGCTAGTCACGCTGAGCGCGACCGGTGTCTGGCTAAATACAGAGGATAACCATCACTGCAGGGCTCCAAAGCCTCTGTTTGGGATATTTCTGCGTTGTCACTGCTGCCAGTAATCACAGATAAGTCCCGTGTTACGTGCTCAACTCAGCCTCAGCGTGTGGTTTTCGCTGAAACCGGTGCAGTTCTTTCGCTTCAGCGCTGAGGGAAGCCTCGAAGCCCTTTGCAGGAAGGCAGAGGTGCTCTGCTGGCTCCTGGCAGCGCTTTGGAAGGCTGCGGCTGTGACCTGGCCGGGGCTAACCGGGGACCCCCAGTTACCGGCACCCCGACACAGGACCGGGGCGGGGGTACACGCGTGGCTGGGTTCCCGCCACGGGGTTCCCGCCACCACCGCGGTGGGCGTGGCCTCACCAGAAGGGGGCGTGTCCTCCCCGCTGAGGCCCCGCCCCCGGTCCGGGTGCGGGGCGCATGCGCGGCGCGGCGGCCGTTACCTGTCAGCGGCGGGGCGGTGGGGCGGCGGGATGGAGGGGCTCATCCCGCTCGTCAACCGGCTGCAGGACGCCTTCGCGGCGCTGGGCCAGAGCTGCCTGCTCGACCTGCCGCAGATCGCCGTGGTGGGCGGGCAGAGCGCCGGCAAGAGCTCGGTGCTGGAGAACTGCGTGTCCAGGTGAGGCGGCGGCGGCCCCTTCCCTCCCTCCTTCCCCTCCCCGCGGTCCCCCCTCCCGTGTCAAGGTGCAATTCCCCCGGTGCTCGGCGTGAAAACGCCGCCCGGGTCTCTTCGGGGTCCCTTTGCCTTTGGTTCAGCGTTTATTCTCACTGCGTTACGTCTCAGCTCTCCCTCCTGAAGGCTGTAGCGCGCTGCTGATGCTGGCTGCGTTGCCAGCATCCCGCTTCCAAAGCACTCATGAAGCCTCCAGAGATCCCTGCTGGCAGTCAAATTGTCAGAGTTTTCTTTCAGCAAATCTTTAAACCTTTTGAGGTTCTGATCCGTGTGTTTGTGAAACAGCCCAAAATGTATGTGCTGGGAAGGAGAGGCCTCTGATCTTCCTTGTGTGTAAGGTGGCGTGGTCCTGGTCTCACAGGCTTGCTTGGGGCTGAGCGTGGTGGCTGGGTCCTGATGTCTTCTTCTGGGTCCTGCTGGAAAGTCACAGCTCCCTGGTACTGCTCCCCGCCTGGGGGATCCCAGATCTGTGGGATTCCCATCTGATCCCCAGGCTGATCCGCTCCTGTCGGGTGCCAGCTGCCCCTGCTCGCCCCCTTGCCCAAACAAAACTGGGTAGGGCAAAAGGTGGAAATGAGAAGTTTGGGCTGGTCTGGCCTGTTTGGACAAGATGCTGGAGCCTGCTGCACAAGCAAGATGTGAATGTTTCTGGCAAGAGTAATGAGAAGCTGAGGGCAATGACTTCTTGCGCCTGCGTACTACCACGCACCCTGCAGGCACTACCAGAGAAGAGTTTACCAACAAATGTAAAGCACCAGGGCATTTCTGCCATGCAGGAGCTGCAGTCTCCAACCCTCTCTCTAAGTTCAACATCGTTGTCCTATGGAGGAACTTCTTCAGATACAGTATCAGCTGGTCTGTAGGACCTCCATACTTGCCAACTTTTGAAGCCTTTTGTGAACGTGACATTAAAATGCATTACTTCAAGCCTAGTTCTGTGAGGTTTAAGTAAATATGTTTTGCTCATGCCTGTTCTCCAGGCTGAGTGAGTGTGCGTGGTCAGCAGATGTGTGGTTGCTTGCTAAGTCGTGAAAACTTGGCTGTGAACCCTTGGAACCAGATGAGCAAATAGCCATGAGACTGGAAGAGCGCTTCTGGTTGTCAGGTCAGCAGGCAAAATGGTCTGTGGTAGCGATAGGACAGTCCTGTTTTTACAGGGTAATGAAGCTGCTCTCTGAAAACAAGTTTATTGTATCTGTGTCTGTCTTAATGTGCCTTATAGAGGTAACACGTCTTGTTGTAGAGACGTGTTGCACTCCTTTGATTGTGCTATGTTGCATATGATGTTTTAAGCACAGTACAAACGATAATAATAGTACCACAGCTTTGAAATTCTTGTCGAATTGAAATAGTCCCAAAAATGCTCCGAAATTTGAGTGTTAACTCTCATGTTTTTTTTTTTTTTTTTTTTTTTATTTTTTTTACCACATGAATCATTATCATTAGTGGATTTTGAACTCTTAACCTTCAGAGGGACAGTTAAGATCTTCCCTGTCTCAGGGAAGTTAAGATCTTCCCTGTCTCAGGAACAGCTGTAATTGGTACCACGAGGGCGTGGGGTTAGGGAGGGCCTTAACTGTGGGACCAGGCTGTCTTTTCTTTGCTGCCTGTAGACACGAGGCTGTTGTGTCTCCTTCAGCACTTCACAGGGTCTTTGCTTGTGCTAGGATGGCTTTATTTTTTCCACGTGGACAAAGGAAACAGATTTGCTCGTTTGCAGGTGGTATCGGAGCTCCTGCATGGAGCCTGACAGTGCAGGAAGCGTGCCGGGCCAGGCTGCGTTACCCTGCAGCTGCTGGTGGATACGTTGGGGTTAGATTGCACGTGGGATCTACCTCAGTGCTTGTATTTCACGAGGGTGAATTCGTCATGTGTGCCTGCTTCAGCACCTGTGTGACAGCCAGGCCTGCGGGCATCCTTGGAGGCTGGCTTGGAGCAGAGCTGGCACAGGGCCGTGTCAGGTCTCCCAGCGCAGCCGTTATCGTCCCTGTTTGGATTTGCATCACTAAGGTACTCTTCGCTTATTGCTCCTTCGTGTGCAAGGAGATCTTACTGCTTTTGGTAGTCAAGGACTCCGTTTGAAGTCCTTGACTTCTGGATGTTGTGTTTGGATGGAAATAGAGACTCCGGAGGACAGCTGAGGACAGGAGTCGTTTGCGTTTATGAGTTAGACCTTCATGTGTGGAGCTGGTGGCGCTCGTTTGAGGAAGTGGGATTGTCTGAAGAGCACGGTAAGAATGAGTGTTCTAATTACCTGCTTCTCTTTGTGACAGAAGTAAACGTGCCCATAAAACGGTGAGGCAGTGTTTAAAGACTACTGCTTTAAAGTCTACTACGTTCACGGTGGAAGTTGGTGAGAGAGAGATTCAAAAGCTTGAAGGGGGATCAAGCTCTGAGTCCTGCAGGAGGTTGATGGGAGCTAGGTACCTTACCTGGCCTGGCTGCATGCCTGCGCTGAGCACAGGACTCTGACCCTATATGTCATCTGTGCTTTTTGAACATCTTGCTTTTGATAGTAGCAGGGTTTCTTGAAAGAAAACGAATGGCAGAAAGCAATCCTTGGAAACTATGTCTGAAGAGAGAGCGTTTTCTCTTATTCCTTATATCAAAATGGGCTTTCGAGATAACTTGCATCTGTGCCTTTAGTTATCTTGTCAGGGCCTCTTTCTCCAGATTTGAATTAAAGCCTCCTTTTATTCTTGCAGATAGTGAGAAATTAATTTAATTTCCAAGCTGAGAGCTCTTTACTTCCTTTCCCGCCTAATACAATATAAACTGCATGTAGCCAAATAATTGTTTTATAAGAGATGTGAGCTCCTGATTGTGAGCCCGTCAGTCATAATCAAACAAGAACTCTCGTTTTAAGAGCCTGAGGTCTGGTTTTGTAAAACAGCTCTGCAGCTTTTTGATCTGAGACATTTTTGATGATTGTACAGCCACTGCTTAGTGTAGAGCTATTTATTATGAAATATGTACTAATTTTTATTATTCCAAATACAGTTCCTCGTGTGCTGAGCTCATTCCTCGAGATGGCGGTGGTGAAAAGGCTGTGTTGAGTCACTAGGGGAAAAGAAAGGAGTTTCAGTCCGACCATCAAAGCAGAGAATTTCCCCAAAGAGAGTACAGGCATACTTAGATTGCCTGCTTCCTGGGAGAGGTACAGCTAAATTGGTGCAAATATTTTATTCTTTTAGTTACTAGACATCATTGACAGAAAAACTTATTTTCACATGAAGTTCACCTCTGTGTGAAACAGGCATGAGGAAGCTAAGCAATAGGAGACACGGACTGAAATGTGGCGCTCTGTATTCTTTTTTTAATCTTAAGGGTTTTCTGGAAATGAGAATCAGCCACTCCTTTTCCTGACTAATTAAGGCATTGTGCAGCTGTATTGAGCCTATTAGTCTAGTTATCAAAATACGCTGGTGCACTGAAAGCAAGAATTGTTCCTGGGTATTCCGTGAAGTGGAAAGAGTAGCAATGAGACAGTGGCTCATTTTGGTTGCTTCACCAAATACTTTTTCTACATTTAGAGGTTGGAAAACAAACTTGGCCATCTAGATGTGATATAGATGGCCAAGGTTTGTTCTCAGGTATAACTCTGATGTGGATTTGAAGCTCAGTTTTATGTCAAGTCTTGAGAACTGATATATGCAAAGTGAAACAAATGTATAGTTAATAACTGATTTGTTTTGTGACATGTAAAGTGAAAGTTTTCCTTGAAAACTTGAAAGCTGTTTTGAGGATCCATGGCACTTTAATTTTATTGATTAAAAGATCTCTTGTTCATTAAGAAAAGCTGTGCTCAGTAGGGAGGCAGAGTATAGGGAGCCCTGACCTGCATTCTGCTGTGTAATTTCCATGCATCAAGCAGTTCACAGCGATGCTAATTCAGTAAGTAATTATTGCTTCTGTAAAGTGTACCTAAGAGAGTACATGTGGTCTTAATATAACTTTGGCATTTAATAGACAATTAGTATGTGGTACTGGTTCAGTGATCACAAGCTTAGCATTGGAAGTCTGAGACCTAGCTTTCAGAAAAACCCCAAACCCCACAAAAAACAACTCTCTCAAAAAAAAAAAATAAAAAAAAAAATAAAAAAAGTTGGTCTTGAGTGCCTTCTGAGAAGCCTGTGGTACAAATTCAATTGCAGTTGTTATGGGAAGTTCAGTCCATCATGGTCCTGAAGGTAAATTGTCCTCCAGTGTGAGGTTTGTATGTTTTTTTTTTTCTTCCAAGATCATATGTATCCACTTTTTATCTGAACTTCTCCACATTAAGAATTGCACAGAGGCACTTCTGAGAACTCAGCAGATTGCCTGACTCTGTAGGCTCCTGTCTAACTTGACAACCCTGCTACACCCTGCCTTCAGGAAGGAGCCCTATCCTTGGCGTTTGGCAGCGCTGGAAACAACAAATAGCACGCACGGTTGTTGTCTTGCTGTTTCCTGAAGGGCATTGCCTCTGGTAATGGTTCAGACTTGTGTAAGTTGCCGTTGTAGACAAAATAGGAAACAGCACTTTTCAGTTTAGATAAATGGATATCAGCGATATGATTATTTTGACATTTCCCTGTAAACACAGGAAGTGAAGCTGCCACAGACTTCAGCAGGGAAGCAAAGTGAGGATGCTGTTCTCCTCTCTGCCTCTGACTTGCTGTATGACCTCAAGCTGTTTTTTAAATATTACCTACATCTACATCCATGTGCACATGCAGTCTTTGCTCTGTAGGTAGTCTTTAGATTTTTTTATCCCTTTATTTTTAATTTCCTTCTGTTTTTAAAGGCAGGGTTAGCATCTCTTCTTAAAATCTGTGTGGAACAACTGTGACTGTAGTCTAAAACTTGCTGTTAAGCATTTTTCTACTTTGTGTCACGACTGCTCTAGGTATCCGTGTAACACAAAAACTGAGTGGTGGGTTCTGCTTCGGACAGCTGAGGTGTAGCAGCATTTCTGCTTTCCAGAAAGGGACCCTTGCTGCTCTTCGGTTTGTGCCTCTGACAGCTCAGTTGTTGTTTGGGATTTGGTATCCATCAGCTGATCATGGAGCAAACTGATAATCTTTGAAGGATTCATGGGTTTCTTAAATAAAGCCTGCCTAGACTGCAAGCATGGAGGGGCAGAAGCCATTTCTGCTTTTTCTGTGTTTTTTTTTTTTTTTTTTTTTTTTTTTTTAACAGTGCATTACAAAGTAAAGCCTTTGGTAAATAGAAGCCTTTGAACTCCCCTTGTTCACTGTGCTCGTGTGCGATGGGTTACTAGGGGCCCTTTTAATGCTGTGCGTCTGCACTGTAAAGCCTGTAGTGTAAATATGCTGAGAGCAGGAAACGAGCATTATTTAACTGTGACCTTGCATCTTTTTCTTCAGCAAGTTGCAGCGAGACGAACAAGGCAGCATTATTGAACTAGAGAGGAGCAAATCCCATTTAACCGCGTGCTGGGCTTTGATGTACTGCCAAGTACTGTTGTCTGTGATAGCCTCTGGGATGCAAAGGAGACTGGAGCTGGAGATAAGAGAGGTTTTCAACCAAGGCATCTAGTGATAATGTCAGCTTGCATAATTTGTGTGAGGAAGTTATGCTTTTAATTTAATACCTAGCATAGTATTTTTGCATCCTAGTTCCTGTGCA
This sequence comes from Oxyura jamaicensis, assembly GCF_011077185.1. Classification (NCBI taxonomy): domain Eukaryota; kingdom Metazoa; phylum Chordata; class Aves; order Anseriformes; family Anatidae; genus Oxyura; species Oxyura jamaicensis. The sequence continues at coordinate 9,580,634 of NC_048900.1, read as the reverse complement.
AAGTCACCGAGATTTCAGATACGTCGGAGTTCTCCTAGCTGTAACACGGCTCGATGTCTGCCCTCGCAGCTGACATGATCACAGCTGGATTAATCTTGTGCACTCGGTGCCTTGTTTACTACGTACAGCACAGCTGCCTGCAAATGTACGTGTGTATTTGGTAGTACTTATCTATACAGAATGCTCTGAAGCTGTGTGTGAGCTCCCCTGCGGAGAATAGGCAGGGCAGGAATAACTGGAAGGTATCCCTACCTCTGTACCATGACAGTGGGTGAAACGGGCTGGGTTCCTGCTCCAAGCTGGGCTGCTGAAGGCATTTTTACCATAATCCATCAGAGGCGATGTTGTGCCCTTGGGTGCTCACCTGTTAATTTGTCCAGGTGCTCCACAAATGCTGACAGAAGATCCCCAAGGCCTGTCACTGTTGGGAAGCCCCAGGAGTTCCTCCTCCCCTGCCACCTCTCCCTTTTGCTGTCTTTCTGTCTCTAAATTCGGGCTGTCTTTGTGCATCACTTGCCATTGTGCTCTCCCTCCATACTTTCAGGGGGGAGTAGGAAAACTGAATCTGCTTGCATTTAAGCTTTGCAAAATGATCTGAAATGGCTCGTCTTGTACAAAGGAAGGTAATTGCACAGTTTGACACGTTTGTCATAAAAAAAGAAATGCATTTTCGCATTGCTTCTGAAGAGGCAGAGATTTTGGACTTCACTGGGACGTGGCATAGCAGATTGTGTTCCCTACCCCTGTTTAAAAATTCTGCGTTGATGGATCTGAGTTCAGGAGAGGGTGATTTGGGAGGAAAGGCAGAAGCTTATTTTGTCTGGGTTTTTGATGGTAGCACTGAAATCTGCGTTACTTCAAAGTTCTGCAACAGCAGAGTATCCAGAGGTGAGTTACTTGCAAAGTGCAAGTCATTACGTAGTGGCTGGCTTCGTGCGGCTGATATGTCGACAGTACTGGGGACATTGCTTACTGTTTAACCCTTGCAATCAGAAAATCTGTTTGATTATATTGTAGAGGAATACTTCTTGCTCTAATCTTTTTTTTTTTTTTTGAACAAACATAGTTAATAGTATTTGTGTTCCAAAAACTTCAGTGCGCTGACACCGATTTAAATTGAATAAGGAATCTCAGTTGTTCATTTCTCGTGGAGAGACACCAAATCTTGCTGCATTAGTATTCATCCTGAGGTTGGATGGGCTTTCATGCTCTCACAACGTATGCAAATGAGTCCCTTCCTAAGAGCAACCATATCTGATGAGGGAAAATACAGTTGAGAAGCCTGCTTCACTCTTTTCACCGTGAAAATCGGAAGAATTGCTGTTTGTTTGTGGGGGTGTGTGTGTTTGGTTCCTCCCCCCTGCCCTCCGGCTCGGAGTTGATGGGGAGCACCGCTGTTTCCGGAAGCTTTTGTCAAATCTTAAAGGAGAAAGAGAGAAAAGGGCATTTTCACAAATGGAATTGGGGTGATGCAGCAGAGCTTTGGATGCCTGCCAGGGAGGACAGATGCACCGTGCGTACAGTGGCTTGCCTACGAGCCTGCACGTTGGCAGCTTCCTGATCTGTTAATACAGCAAGCCCACAGCCCGGCATAATCACTGCAAACAGAGCACTGTTCATCTTAGCACTCCTCTGGGTTTGCCTGGCAAGTTTTCATAGCTGTGTGTGACAAATTTTCAGGCCTGTAAACATTATTGAGACTTTAAAGCTTTCTATCACACAATAGATTTGATTATTATTATTATTATTGATACTAGGAAGTACATTTACTTTGCTACAGTGAGCAAGCTGGTCTTTTTCAGTGCAGAAATGCTATGTAAGGTATTCCCAACGCTGCCAAAATATGGCAATAGATCTGGGGTACCAGTGGTGGTCTGTACCTTCTGTTCAAATGTCTCCTCCTTCGGAGAACCTTTTGACTCCAGACATGTATAATGGAAGACCTCACCACTGGGACCAGAGTAATTTTTGGCACTGCTTTTCTCATAGCTCAATAATGTTTCATGGGGAGGTGTGATAATTTTTGCTTGCTCGTTGAGCAGAAGAGCTGCTGCTACTTAAGAAAAGCATCTTGCAGATGTGGGAGGCATGTAATGTCAGCGTCCATCCAAGCCTGCTCTGTTTCCAGCCTTCTGCAGAAGGAGGGAATCTCAAATGTTGCTTTCTCACCATGGTGGTGACTGAGTGTTGTCACTGAACAAGTTGTAGTGGAGGTGTGCAGCTAGCATGAGTGACTATTTTATTTCTTACCTTCAGAGTCTACGCCCACCAGATTCCCATGGTTTGGGGTTGGGTGAGGTTTTTGTCTGTCCAGGTGTAGGTTTTGCACCTTCCCCCTCTGGATTTGTGTATAGCTGGTCTCAATTCTGTAAAGCAGGGATGGGAAGGAGACCCAAAGAGGTGTTGTAGTCTGCTAGGTTGTAGTGTTGTGTAACAGCTACAAGTTTTTTTTTTCCTCTTGTGGAAGAAAGGGAAAATTTTGGTTCAACTTGTACATGATCACCTGGGAGGGATGGGTCAGATAACTGGGCAGTCAAGCTAGGAGGCTAATTTATCCACTCTGCTTGAAAGAAAGAGAGATCCAGACATCCTCGAACTGCTGACTGCTCGCTTTCTAACCCCTGAAGGCATGCCCAGCTGTGTGGGCTGTGGTGTGTAGTTACTGCTCCTTGTATTGCGTTGCACCTCAGTTCAGCAGTTCAGCTCCTCTCTCAGGTGAAGGAAAATTGACCTTGAAGGAATGCTTACTACAACCCGAGACCAAACTTCTGAAGAGAAAGTGAGCTAAGCACTAAATTGTGGTGGTAGAGGCGCCACCATCTCTGCTGGGTGGTTTACAAAAACAAACAAAAACCACTGGAAAGACTGGTATTAAGCTTTAAGAGCTATCATAGCCAAGATTGCAAAAAATCCACAGCATCTTAATGCGTTTAGCTTGCCTAGTAGGCCTAATTAAGATAGGTGTCATTGGTCTTCAATAAAGAGGATTAATTATTTTGTACGCCTTGATGTAAGCCCCATTATGTGAAGCTGAGGTTTGCAGGCAGCGAACAAAGCTGTGGGAGATTGTGTTGACTGACAGGCATGCCAAAACAAAAAGCATTTCCTCTCCTCTAACTGATGAGGGGAGGGGAGGGATCGAGTGGTGTCTGATCGGAAGAATTGGTCTCTGCTCGGAGTTAACGAGGAAGAACGTACGTAGCTGAGTATCAGTGGGATGTAGCGAGCGGGGCGTGCTGCTTTATTAGTGGATAAAAATGGTTTGTGGTTCAGAATGGCAAAGCACAACAGAGGGACTGCCTGAAAGCTTTAGCATTTCTTGAAAATGTGTCCCAGGGCTCTTGTGTACAGTCGTTTAAAGGGTAGAGGAGTTGTGCTTCCAAAGCCATGGAGGAAGAATAAATACAGTGATGGCAGTGCCACTGATGACAAGCCTGCTCTGAGAAAATACTTCAAATCACTCGATATCACAAAATTAATACCTGGAAAGGTCTCTGCTTAAACCCAAGGCATACTCCCCATCACTGGGGTATGCCCTGCTTTGTAATGGCCAAAAGTGGGTGAAGGACCTCTGGTGAGGTCCTCTGCTGCTGGTGAGCACAGGAGGAAAAATAAAACGAGCACGTGTGCCCAAATAGGTCTTGGATGGACACGTTAGTGTTAAGAGTTCTTTAGTTAGAAATTAGCTGGTTTTGGTTTATGAGCTTGAAAAAGCAAACCTGAGGAAAGATGTTAGCAAATTAACTCCGCGGGAACGGGGTTAAGCTGAGGCAGGGGAAATTTAGGCTGGACGTCAGGAGGGGGTTCTTCACAGAGAGGGTGGTTGCACACTGGAACAGGCTCCCCAGGGAAGTGGTCACTGCACCGAGCCTGTCTGAATTTAAGAAGAGATTGGACTGTGCACTTAGTCACATGGTCTGAACTTTTGGGTAGACCTGTGCGGTGTCGAGAGTTGGACTTGATGATCCTTAAGGGTCCCTTCCAACTCAGGATATTCTATTCTATTCTAAATCTTAATGTCTCTTCTGTAGGCCTGGACCGTGCTTTTTCTTGTTTTGTTGTTGTGTAGCACTTTGATAAATGCAAAAACAATGGAAGCCCTTTGTAGTACTTGGGTGCAGCGCACGTCTGCTGCAGGACTGGAGGTGCCTTGGCGTTGGCTGTGGAACTGCCCACTCTTTGCACGAGAGATCGCCGTGCTCCTGGTGTGCCACTCAGGGAACAATGAATGGTCTGCTGGAAAAAAGCCCAGGAAAACTGTTGACTTTTGGCCTAATTGCTTCCTATTGCAATTGAAGTTGCATTGCATTCCTTGGCCAACCTTGGGAATGAAGGCCGGTGCGTTACGGTACCGCGTTGTTTCCGCTAGTGGCCCGTGGGAGGCCCTGAGGAAGGTTACGGGCGTGGGAAGGACTTTGGGTTATGGAAAAAGTTCTGTGAGTGGAGTTGCCAACGTTGTTTGACAGACTTAGATGGGTGTTTTGTGCTCTTCCATAAGAGAAATATAGCTCGATCTTGGTTTTGATATACTTTTTTTTTTCTTTGTCAGCTATAGTCGCGCATTATAACTGCACAGCCTCGTTGAAGATAACCCCTGTCTAGTTTGCTTTTCAGCATTTTGCTCTGGTTTCATCCCTTCCTGAAATTTAAAAGGATGTTCCCTTCCCTTTCATGGGACTCTTCCCGTTAATGAGTTGTCTAATTGCTATTTCAGCTTATTTGCTTCCTGAGCATCAGAGGAGGTGGTATGCTAAAGCAAAGATGGCACACAGAGATGTGATCTTTCCTTTTTTCATTACTCTAAAGTGAACTACTGTAGGAAAGATCAGACCCTAATTGTTGTGTTCCTATAAACCAATAATGTTTCGGTATGGCCATTAATAATGTGCTTCCCCATCCTGTGACGTCAGTTTTTGAGACCTGGGTTTTAGCAAGTGAAATTCAAACTATCATCTCTTACCTTTGCATGTTAAATGAAAATGTTAGTGGATACGCTTGTTCAGACTTCTGACACTGGAAATGACTGATATCAGGTACTGAAGGCACTTCAGTTTGTATCAGGCAATAAATGTGTAAGTAATTTTAAAGCTTCTAGGGTAAAAACTATTTGGCCCTAAAAATATCTAATGATATTCCAACAGATGAGTGGATTCTAAGGCTGATGACTTCCTGAAGTGATATTCTTGACCGCTTGGCTGCTTGCATCTCATTTATATTTGATATGTTCAGTTCTGGCTGGGCAGCACTGGACAGGCTGTGCTGCCAGCCTCCAGCCCGTCACGTCACAGCTGCATTGCTGCTGGGCTGGGGCATCTGTTGTCAGCAGAGGGACTTGTGCTGAAAACGCTCCGAGAATAAAGATGTAAAAGTGGCTTGATGCATGGCTTTTAAAGGAATATAGCTTTGGTTCCCAGCCTTATTCCTGAACAGTGTTCTTCGTTCTAGAAAGAATGCTTTCTAGACCATGGGGAGGGGAAAAGCACCTGCATCCTGGCCTGTGGATTTCAAAGCGGGCATTTCTGCACAAGCAGTAGTACAGCATTTAATGTGTTTCTCTCACTGCTGGAGTTGTGAGGTAGTACCACGTTACTTGTCCTAAAAAAGTGGAAAGTATGATTTAAGTTTGATCTGTGTATTTAAAGAACTGCCTCTTTTCTGGAAGTAGATCTTCTGTATTTGTTCGTAGCACCTGATTTGGGCTGTGCAGATGCCATCGCCTTGTGGTTAAAGCTGAAATTCCAGATTTTTTGAAAATAATAGTAATAAAAATTCCTTGTCCCTGTGGGAGCAGAGTTTTGAATTGAGGTCAGTCTTTTTTTTATTTTTTATTTTTTTTATACAGGTAAAATATGTGTCCAGCACTTCTGGAGAAGATATGCGCAGCTCTTACAGTATCTCTGCATATTCATGCAGTGCTGCAGCCGCGATGCTGATGCTTCAGCACTGCTGCTTGGTTCCAGGATATGCCAGGCTATTGGGTTTTCTCCTAAACTCGCCCCGTGAACACTTTGTTCTCCTCACCCTTTGTCATTTCTTTGGCTTCAGGCTGTACATTTGGAGCAGAAGCCTTACGTCCCCCTGCCATTCACTGTTCAGGTGCTTATCACCCTCGCCAAGCGGGAGCTCAGCCAGCTTCCTGCTCGCGCTTGCTCGAACAGACGACGGGCTTTTTGACAGTAGTTCAACTTGTTAGAGAGGGTTATCAAATGCAATCTATTGCAGACAGGGAAAGGGAATGTTCTGAAAGTCGTTGGCTTACGGTTCTTTGCAATTTTGCTGTCAGCGTTGTGTAACTAGGAGTTGTGTTAATGTGGCGTTCTTGATCTCTGGCTGTGCTTAGTCTGAAGCAGAAAATCGGTAAGTCTTTTTATCCTCTAACTCCCTGAAGAAGGATTTTAGTGCCTCATGTGGTATTGCAAAGGGCCCTAGTTTGTTTTAAGTGATCGGTTTGTCCTGAATAGCAATTCCTTTCAGTTTCTTGTTAAAGAAAAAAAATAAATCAAAAAGCCAAGTATGAAACCGTCATCTTGGCACGCATTTTCTATACCCTAGGCTACTGTCATTTCAATACAAACAGTAAAAGGAGTATGTTTTTGTTAAGAATTTCTCTTCTTCCCCATGAGAAAATATCTGTAGCTGGCACTTCGCTGTGAGACAGGCATCTCCCAGTTGGTAGGTAAAAGAAATTGTGATAGAACTTTTGATAAACTTTGGCACCTTTGAGAAAGCAACAGGATACAAGAACTAGCTTACATGTTGTAAAACATCACAGTGGATTTAAATCAGTTTGGGTGTCATGCCTTTTGCATTATCTCTGTTTTAATGAGAGTTTGTATTCCTATGTCTATATTCTCTGTGTGTCTTCAAAGGGAGTAGAGGGTGGGACGCTTACTAAAGAGCTCAGTAAACGTGGGCATGGCTTTCAGCACTCTTTCTATGAATTGTGAGTTTTGAGATGATCATGAGGAAAGAGAATCAGTAATCAGATTGGTAATTTAATTTTGCTGTGTATTTGTCTGTTGACCTATTGCTATCTCAAATTGAAATTAACAGCCCTAGTTTATTGTACAGTTTGATGTAAATCTCCCCCCAGCAACTTTCCATTTTCATTGCAGCTGAAGGTACAGAGGAGGTTCCAAATTAGTCCAATATCTTAGAAACTGGGCAGCCTTTTCTGGGTTGTAACAGCTTATTTATTTTTATGTTTCTAGGGATTTTCTTCCACGAGGTTCTGGAATTGTAACAAGACGTCCATTGGTCTTGCAACTTGTCACTGCCAAAACAGGTAACCTCTCTCAGTTTAATGCCTTGACGAAATGTTGGTGTGTACTTCGGTGGGAGAAAAAAAAAATCCCGGAAAACGTAAGCAGTGTGAAGAGAGGTGCTACTGAACTGTCTGCAACAAAGGCCTGCTGCTTTGGAATTGTACCCTCAAGAAAACCAATCTCGTCCTGATAAATCATTAAAGTGTAAATCCTAGAGCACACAGTCAATTTGGTCCAAGATAGAACTTATGGCAGAGGAGAAAAAATCATACATGCAAACAGTTAAAAATTAGCTTTGATTTTTCATTTCTTGATGAGCTTTTCAATTGTGTTAACACACCAAAATTATGGTATTTCTGCCTTCAGCTCTTGCTCCAGTGTCACAGATTTGGTTCCACACGGCTTGTTTTCGTGACGTGTCTTTTTTAGTTGGACTCACTGCACTAAGTAGAGCAGAAGGTAGCCTTTGTGAGAGTTGGGCTTCTGTGTATTTGTCTGGTCAAAAGTAAAAATACAGCATGTGTATCCCACTGAGCTACGTGAAGTATTGAGACCTGTCATTGGAATTTACCAACTTCGTACTCTTCCAAGTGGTGCTTTGTCTGCTGTTATGGAGCTCGGTTCTCTGGCATATTTAAAAAACAGTTCTTCTGTCATTCACTTTTTTTTCCATTCTAAACCAATGTAAGCAACAAAACCACTGATTTACTGTTGATATCCTCGTAAAATAGTTTTTTTTTTAAAAAAAAAAAAAGGGAAAAAAATCCAAATCAGTCTTTAAAAAGGACAAGTAGTGATCTTTAAGCTGTGAAACACTATGAAACTCAGGAAGAAATAAAATTGAAGCTGCCTGTAGAACTTCAGTCTTTCTGTGTGTGTGAAGTTTAATTAAGTTCTTGTGTGTGTTCTTTTAGGAAAAGGTCTCTGTCATTCACAGGGAGGTAGACTTCAGTCTGCCTAGGCTCTAAATTTTTCTCTGAATTACTGCTTGTAAAGAACATCTGTATTTTCAACGCCTCTGTGAAGTTTGCCATACTATGGAAAAGAAAGGAAAAATTGCGGAATCCATTATTTACGTATTCCCATCTTAAACCTGGGAGTTTTCAAGTGTGTAATACATGTACTGTGCTTTATTTATACAAAAAGATCAAGTTCATTTAAGTTGGAGGTATGAACACTTGTCGTTGCTGCATTTCTAGCTTTAGAGCCCTGACAGAAGATGCCGAAATGCATGAATAAGATCTAGCGTTGGAGAATCTTCGTCTAATTTTCCCAGCATCATGTAAGAGCTGAAGGAAAAAAAAAAAAAAAAAAAGAATCAAGCTCTATGCTGCTATTCCTAACAAAATGGCTAAACTGTGGGGCCATAAGAATCAGTAAGCCAACTCTTATACTCCTAACCTGAGGTGGTTAAATACGTCTTCCTTGACATCCACATCCTAAACTTATCCCTGCCTGATCTGCATTGCTGTATTCTGTAAAATCATAATTGTCTGTTTGATTAAGTGGTCAGTGAAAGGGATTCTCTTTTTTTTTTTTTTGTTTTTTTTCTCCATTAGTATATTCACATAATTTTACCAGCTTTAGATAGACATCTATGTTTTTGTATGGGTGCCTTCTCTGCTGCGAAGTATTTTTTTTTTTCCATTTTAACTTAGAAACACAACAAAAACTCAAAAAATCTGAAAAAGTGAGCTTCCACCTAATTTCTAGTTTCCTGGACGCTGGCACATATTTCTCCCTTTGGGAAATGCTGTATATTTCTTGGTTGTACTTCAATGCCAAGACCTTTGAAAATACAGGCTTTGATTATTTTGTTACTTTCTTTAAACTGCTCAATTTTTTGTTGTTTTTTGGTGGTAAAACTCTAAGTATCCTTATCTTTAAGCCACTTTTATCCTTCTGAACTAATTTTAAAAAGAGAAGATAAAACTGCTTCGAGAAGCACAGTGTTCTTTTACAGGAAGCAGATGCTGGACTGATCTTTATCAAGTTCATAATTATTTAAAATGCTATAGAAAGTAATTAGAGGACGTTATCAGGTTCTTGGTACTGTAAAAAGCTTGACTGGTCTCTAATGTTAGGAATTTTCTCGACTCTTTTAAAAATAACTATTCTTAATCTCATTATTCCTTGGGGGAAGGGGAACGCTTTCTATATACTGTAAGGTGTAGGCGTGGAGACCTGACTGCAAGATATTTTAGATTCATTTTGGAAGTGGTTAAAGCTTCACTTACCTTTGAGTGGTTGCACTAGGGGGTTGAGTTTGGCAGCTGAGGCATTTGTGCACACCCCGGAGGAAAACTTTGGCCACTCATTTTTTGGCTTGGAGGTGTCATGGAAATGTACAGCAGGGTTTGGCTGTGAGGAGTTACCAGGGGCCCTCCAGCATCCGAAAGGACCTGAAATACCTGGGTAAAGTACTGGTCTTGTTCTCTGCTTTAAAAATGAGAGTATGCAGGTGATAACAATTCAGTACTAAGAAATGCATCTCTTAAGACGCAGAGTTTTTTTTTTTTAAGAGTTTTGTCTACATTGTTTTTTGTTTTTTTTTTTTTAAATCTGTGTAACTAGTGCAAAGCTATTTTATAGTGACCTGTTGACTTCCTCTAATCATTGTAACAATTTTTTTTTGTTACATGTGGCTTTGTCATTTGTACTTCCACACCCATGCAAATACTGTACTCAGCTGAAATCTTGGAAACATACAGAAGTTTTTAAATTAAATATTACACCTGGCAAGACAGTCTTCAGTAGCTGTGCCTATTTTCTTTTGAGTTTGATAATATATGAGTTTGAGAAATAACATGGTGGTATAGAATAAGTTGAAATATGTACATTAAAAATAATTTTACAGTCCTTCAGAGGACTCTCTTGTTATTGACTGTCCTACTTGGGGCTTTTCTTGGGTCTTCTTGGGACTGCCCAGCTGCATTTCAAATGAAGTTGTAAATGTGGCCCGCATTCGATAAACCACTGTACCAGCTAGAGGAGAAAAACAACAACAACAACAACACATCTCCATCTTGTAAATATTTGAGGCTCCAAGGTGGCTGTCTCTTGGCAGTGAGAGGCTGGAACTCGTTACTTGTCCCAGAGAAGTCCATTGGCACCCCTGTAGGTAGGGTCACGGTTCTGCATGCTCAGTTTTCACCTCATATTTTTGACTCAGTTGATTCTCTTCTGTTGAAGAAAGATGGCATATGGCATCTTGCTGAGAGAGGGAATTGAACCAGATAAGCACCAGGTCATTGCTTTGCAGCAAACAGACACAAATCCTGGTAATGTAGCTTTGTTTTCTGCACAGAAATCAGGACTGACAGGGTTCCCATCAAGCATGCTGATGGATCCAGATGTGGCCTGATGTACTTTGTGGTCACAGTTCTTCAGTGCTGGGAGTGTCTCATGTCAGCTCTAACAAGACCCTTGCTCTTGGGTGCCTTCATGGTTGCTAGTCTCTGAAGGAGCTCAGTGTACAGAAAGCTTTAGGAGGAAACAGTCCCCTCCAGGAGGATCCAATTCAGGGAGTTTTCAGAAGGCACAGGTACGGCAGGCTGCTGTTAGGTGGCAGCCTCTGATGGGGAACTGAGTTCAGGTGTTACAAGGCAATTGTGATAAATTAGCTTAGCCATTCACCCATGTCTGTGGGAGGCATTCTGTCCACCCTTTTCCTGGGTGAGAAGTTGGATGTGAGGGCAGTTTATTTTATCAGAGCCTGATGTCCAAAATGTGCCAGTTCTTTAAGTGACTGCTGCTGCCTCAGATACAGGAAGCTCTCTTGTTCTGACCAGACAACATTTGTTTTACATGCTCAGCAGTGGGGATGTTTCAGGAGTTACTAATAAGTGTAGAATGCTGGTCTCATGCTTTCTTGCTCTTGATTCCTTTTCAGGAGGAGAAACGCATCACATATTCCTGTAGTTGTGCTCTTAGAAGTATTTTTCTTTGTGCATCTCTAAGATATGTGCTGGCACCCAGCATGAAGTGGGACAAGGGGTTTTAGTGTTCAGTAGTCTTGGAGCAGCATAAGTGGAATTTGCATAAGGTTACCTTAGTTTCATTTCAACTCTTAAAATTCTTAGTGCGCTGACCTGTCGTCATTTGTCCTGTGTTACCATCATTTCTTAAAGAAGAGCTACTGAGCTGGTGAGTTTTTCTTCCTTGGAGTTGGTATGCCTTAATTTATGTGTTAAAGCCTATTTTTAAACATGCAAAATTTTTGTTTCACAACTGTCAGCGTATTTCCTAGATTGATTTTTTGATTTAGTACATCAGTAAGATTAAGTATATTTTTACAGGAGTTAGTTGGTACTGGAAGTTGATACTTGTAATTGGTGCTGCTGAGTAAGCTTTGAGAAGATAATGACTTAGAACAACTGAAAAGGTGTTAAGAGTTCTTTTTCTATTATAATTTATTGCATTTGCCACAGATTGCCCTTAACCTTAGGCAATCTGTTCTTCCTCTTGATGTGTTTTCTCCTGCCTGTGAAAGTGAAATAGTTATCCAGATTCCATGAGACTCAGTCCAATGCTTTCTAAACATCAGTGACAGCAAAAAGGTCTAGTCTGGTTTTGGGTGAAGCTATTGTCCTAGGTCTTATTATGTTTGTTAAAAATGCTATATAAATGCTGTTATTTGCTATTTAAATGTTAAAATATCTTGGTGCTAGGAGGGTTGTTTGTCTCGTTTTAATAACTTTTAAAATAAGTCAGTTTTTCAATCTCTGTGCCAAAGAAATGGCAGACTAAGGTTTTGAAAATCAGTATTGAGCTGAATGTTTTTAGATGAATGAACCACGTGTACAATTACTGCAGGTGTTTCAGTTCTGCAAATTGGAACATTAAGTAGAAAGTAAATCACCATAAGGTTCAAAAAACATTGATTTTTTTTTTTCAGGAGTCTTGTAGATGCTCATTCCTATTGAAGTTGCTGAGCTTTAATGCAAGTATCTGTTGTGAGTCTTTTAAGCATATCCATCTTTTATTGCCATCTTGTGGCAAAAAAGTCCCCTAAGATAAAATGGGAAAAACCTCTGAAAATAATTTAGACTGTTTACTACAGCTAACACCAACGATCTTAGAGGCTTCATCAGCAGGCATGCATTTGGAGGTCTTAAAGGACAAAAAACTAGAAAGGTGCCAGAGTAAAGGAGGGGCTTTGCAGGGAGGAAAGGAAGATTGTGGCTGCCCTTTTCTGGATCTCATCCTCTGGTAGCCACTCGTTCAGGTGATGAACAGGGATGCTGAAAACAGTGAAGGCTGAGGAGGTGCAAACCCCAAAAGCTGAGAGAATGACCATCGCCACAGGGAGAATGTGGTAGTGATTGGTGATGCCTTCTTGGGTAAATGAGAGACTTGTCACACAAACAGGGCTAATATGCTAGAAGAGGGGTAGTGCTGCCAGTCTGAAACCTGAATTTAAGCTGTGAGAGCAGTGTCTGCAGCCTTAAACTACCTTGCTTGCTGCTGCATGGCTGTGCATGTACTGGTAGCAGCGCCTGCAGCCATCTGAGCCGCTCAGCAGCAGCACTCACAGTAAAACAGTGGCAGAATGCAGGCCACTGATGTCATGCTGTTGTAAAATACAGAAGTAAGTATTGTGCAAGATGCATTAACAGAAGTAGTCTTACCTTTAGTCCTTCTGTCCTTTTTTTTTTTTTTTTTTTTTTCCAGTCCTGGAAAGATTTTGGCTAGAGCTCTGCCTCAAGCTTTAAGACAAATGTCCGGAGGATAGCTGTATGAGTAGCCGGATGCATAGAAAGCATCATCTGTAGAAGGCTGTCATTAGCTAGATGAAATCATAAAAGCATAGGGAGAAATAACTCTCAGGAAAAATGAGGAGCAGTTTGAAAAATGTTATCCCATAACACTTGTTTGCATGATTTGCCTAATCAAAAATGAAAAGGGAAGTTCTCTCTTATCATGGTAATTCTGGTTGGATGCATTGAAGATAACTATGCTATGGTAGATTTTTCAATCCATGTTATCCAAACAGCTTTGAATGACTCTGCTTAAAAAAAGAAAAGTATTCTACACACAAAGATGATTTTTTTTTTCTTCTTTCTCTTGATATAACTTTAGTTTTATACAGAAAATTTATTTCTGAAAACTAGACAATCAGGCAGGATCACTCGTTCTGACTGACTTTATGTTGATTCCCACAAAAAGTTAAGTATGATGTGTTCCTAGTATTCTTCTGTGTATGAAAACTGAAGATTGCATTAGAGCATGTGCTCGTCCAGTCAGGCTGAGGGCATCATTGCCAAGGACGGGCTGACGCTGAGGATCCAAACAAAGCACGGCTTGTTCATCTGAATTTTTATTCCGTAGGCTGTGTGTGGCACCCCAGGTTATGAGGAGTTGTAAAGCCTGTTCCTTCAGAGCTAGCGGGACTGCAGATGTCCCTGAGAGGAATGAGCAATTGATAAATATTAATCATAGCTGAAAGGTAGTAAACTTTTTAATCTGAATTATCTTCATTTCAGACAGGGACTCTTTCTGTTATTAAGTGCTAAATGGAATAAAGAGAGAAGTTTCCTTGAGTGTCAGCTGATGATAACTGGGCATGAAGTATTAGTTGTTTGAATTTTTGAAATCTTTTTCTGACAAAGTCTGATGAGCTACTGAATTAAAAGGCACAGATAAGAATGCAGTTTATTTTGCCCTTGAAGCTGGGTGTGAAGAACTGAGGCAAAACAGAAACCACTTGTCAGCTCTCTTTTACAGTAGGTACCTGCTGTCCACCTTTGAGATAACAAATTTTACAATTGGGAAATCTCAAATGAGCTGGATCAGTGAAGGTAATTCAGTTCGTGGAAACATTTTACTTATTTGGAAACATTTGAATAATACCTGTTTGCTCTTTTAGTAAAGAGTTGAATATTAAACAAAACCCCCATTCATTATAATTTTTGCTGCTAGGTATGGAAAGGAATCTGCTATACTCTGGAGTTCTTACGTTGTGAAAAGTAAGATGGAGGTTTTTTTTAGGTGCTCTTTTTGCTCTTAAAATGTGATGTTATTTTTTTCCTTAGCAAGGGTGGGATTCCCTGTCCCTCACACTTTAAATTCAAAGGAATTATAGTACTGTGGGGCAGAAATGATAGCATTTGTTTTTTGCCTTCCTCATTCTACTTTTTTAGCTTTCAGATTGCTTTAACTGTTGCTATGGTTTTGCATACAGTTTTGACAATTTTATTTTTTAACAATTTAGTCAGCAACAGTAATAAAGTGACAGTTGTGAAGACCAAGAAACAGACTTCAGTCCTGATGGGCAAGGCCCTCTATTCATTTGTCCCCTTGGATCTGCTCTCCTGAGCTGCTGTTCTTTGAGTATCAAGCAAGTTCTTTACCCTGGCATTTGAGGGATTTTTATCAAAAACATTTTCTGGAGAAGAAGCACCTTGGAAGAAGCACCACGTCAGGCCTTGACTGCAGAACAAAATCAACTGGAATGTGCGCCGTTTTGTCCAGCCTTTCTCCAGCCCTACTGCTTAGGCCCAGTAGGGGTGAGGTGTGAACTTGTGTCTGTCGTTACCATTTACTTCTACTTACGCCCTTGGTTTGTGGGATAAACTTGGTGTTTGCCCTGTTTTGAAGGAAGAAACTACACTTCTAAAATCCTGAGATGTGTATTTGGTTATGTGCCTCAAGGGCAGGAAACCCAGAGGGATACAATAAAATAGAACCAGTCTTTGGACTCGAGGGTCAAAGCAGGGGCCTGATGTCATTTTTGAGTCTGACAAATTAGACTGTCTCTGAAAGCAAGATGATTCCTGGTTGATGGGGCAAGCTGTATGATGCCTGAAGACTCAGAAATTGTGTTTTACCACCAGCGAAATCACAGCCACATCTATAAAAACTTTCATCAACTTTTTAAGTGTGGTTTGGATTTAAGCTACGAGAAGTCTTTAGGAAGTGAAGAGCTGAGTTTAAAAGCACTGAAGTGTTTTAAGTGCTCTTATTTTGATTATAAATGCATAAAATGTGCAGAATTCCCCTGGTAAAATCATATGTAACATAGGCTGTTAGTTTTTGAAAACAAATGCTAATATTCTTTCATGATACAGAACTTGAATTACTTTTCTTCAATTTAGTGATGTATTTCAGGCAAAACAATCAGATGAAAACTCAGATTCTGCGCTGAAATCTGTTCCTTAATCTGTTAATGTAAGTGGTGTTTATTTGAATCTTTAAGGTTGTTCCAGGAGATAAAATGCTGAAGATATAAGCAGTCAATGTTGCTGTTTTAACTAACCTTTTCTTGGTTTTGGCTGGTTTTATCTGTGCAGTCATATTTATGGTATGTGTTCTTATATAAAGCTTTCTGGATATGCATGATGACATGCTTTTGTGTATGCACATCTGAAGAATACAAAGGGCTTGAAAGTAAGTGTTTAAGACTGTTACGAGCCTGTGAAATACAGAGATGCTATTGATATTCTTCACAGAATATGCTGAATTTCTACACTGCAAAGGAAGGAAGTTTACTGATTTTGATGAAGTTCGTCAGGAAATTGAAGTAGAAACAGATAGAATAACAGGAGTGAACAAAGGCATTTCTTCAATTCCTATTAATTTAAGAATATATTCTCCACATGGTAGGTGAAATCAATCTACTCCATATTCCATCATTGTGCTCTGTATTCCAGTGATTTAATATATTTTTGAGCTCTGTCCATTTAACAGTCTTTTGTATGTGTTCTCATTGCTTGGTTAGTAGTCTGGGATGTAAAGATTTCTGAGACTGAGTTGGACTAAAAGTCGATATACATGTGTAAGAATCCTCAGTTTCTAGTGTGTTACAAAACCACTCTGCTGCAGAGAGCTGTTGCCTCTAGGGTTGGGCAGAACACAGACTCTATCCCACTTAACATCCTCATGATTTAAAAATATTCCCATTTCACATGAGAGTGAAACCAATCCATCCCCCAGCACATATTCTATTAGTAGCTCACTAGTAAACTTACTAATAAAGACACATAGTAGGAGGTGGGAGACTCCCTGATCAGTGGTCTAGTAAGTCATTATATCTCCCTGCATTATTGGATGTTTGTTGTTCCCCGTCACTAAGAATATACTTAAACAACAGTCGTGCTTGAAGCTGCTTTCTGTCATAGAGCCCCAGTGTAGGTCAAAGTCGGTTCCTCTGGTTGTAACCTGCCCAATTTAGTGAAGGCAATCTAGAGAAAATGTTTTGCACTGAATCCATCTTGGATACACGGGAGAAGTGCTGTGTTAGGCTGAGGCACTTTATTTTTCTAACCACCTCATCTGATGCCTTGATTGTGAATCAAAGGACAGGAGGATTAAAATAAGAGGACAGTTAGTTAAAGGGATGCTTAACTTCCATTTGATATGCCATGAGCAGAATTGGCTCTAAACGTATGTCCCTGAGCCCTATTGTTGCTATACAGATGTGGTGCAGCCAACAGGAGAGAAGCTGCCCTGCCTCAGAGGATGCTTGCTCAACATGCTGACTGCATGAGAAAGTGAAAAATTTCTACATAATGTTCTTAATTTGTTTTATTAGGATCAGTCTTTCAATACAGCAACTGTTGTCTGTATCAGCCAGACCCTTAATGTACTACCTGGTGTTTCCTTTCTGGGAGTCCTGTTTTTCTCATTTATCTGAAGGATACCCCAGTACATCAGTACTGGATGAACAAGCTAGGATGCTCCTAGGTGGCTTTTGGCCTGTACTCATAAAATTACGCCAGAGCAAAACATGGTTTCTTAATAGAAAGGAATGTTTCTTGCTTTTCTTTAGAAGACACCCGCATTATCTCAGCTTCAGACAAAGAAAAAACAAAACCAACCAAAAACCAGTTTTTCTATCTAAGTTAGCTGTTGACTATTTTAGGAAGCTCTTAACTGGAGGCACTGTTGAAGATGGTCAGAGGGGAAGTGTATTCCAAAAACAAACAAACAAAAATCCCTGATGCTTTGGGCTCACTTGAAATATATAATAGAAATGGCCTGATGGCCTGTTATTTATGTTGTTAGGAATGGAAGAAGCTCAGAAAGCCATGTTAATTTATCTAAGAGCACCTAGTGACATTCAGTATACAACTCGCATATGTGAATAGTGCTTAATGTTTAAAATATTAAATAGTATTCTGAAATCCAAGTGAAAGACTCTGGAAGCAGTTATGCCAGCAAGTGTACTTTCCAGGTTGTCAGGCATTTTATTTGAGCCACTGACGTTTATATAATTATAAAAGTAGTTATAGGGGTTATGTGATTAAAATCTATCTGCAGCCATAGATGTGTAGATCTCTTTAGACATATCTGGTATGTTAACCAATGTTACACCCTTCTGCGTTTCCCATACAGTATTAAGCCTGACTCTTATTGACTTGCCGGGAATCACAAAAGTGCCAGTAGGGGATCAGCCTCCAGATATTGAGCTACAGATCAGAGACATGATAATGCAGTTCATTGCTCGAGAAAACTGTCTGATACTGGCTGTGACTCCAGCTAACACTGATCTGGCCAACTCAGATGCTCTGAAGTTGGCTAAGGAAGTGGACCCTCAGGGTAAGCATCATTGAACATAATTGCTGAGCCTTGTTAAACAATTGAGGAATACTTTTTAATTGCTGGCAGTGATGACCCCTTCTTTTCCAGACATAGTCTTATTTGCAGTTGTGGCCGGTCTTGTGCAATACATGTTTTGAAATCATCACGTATTTGTAATAATTCTTATGGAATTATAAGATGTATTTGTTCTTCCTGAATAGAAATGATTCTTCACTACCTTTTTTTTTTTTTTTTTTTTTTTTTTTCTGCCTGCCTCTGGACCTGGTCAGGCCTCAGGACCATTGGTGTGATCACAAAATTGGATCTGATGGATGAAGGAACAGATGCACGAGAAATTTTAGAAAATAAGCTACTCCCTCTTCGTAGAGGTAAGAAGGTTCAACTGCCTCTATTCTTTGTAATGCGAAAGATGGTTTGGGTAAGGGTGGTGTTAGAAAGTTCTGAAGATGAATCAAAAATTATTCTGGACTTGATGAGTTCCTAGCTCTTATCACACTCTATTCAGCAAACATGGAAGAGGGCTGTGCTAAAAATATCCCGTAAGTGAAATAATTTATTTCTAGACCTGGAAAATACACTGCATCTTGCAGAGGAAATGGAAAAAGTCAGTATAAGTTATTAGTCAGTTTTCTCTTCTGTGCCAGTTTGCTGTCCTTTTGCAACAAAGGAATCTATTTTTTTCTTTACATATGGCAGAAGCCAGCACCAGAGCTTTGGTAATTTTGCTGTTAACCTAGTTTTAACCGCTTCCAGAAATGTTCTATGTGACTCTTCCAACAGCTACTGTCCCAGTCACTTGTACTATTAACAGTATCAAGAACTTTGATCCTAGTTATACTTTACTGATGGGACCACCATCTTCTCCCAGTTTATTTTTACAGAAAACAACTTATCAACATGTTGGTCCAGCAGACATGAAGAAATTTCTCATTTTTCCTGTATTTTGCTGGTACCATATTGTTTACTTACATAGACCTGTTGGGTCTTTGTTAGTTTGTTTTCATGTTTACTGGAAGTGGTCTCTTTGCATTTGAATTGGTGATTTAAAAGGAAATGTATCTATTTTACGTAAACAGGAATGAACAAATTGGAGGTTAAGTTCATTACAATACTTGTACACAATACCTGAAATATCTGAATTGGAAACTTTAATTTGAGCTGAGCTAGTGTCGCTGAACTTAATATGAATTCAGTTGTGCAGGGAATAGCCGCATTGACATACCTGTTGGTTTTGTGTTGTTTCAGGTTATATTGGTGTTGTGAACAGAAGCCAGAAGGACATTGATGGGAAGAAGGACATAAAAGCAGCTCTCCTAGCAGAAAGGAAATTCTTTCTTTCCCATCCAGCATACAGGCACATGGCAGATCGCATGGGAACACCTTATCTCCAAAAAGTTCTAAACCAGGTAAAACCTAAGTTCTCTGTGGTGAGAAGCAGCTTTCATAATGATAGGATCAATATAAAATCTTCCTTAAAATAAATGACGGTCAGCGTACATTATTTATTCTTTCCTGCTTTTAACCTTTTTAATTTTCATAATGTAATAAACAAAGCTGTATATTACATGTATCATATACATATGTGCTGTGAGAAGCAGAGGACCTAATTTTGGGGCTCTTGTCAGCATACATACACCTAGAATCATTAAGATTGCTACACATAAATTATCAAGGATGGAAGCTTCCATCATAATCAGTCTTGACTTTCTCCTGAGTAAATGTTTTGTGGCTCAAAAAAATCAGTCAGTTTCGGTCCATTATGCATCTAGACCTAAGCTCATAATGGTATTCTGTGACTCTAGTTTTCCAACTTCAGAAGTTCTTTAATATTTTATTCAAGTCCAGATTTTTACAAATTAGTAGCTTCTTTTAGCTCTGTTAGTATAACTTAAGGTTGAGGTTTGTACTGCAGCTGTGACCAGTGTTATAGCCCAATAATGTAGACGTCCCCCTTACAATTCTTGGGAAGATGCTGGAGGGTAATGAGCCATTTCATGTACTTTTTTCCTCTGAGGCTGTGCACAGAAGCACATAGTTGTAACCTTCTACATTATGATTTTTTTTTTGAGCTGCACTGTGGACAACGGGTGGACTTGGGTGACTGTGAGTGGGATTGTGTAGAAGCCCATTTTGACCATTAGAGGGTACAGAGGTTCTCTGCTGCCTTGGGGAAGACTTGGCATTCCTGGCAAAAACTCTTAGAAATAAGAGTTTGCTCTAGCAAGGCAAAATTATGTGTATTTGATCTACAAAACTGGAAGTGCATTTACAAGAAAAGGAAAACAAAGGTGACGTGTAAGTGTTCTTGGAGCACTGGGGTCCTAACGTGTTCCAACCTCATGGTGCTTTTATAACCACTCCCTGCCCCTTTTCATGCTCTGGATCAATTCTCTCTTACCCAGATTTGTTTGGAACTTCTATTTTTTTTTTTTAACCTGATAAAAATGCAGTTTCTGGCTTTTACTGACAGTTCTGTACTGCCCTGTTCTGTTGAATACTGAATAGGATCATAGAAAGTAAATTTCTTCTCTATTCCCAGTTATTTCTCCATGTATATTGTTCTGATCTTTAACTGTCACGGTTCTTCTCGTTTAACAGGGCTTTTAGAAATCAAACTTAGAAACTGGGGGGGGAAGGAGGAAGACATTTTTAGAAATCATGTGTCTTGAGGGTTCCCTGTATGTCTGTATTTTAACCATAAAATTTATGCTTTATTGTAGTTTTTAATAGATACAGTATACCATACACTAATGATATAAATGACAAATACTGTAATCAGAGGACTTGGTTCACACTGCTTTTATTTTGCCCATACCTCTGGTCTGTTTCTATGAGTTCACGCCAAACCTTGTCAGACCGCAGGTTTCTTCAGCAGGAAATGGAAGTCAGCTTCCCAGTTACCTGGAGGAGAAACCTGTAGTTTACTTTCTAAGTTAGTACGCTGCCTATATCAGGCTTCTAGGGGTTTGTAATTCTTTTCACCACTTGTCCTTGGGTAATGTTCCTTTCATAGCTTGAATAGAACATGACCAGTGATGTACCTCAAGTCCAAAATGCACAAGATCAAATCTTGCCTGCCTCCCTAGAATTACTGATGATGCTATGTTTTTTTTTCAATTATTACTGCTATTACTATTATTTTGTAATGATTACTGCTATTACTATTATTTTGAAACTCAGTTTTACCAGCCAAAGCAGGGTTCTTGGCATTTCTAAATGTCAAACTTGATAGTATTTTCTCCACTTCACTGGAGAGAAATGGCTGGTTTTGATCTGGAATAGACAAAGATCAGGTCAGCCTGGCTTTTCCTATTTTTGATAGCAGCTGGAAACAGAAGAGCTCTTGACTAGAAGGAAACTAAGTGGGGCTGGCCTGCTTAATTTCTTGCTGCAGTGACTTTGCAGCCGTTGAATCTTGACAGCCAGGTTAAGGAATACTCTGGACTTGTTCAGAAAGAATGCTAAGGCCATTTATTTGTGCCTTAGGAAAAACAAAACAAAACTCTTCAGCAGGATGCAAGAACTTGCCTGCATCCTAAAAGTTGGCCTGTGTTTAGGATGCTTTGCCTCTTTATATTTTGAAAGACTAACAATGTATTTCTTAGTTTTGAGCCTGAAGCAATGTTTCCTTGGACTTCATGTTTCCTTCATGTTTCCTTGGACTGTCTTGTATGTCCTGACTTAAATTACTGTATGTACTGCTACCTTTTTTTGAGCTGTTTTTTAAGTGTATCTATTTCAGTATGAACTGTTGGTCTTTTGTTGCTGTTACCATATGTTTAATATTATGTATGGGGATATCTATGCAAGTGTGGTCCCTAAGTTGTTAAACACAGACTATTCACATTTATGGTTGCGGGTAGTATTCAAATTTTTCTGCATCCACAAGGTGGTGCTCCAGGGAAACTCCAAGTTTTGATTTTGTGCCTGTCAGGACTGCTGAACAACTTTTGTTTTGAGTTTGCATACTTTGGTGTTTGACATTCCTTATTTATAGACTCTGTGATTGGGAAGAAGGTTTGCAATACAATGCAAGAAGTCCATTTTTGTTTTAATCAAGGACTGGATACAATGCATAAGAAACTGATGGTACAGGTAGTTGATAGTGCTATCTAAACACATTACAGCGTATCTGCAAGAGTAACTGGGATATATTAAACCTTTACTGCTTTGCTAAGACTCTTACTCTACTTCAATTTATTTTCTAATATTCTTAGGTATTTTTTCACAAATGAAGATCATTACTCTTCAGTTATAGAACCTTCTTTGCCCAAAAATTAAGTTTAACTTTTTTTTAAAGTGCTATAATCATTAATATGAGGGCAAAATCTCTTCTCCTTAGTGTCCTTCATAGAAGTAAGTAGAAATGATGTGAAAGTGACTTTTCTAATTAGTGGGAGAGTGCTGAGTGGATAGTCCGTATGTCTATATTTCCATCTGTTGCTGTTCTCAAAGGGTTGTGGATGCTCAGAATCTGTTCCATGTCCCACATTGCCTTGCTGCTGTAAAGGAGTCATTGTGCTTAACAAGTGTATAGGGAATTGCAAAACTTTGTTAGGAAAAGCAGTAAAAGTGGCATCAGAATGCTGAGTTGTTATGATGGAGGTTGTTTCGAATTAAAGTAACTCTTCAGCGTGTATCTAAACAAGTATGTTGTAACAGGGCTCAGTGAGTGAGAAGGTCAAGAAGTTTCTCAAGCCTCCAGATAGTGTGTATGTGAAAGGGATGTTGTGATGTTCTTTAACTGTCTCCAGTTTCAAAGATCAAAAGGAATTACATTGGTAAACTAGCACAGGTTACAGTTGATGTACTTGGCAGTCAGAAGGAAATAGCTATGCAATTGCTTTCATCTTTATTAACAACATAAAAGGACTTTTGTTTGCTTTTTAGCAACTTACCAATCATATTCGGGATACCCTGCCAGCCTTCAGGAGCAAACTCCAGAGCCAGCTGCTTTCTATAGAACATGAAGTAGAGGTATACAAAAACTTCAGACCAGAAGATCCAACTAGAAAAACGAAAGCTCTGTTGCAGTGAGTGTCTAGTCTTTCATCTGATTTTCCACTGTCTATAGGTTTGTTTTGCTTTGCATTTTTTTTCCCTACTGTGTTTACATTATTTTAAGATTAGGATATGGCTGAAAATTCTATATGTTAATTCTTAAGAATTTTGTGCTTGATGTTCCAGAACACTTAACCACTTTCAGCAAGGTTTTCACTAAATTAATATTAGTAATCATAGAAAGAGAGAAAGCAGGACAGGAAAAGATACAAGGATGGGCGGCATAGATGATTGAAGGTAAGAAACTGCTTCTGATTGTATGGACATGTTCTTCAGCCTGTCAAAAAGATGACCTCAGGCAAAGGGAGGAGATTGTTAGAAGTCTGTAAGATGAGGTGCTTGGAAAGAGAATAGGGAATGCTTCTTCTGATATTAAAACTTGGCTATCCAAAATAACTTGAAGATGGCAAGATCAAAATTAATTGTAGGTAGTAAACCACAGGATGTGCACCTGTGTTACAGAGCTCCTTGCTGCAGGAGCTGATATTAATAGTTTGTGGGCTTTCAAAAGCAGCTAGGCAAATTCTTGGGGACAGAGAAAACATCAAGATTAGTAAGTACAAGGTCGTATCCCTACTGCATGGAACACAGGAATGGCAATTTATTGAGGCCAAGAGAGTATTCTGGTGAACAATCATTGTATTCTTGCTCTGTTCTCATATTTTTTTCCTAGGCACTTACTGTTCGTCACTGTCTTACATTGAAGTGATAGTATGTTCTCTGATCATACTCTGACAATTTGCATCCCTGTTTTCTTCCTTAAGAAATCATGGGTTGAACATTACTGGATGAATTGAAACAATTTCTGGAACTAGATTATACTAAGTTTCAAACTAGAATGTTTTTACAGTACTCAAGTCACTGTCCAGTTTGGGTCTCATCCACAAAATACAAGATTTTGTAACACTGTTGTGCCTGTTGTCATATTCCTGTTCTGACTAATTTCAAAGGCTTTTCAGCATTCTCGGTTCTCTGGGTTAGATGGTTATAGCATTGGCTTGTGAAAATGCATGCGTTTTGGACAGAATTATGTAATTATATGTGGAAAATGGTCATCCGAACTAATGAGGCTTTCCTGAGCCAGCTCAAGATTTTGATTTAGTCCTTGTTTTTGTAACAGCTGTGTCTGAAAGGGTAGACATAAGTCTGTCCCTCGTAACTTTACTTCAGATGTTCTGTTTGAAAGAAAAACCTGAGGATGTAACCTAGGACTCTTCTAGGAGAGTATAACACAGGTATTTTTTATTTATTTTTTTTTTTGGTCTGTATATTTGGTCATTTAGCTGCTAGAAAAGCATTTATGGCTTTAGGACTTTTTATGGCTGCTGGCATCTTAAGGTTGTTCTACTATTGTAACACTGTCTAAAGAAAAAAAAATAAATTCAATTTTAGCCTAAATTATCCTGCTTGGTGCAGTTCTTATACACAGTTTTTCTAATAACTTCATAATCAGTAGGTGCTATAGCAGAAGTTAACTAGAAGTTAACTCTGGAAAGTAACACAGCTAGAAACTTTCCTCTGATTTCCTCTAATTCTTGATTCTCAAGAATAAGTTCCATAATACATATAAGAAAACAAACTACCTGAACTTACCCTGCTTAACAAACTTAATTTCCTTTCATGCAAACGTCACCCATCTAGTTGACCAAGGGAAGCCATTTCATGTAATCTTTCTGGATTTCAGTTAAGCTTTTGATACTGTTTCTCATGATATTCTTCTGGACAAAATGTCTAGCTAGGTAAAAACATAACACAATAGGTGAACAGTTGGCTGATGGGTTGGGCTCAAAGGGCTATAGTAACTGGGGTTACATCAGGCTGGAAGTCAGTTGCTAGTGGGGTTCTCCAGGGCTGCAATTTAGGAGCCCATCCATTTCTCTTTAATGTTTTCATAAATGATTTGAATGCAGGATTTGAAAGTGTTTTGAGTAAGTTTGTAGATGATAGGACGAGGGAATGGCCTCAAGTTGTACCGGAGGAGGTTCAGGTTGGAAATCCTGAGAAATTTCTTCTCAGAAAGAGCGGTCAGGCATTGGAGCAGGTTGCCCAGGAAGGTGGTGGAGTCACCGTCCCTGGGGGTGTTTAAGGAAGGGATGGTTGTGGTACTTGGGGACGTGGTTTAGTGGGTGACATTGGTGGTGGGGTGGTTGGACGAGATGATCTTGGAGGTCTTTTCCAACCTTAATGATTCTGTGATACTAAATTGGGAGGGGCTGTTGACTCTGTTGTGGGTGGAGAGGCCTGGCAGCCAGGAGGGCCAGCCATAGCGGGGGGTGTCTCAGGCCCAGCACTGCCAGCCAGAAGAGGGAAGGGATTGTCCCGCTCTGCACTGGGTGCAGCCTCACCTTGAGTGCTGTGTGTAGTTTTGGGCCCCACAGTACAAAAAGGGCACAGAACTGTTAGAAAGCCTCCAAAAGAGGAAAAGAAGGTGGTATAGGGCCTGGAAGGCAAGATGTCTGAGGAGCAGCTGAGGTGACGTGGTTTGTGCAGAGCAGAGCAGGCTGAGGCCTCATGATGGCCTGCAGCTTCCTCATGAGGGGAACAGAGGGGCAGGCGTTGAGCTCTGCTCTCTGGGGACAGCGACAGGACCCGAGGGAATGGCATGGAGCTGGGCCGGGGGGAGCTGGGACAGGGGAGAGTCAGGCTGGGTATTAAGAAAAGGTTCTTCACTGAAGAGGGTGGTTGGGCACTGGAACAGTGACCCTAGGGCAGTGGTCACGGCACTGAACCTCCTGGAGTTCAAGAAGCATTTGGACAAAGCTCTCAGAAATACGGTCTGATTTTGGGGTGATCCTATGTGGAACCAGGAGTTGAATTTGATGATCTTTGTGTCCCCTCCAACTCAGGATATTCTATGAGTCTCCCCTGTAAGATAATCTTAAGTTTCTGCAGTCCTCTTCAAAAATTTATTTGCTTTTAAAATAAAAAAAATCTCTCCCTGATTATTCCATAACTGGAGGAATTCTTGTATGTATGTCTAAGTGCTTCTGATATAGAAGTCTAAGCACAACTGAGTAAACTGCAGTCTATGGTAATTATAGCTAACACATTGGCTTGTTAGTACTGGCTCCTGGGCAAGTTTGGCATGGGAAAGTTAAGTAACTTGGCTGCCATTGTAGGATCTGCTAGCACTGGATTAGCTTAATGCCTTGATACACATCGTGCTGTTGGACTGTGTCTTTTTGAAAGACGTTAGAAGGATCAAAGGGTCATTGGGGAGAAGTGAGCTCTCCACAGATGGTAACTCTTGCTATAAGATTGGAGTTTTTTGCTTCTGGTGGTCTGCCCTATTGAATTCTGTTTCTGTATTGACATTTAAGTATGAGTGCTTTTTGTTTCAAATATAGTACAAGTATTATAGCTTAAACATTGGAACTTGTATTTGCTTATCCTACTACAAAAACTGCCATCGCTTTTTCTTTTCTGAAAAAAATAGAATAGCATGTATGTAATAGATGATGCATTTACAATTTTGTGGTAATTAGCGAAATAAGGATGTAGCCTGGTATGCTGCTGTATGTGTCACTGGCTTTAATATATGGTTTCATAAGCAGTATTTAAAAAAAAATATGAAGAAAGAAAATATTATACTGAGCTATGTCCTGTGAGAGAGAATGATGTGAGTGTACGGTGGAATGGATCTGAAAAGAGTATAGCAACTTGCATTGGCAACTTAGCTGGATAACGCGTGTAAATACTTTTGTAAACATGTTTTAATTCAATAATACTTGCACAGTACTGAAGTAACAGTTGATAGTTGATGTGCTTAAGTGTACCTTTTTTCTCCTCCCTTTTGAAATTTAGGATGGTACAACAGTTTTCAGTGGACTTTGAAAAAAGAATTGAAGGATCAGGAGATCAGGTCGATACACTAGAACTTTCAGGAGGTGCCAAAATTAATCGTATTTTCCATGAACGTTTCCCTTTTGAACTAGTGAAGGTATTTATCCATCTTAGTGGTGTTCTTTGAGTTTTATTTATGTATTCTTATGTTCATATAGATGGTAGTAAAGCAGAGAAAGTTTGATTGGAAGAACTTGATTATAACTGTGAAAGAAAGTGCATTAAGTGATGATTGAGACATTTAGCTTCATTTCTAGTTGTGGATACTGAGATACGCTGAGGATTCTGAAATACAGTAGTTAGAGTATAATTAAAGTCACAGTTCTTACTACTTTCCATGCTTTTTTATTTTTTATTCACAAATGGCAGCTTCCTTCTGGTTGGGGGGGGGTGGGCAGAGAAACATCTACAGTTGGCAAATTCAGGTTGCTGTGTTCAAATAGCTAGTACCTGTTAAAACTAGAGTAATAGAAAATAACTATTTTCTGGCTTTTCTACTTCCTGTTTTCGGAACATAAGGCAAAGCCAGCTTTCAGTCCCACCTTTCCATAGTGGGAAGGGGAGGGAAAGTGGAGCAGAAGCAAATATGGTGTTCAGAGATGACATTTTTCCTCGTCTCTACTAGCTTACCCATCCTCTGAATAAAAGAAAAAACTGTGGTTTGGTAGTCTGTGAACAAGTTTTCTTTTACCTTTTGTTTCACTGCAGTGACTTCATTTTCCCCTCACCATGAACCCTACTGTATTTCTAGTCTGCATTCTTTGACGCTTTTTATAGGCTTCCTTTCCACCTATTTCAAAAAAAAAAAGTTGCATCTTCTGAATGATGTTTCTGGCTTATTCCAACAACTCCTTTTTTCTTTTGGGATGCTCTGCAAAAACATCCCAAAAGGCTGAATAATTTTCAACACTCCTTATTGTTGTCTGTAGCCTTAGTGTTAAAACATTTTAAAATACTTACGCCTTCTTTAGTGTAATTAGAAATTAATAGTATGTTAGTTGAACTTGCTTGTCTTCCAGTTATATAGGGAGAAGTAATATTTTCTATTTTATTTCAGAACTTCACCTCATATCATCTCAAATGCTTTTGTTCTTCTAGATGGAGTTCAATGAGAAAGAGCTGCGGAGAGAAATAAGTTACGCCATCAAGAACATACATGGTATCAGGCAAGTGCTCCCATGTTTTCAAGCCTGATCATGTTGCAGAGTGTTTGGTTTCTTTAACCTGTGGAGACACTGGCTACTGATTGCTAGACTACATTACTAAGGCACTGCTCCCAACAGCTGATTTTTTTCTTCCACTCCTTCACACTTCTGTTTTTCAGGTACCTATTTTGGGCTGAGCAGCTGGTTTGCCTGAAGAGGTTTAATTTACCTGGAAATCTTGGAAAAGTATTTTACAGAGAAAATCAATGACTTTTTTTTTCTGGTAGTGCCAGCTAAAGCGTGTAACTTTGATTTCCAATATAACATAGGATTTCTGCTGCATGACGGCTGTTGGAATTGGTGTAACTGGTTGTAACCATGCATACACAGAGGAGAAGCTCTTAGCTGCCTTTTTTTCTGCTAATTTTTAATCGCCCTGCCCAGTAAATTCAATATCAGATGCAAATCCTATATGAACTTTTTGATGCATGGTGGACATGGCTGCAGGAGAACAAAACATTTATGGAAACTATTCTTTCATTATAATGATCATGGTTTGGGGAATGCTGATGCAGTGGCTTGCTTGAAGAATTTGTGAGTCTGGTTTGTGAGGAGAACTTTATTCTTTTACAAGAAAGACAAAAACTTATGAAGTAATGCAGTTTTGGACAAGTCCGAAACCTCTATAAAGCATGTGATGAAAGCACAAGTGTAAAGGCCAGGCATGATGGTGAGCTATCTTGCATTTCAATGAGAAATCCATTTAAATGGACAGGACCGTGGCAGGCAGCATCTTCTGGAATTTGTCTCATTATGAAAACTTTTTTAAGAATTTATGTGGGCAATATGAAAATATAGGGGCTCTTTGACAGGTTCTCTTTCTTCTGAAGAAGTTTTGTCTCTCTGCAGTTTTCGTCCCAGGGGAGTGGGCATATTGTCTTCCTTTTCTTGTTTAACTTCTTGAAATACTGGGGTAGGCCTCGCCTGTTTCTTAGGTAGGATACAAGATGTTGGATTCACAAAGAAACTTACATAAAACATGCACACAAGCTCCCAAGGCTAAGTGTTTTCTTCTTGGGGATAGTGGAATTGAATTTATATGCAACTGTTGTTACCTGCTAGCCGTTACAATGCTGTTGTGACCTAAGATCATGTTGCCGTGGGCTTACAGCCAGCTTCCATAATGTGTGTTTTAAATTCTTAAATTCTCAAATAGATGATTCCAGTAGTTGTGGTACAGTATTTGAACTTTTTTAGTTTTATTGGTGGCAAGGTCTAGATGAGCAATTTGTGGCGGCAAGCTATTAGTTCTGGGCATGTTTTTAAAGTTTGCTTTTTTATATAACTTATGATCTGTCAAGCTAGATCTTTGCAAGCAGTGTTTGAAAGAGAAGTAAGGGCTGTTTGTTTAAAACTGTTTCTGTGAGATGCTTGTTTATATAAGTTCACATATGGTGCAGTGGCAAACTGAAATTCTCCACGTATGACTCGGGGTAACAGAGCCATATTTACTGTTGTGAGTGCAGAGTGAAATGCAGCTATAGGATTCTTATTGGTTTACTCTGCAAGTGGTTGTACATGGAGTGCTGCCATTCACCTCTAAGGTTTGGGGCGCTGCTGAAGAGGCTTCACCATGTTATTCCAATACTTTTTAGAGTTTTTGCAGTCACCTAGTAGGGCATGTTTCAACTTCTATATTCTTACTACACAATTGCACTTTCCTTTTTAAAGAGAAAGAAGCAAATTTAGTTCTACAGAAGGCTGTAGAGGGATATCATCATAATTCAGCTCTAAGCCTCTGAAAATGTAGATGAGCAACTAGGTTAAAAAAAATCTTGCGGGATGTATTACTATCTTACATATTCTTCTTTCATGTCCACAGAACAGGTTTGTTTACTCCAGATATGGCATTTGAAGCTATTGTTAAAAAACAGATTGTCAAGCTGAAAGGACCTTGCTTAAAAAGCGTGGATCTGGTGATGCAAGAGTTAATCAACACGGTCAAGAAATGCACTAAAAAGGTAACTTGCAAATAGATCTGGCAACGTAGGTAGAACATGATTATAGTAGCTAACACAAAGTCTGTCTTGCATTCTAGGATGTTATAAGAGATTTGAGTTAGTTACTTTATTTACAGAGTAAAACTCTCAGAAGTTACAACTTCTGCAATACTCAAAACAAAGTAATGCTGAAAATGTTCTCTTTTTGAGTCCTGTGTTTTGCGTATGTACATCTCCTGATTGGAGTTTTGTTTAGTCAGGAGTTACCCTCTGGCTTCCACTTTATAATCATGTTTTCATGGGTGCTGCAAATGGAACATAGGCAGCAACTCTGCTCGGATGTAAATCAGGAAAAAAGAAATCGTACTCAGAAAATTTTCTTTCTCAATGCTTATAAGAGGAAGAAACAGTGAAACTTTTCTAGAACAAAGGCCTCAGCTGTGTTCAGAGAGGTCTATCAAGGAGGAAAAAATACTTATGCTCTATTGGGTGATACCACATGATACTCTTTGCAAAGTCAGGGAGCCACAAAGTCTTCTGTGCTTTTCTCATACACAACCCCGAAGCTCATAAAGTCCAGCTGTCAAGAAGTTAGAAGTAGAATGCTAGGAAGATTTCATCTCCCTTGTATTTGTACATCCTTGCATTAGTGTTGACAAATGAACTTGCTGCTGCACAGAAATGTCAAACCTTTATGTGGAAAGCACTGCTGAGCATTGAGTTTCCTGATGCGGGAATTGTGTGCATCAATTCAAGTTACTATCCTACAATAGTAATGGATTATCAAATTGGTTAATCAAAAATAAATGTAGTATTAGTATGAGAGTTTGGAAATGTTTTTCCTGAAGCACATGCACAAGTTGTCTTAAATTGAAACCTCAAGCTTTCCCCCTGCTCAGGTGGGACTAAGGAAGCATGTCAGGTATTAATGTGAAGCTGAGTGAATGCAGTGATCAGACATCAGTTGAGAGTATTTCACTGATGTGGAGAGGGACAGACACTTTTTTTTCCCCACACACACATTTCCTTTTTGTAGGAAAGATGTTATCTGTAAATATTACTTGCCTGGAATGTTGGCAATTAGCAGTTGCTGATTGTCAGTTACCTTTTCTCCCTTTTCACTGCTATATTTTAGAAGATACATGGATTGTTGTAGACTTCTTACCTAACCGGCTACTTTTATTTGTTTCACCTCTTGTTAATCTGTCTTTCTAACCATCTCAGAGTGCAGGGCACCCAATTTGTAGCAAGTCCAGGAGCAGGTCTGGGATATGAGCACAAATATGCTTAAGTTGTTGAGAAATATCCTGCCATAATCTTTATGTTCTTCTGAATAATGCAACTCTGTATCACTCAGGAGATGAGTTATTTATTAAAACAGGAAAGGATAATCATCTTCTGGCAGAGACCATAGGGAACTGAATTAATCACAAAATTTTGAGCTGAATTTCAATTTTTTTCCCAATTTGAAAGATATATCCCTTGAATTAATTGTTCAGAGTCTTTTCCCAGTGCTATTGGTTAAGCTTACCCTCGCATTTTACTGATGACGTTTTTAAGCTCTGTTATTGATACACGAAGATGTTGCCACAAGGTGGAGCCTTCAAAGAACGAGAAACTTGGAAACTACTTAGAGTACTGCTCTGGAATTAAACACACGGGAGAGGAATCGAGAAATCTCACCACAAGGCAGATAAACTTGTTTTTAGTATAAATTATTCCCTGCTCTTTTGCTCTTGAGTAAGCACGCTTGCAGCATAGCATTATTTTTTTAAGAGTGTGCTTAATGTTTAAGTGTTGTATACCAGCTTATGTTTTGCTTTTTTTCTTTTGTTTAATTTGTCTTCCAGACTATTCACGCATGCAATTTATTGGTAATACTGCAACCACTATGAATATCGAAGTTGGAGTAGCTCAGTGGGATAAGCGACCAACTTAGAGACAAATGTACTAACCAGTTCAAAAACTTGTTAATATCTTGTTGTCTATTTTGTCATAATAAACAAGGAATAAGGTAGTGCAGCATGGGAAATTGTTCTCTCCAAAGTTTTTTGGGTGGTGAGGTAAAATGTACCGTATCTGGAGTACCTTCTCTTGGAATGGTTGATGGCTTGTGCTTTAGCTGTTGAAGCTTCGTAACAATGCTCTTGTGCACATTGTTTTAGAATGTGTGTGTTTATATATATGTATATAGGAAAATATATATACAAAAATATACATATGTTATACATATATAATATGTATATTTAGGAAAATAACTTTTACATCATGCCTTCCCATTAGTTTCCCTGGAGCTTTCTTGATTGCAGGGAGTATTCAAGGGAAGTGACAAGCTAAGGTGAAAGGCAGTGCTGTGAGACTGTCAGCCCTTTCTAACCTCTTATTATCTGCATTTTGAGCCCTCTGCTTCTGAGAGGGATTGCTCAGATTGTGACAAGTTGTGTTGCATCATTGCATCTAAATATTTATCTATGATTTGTAATATTTACAAATGTACGATTTTATGTTCCATGAGATTACAACTATGATTACTATGAAATCATCTTATGATATTAAAAATTATTTTATAATTAGCAATATTTACAAATACTTCCATAAAGTTGCCTTTAGTAATGAGAAGCCACTCTGGGAAAGAAATTATTTTTAATTGTGAATTGTTAGAAGGATCTGTTGTTCAGCTAATTTCCCCAACTCATATTTTATCTCTGTAATGGAAAGAGACCATTTAGGTACTGAAGACAGATAATAGAATAAACGATAAGTAGTTGTTAACGATTTAAAGTAGATTGAAATATGCAAATTCTATAGAAGTGCACTTAAAAGGAAGAAAGCTAATGTATATATATGTGTACGTGTCTATATGCGCATCTACATGGGGGTGTGTAGTATAAGCACTTCTTACTGTTACAGAAGAGAGTGGTGTCTTCTCTCTTGTTTCTTCCCCTGAAGCTTTAATTTGAAACAATGACTTCAAAATAGAACAATAATTTAAGTTTCCATCGCTAATGAGCCTTAGCGCTGGGTGACTCAACACAGTTCTAGATCCAATAGATAGTCATTAAATTTCATGTGTTTTTTTTTTTTTTTTCCTAATGTAATAACAGTTGACACAAACCAAAAGCTGGAATACACAACTTCCCCCCCCAAATTTCATATTAATTAGATACAGCAAAAGTCTGGATGTTTATCACACCTTTATTCATCCATGCCTTATAATTACAGTGTTTATAGATGGTTTTCTTTTAGGTTTATGTGATTGCTTTTTTTCTGTGTTGGCATTTGCTCTCTTAGCAGTATGCTATTCCTCCTGTCTTTTCTCTTTATATTTAAGAGAGACTTGCATTGTATTTTGATAAAAGAGCTGAAAGTTTTAAGATTTCAATGTTGCAGTTGCTTTTATTCCAAACAATTATGTCCCAAATGTCTTTTCCTCAATGTGATGTGGAGCAAAAGAGCAGAAACAATCTAAGGGTTTAGGTCTCTCCAGTTTCTCTGGAAAATCACCATTAATAGCAAGTAAGGCTTGCTTTGTAGTCTACTTAATGGTTAGTCCAAGAATTTACAATACTTGCTTTTTCTGCAGAGGGAAGGGGAGGTTTCTCTGTTTGTATTCTACTGAAGCCACCCTGCAGGTGTAAATTTCTATTATTTTTGCTTTTCAGCTGGCGACATATCCAAGGCTGTGTGAGGAAACTGAAAGAATTGTTGCTGGCTATATTCGTGAAAGAGAAGAGAAGACAAAAGATCAGGTGAGAACATATACAACATTTAACAGTTCAGGGAAATATTTGGAGGAAGAAAATTATTATGTATAAAGTAAAGTAAGATAGTGAAAGATTTTTTGCAGCAGCAGGCTACACACTTGGGAATGGGGGAGAAATTGCACTTCTACAACTGAGCTTTGACAGAGGAGACTAGAAAATCGTAATTGCTATAGAAAATCCTAATTGGCCTTTTAAGAGGACGTGGATGTAGCAAGGAGAGGTGCTGGCAGTACAGGGCCAGTATCAATCATTCTCTCCCTGTCAATGCCTGTGGAGACTGTGACCCAAGAAGGAGGCTGATGTCCTGATTCTCAATGATTTTGTCTTTCTTAGTGACAGTTAAACAACATAATCTAGAGTAAGGCTTACATTCCTATAATTTACGGTAGGGATCTGAGTACTCTGTCATATGTTCATCATCATCTTGCTCCCTACTGTGCTTCTTGTGTGCTTCTTGGAAGTGAACATACTCCTTACGCAGGAAAGTAGTGAAAGACAAAAATTATCTGCTTGCTTTATTTTAACACAATGACTGTAGTTCTTCTGTCCCTCTTGGTGAAACTCCAGGCATAGACCTCGGGGAATTACTGTAAAATGAAAAAGGTGAGTTAGTTATTCAATATCAGCATAATTCAGGACAGTTGGCATCTGCAGGCAAACTCTGATCCTGTTTTCTCTTCGGTTTCTACATAAAACCAAGACACACTTCTCCAAGTGTTCTGAGTTTCTTTTCATTTCCTCCTTTTTTTTTTTTTCCATTAAGCATTAAGAATGCTGAAGACGAAAGGGAGATGCTTTTGTCTCAGTGCCTGTGGTTGTGAGTTGGGCCATGGGCAGAAAGAGCTCGTTTCTCCTGCTTGTTCCATGAGCTGGCTGGACACGGCCCAGCTCCAGAATTACATTCAGGCTAATGCAACTTGCCTCTTTATACCGGGGCCTGATGGCTCAGAAACAGCATTACACAACTGGGCATGTCGCCTCCAGACGATGGTACCTTGTATCCAGTCTGCTCAAGACATGACTTAAGGATACTGCGCCCCAGTGGCAATGTTGGCTTAATGCTTGTTGCTGTGCCACAGCGGGCCATCGTCTTAGCTGTGCCATAACAGCTGTTTGTGGGAGAATGATTCATGATCAAACAAATGCACACAAACATCCAGCCTTTTTAATGCTTTGCTTTCAGGCTTTTTTAACAGACCAATCCCATGCTCTAATCACAGCGAGGCCAACAAGCAATTACACTAGAACTCTTGCAGGAGTGACAAGCCACGTAGAGGATGTGTTGAGTTCAGGCAAGCATTGCTGCTGAAGTTCTATGTTGCTGAACAGTAGCTAAAGCATACAAGCTGAGCTGAGCAACGTGCCCCTGCTGCCTCTGGCCATGTTGGCAGGCTGAAGGTGCTTAAAAGCACTGGGACTGACTCCTGAGGGCTATTTTGCACCTTGAAAAGCAACATCTCAAATCTGAAGATTAAAAAGTAATCCATCCTTTGGATTCTAAAATTAGTAAGAACAAGTCTTCTCCTATAACCCTTCTAAAGGATAACTTCTGATTGTGGTATTTTAAACTCAGAGTTTCAAGAGTTTGTTCATCAGCACCTTTCCAGGTTCATGGATGTACAGCTTTTCTGGCTGTAGTGTTCCTTGAAGTTAAGAATAAATAAATACATTTTGGAGAAATGTCTCTAAGACATTCATTACATGGCTGAGCACTCCAAATCCAGGAAACCTTAAAGTTTAGACTATGTGTGAGAAAAACAACTGGGAGTGGAAATGGGAATAATTGTCTAGGGAGTAAAGAGTGTGATGACAAAAATATTTGGGAGAGAGGGGCTCCTAAGTAGTTCTAGGCTCCTGGCTCGCCAGCTGAGCTGTGCAGTGTATTCTACTTCTTTTCCCTTAAACTGTTCTGTGCGTATGTAGTCTTTAAAAGTCATTTTGAAAAATGTATTTGCTGGGCTTGTGCTTGCAGAGAGTTCTAGTTAGCACATCCAGTTACTTCAATATCTGGAAGAAGACAAATTACTTAGAATTTTATTTCTTATGTTCTTCATTGTGTGCGCATACCTGGCAATTTCCCAGAACAAAGTACAAAATACCCTCTTTTTGCAAATGCCAAGAATTGGTCAAATAGGTTATTGTCACATAGTCACATCATTATGCTGTTAACAGTTACTGTTAATAAATCAAAATGCTAGTGAGGATATTTTTGGAGGTAAGAGCTAAACCCAAATCCCTGCTATCTTCTGCCATCCGTGAGACTAAATAGAATTTGGAAGCGATGAAGAATTTGGGAGTGATGCTGTGTTTGTGGAGCTGTGCAGAAATAACTGTACGCTTGGAGGAGATCAGATGCTGAAGGAATGGATCCAAGTGAAGTTATTGTCTTAGTGTTTAGGTCTTGTTCAAAAGCACAGTAGTGTGATGCTTTAATGTGGCACAATAAGCATATAGAAGGTAGGGCTTCATATTGAAAGCAACTTGGTGGGATTTCTTTGTTAGGTAAGGAGAGCTTTGTATTCTAATAAAGTAGTCGTTATTTCAATATTTTATAATAGTAAAAGTCATATTTTATTGTCATTGGTGAGGCTTATCTATCCAAGTGTTCTTACTACCACACTCTGACAATGGTGTTTACTATTAAGTTCATGCCTCAGGGGCATCAGTATGGCTGGTGGATTGGATAACTTTACAATTTGATGTTATTAGTCTTGGTTATGAAGCTTTGGATAGGAGGGGGGAGAAGATAGTAAAAGACTTCCTCTTTTACAAAATCTTGCTGAACGTGAAGCAAGAAATTTGGTGACTATGGTGGTAGCAACAGCTTTTTTCCTTGCTCCCTGCTGATAGATGGAAAATGAAAAGATGGGGATAAGTAAATTGTGATTTCCTTCAGTCTCATGCATGTTCAAGAAGCTGAGCAAGGGTGGGAGTGGGTTTTCTCCAATGTCTTAGCAAGTTTTTTGCCTGGTTAAGTTATAAAGATTGATTCAAATTCTGTCTATGGGATCTAGAAGGATCAGCAAGTAGTGAGTTGAAACATTTTTCTTTCACAAAGCATTCATTCTGTTATTTCATTGACTGTCTCATCTCTCAAGCCTGGTGTGTGTACCAGAATGCCTGCTTAGTACCTGGACTGTAAGTTTTCTGGGACAGGGCTAGCTTACATATCGTTTCTTTATGTAGTACCTAAAGAAAATGATGGACTCTTGATTTTAGCTTAGTTTCAGTTTCCTTGCTGGCTTGGCTGGAATGGTACCAGTAGACAGGATTTTGCTTAACTTGCAGAAACTTGTTGCATATTATTAAATTCTTTCTGGTCAGGTATAGTTAATGTTAATGAAGATCAACATAAAGGCCGAGTTAGTAAAAAAAGAAAAAAAAAAAGAAAAAAAGAAGGAAAAAATAGAGGGAAGGGTTTAAGCTCTTTAGTAGTCTAGTTTAATAAACAAGCATACAAACAGAAGTGGCAGGATTTAGAAAATATTGTTGCTTTTGGCATGAGCCATTATGAAAGGAATATATAATACTGTAGAAAGCTCAAAGTTTTGTTATTCTCTCCCTTCCTTTTCCTCAGTCTCACTCTTCTACCTCACCCATTCTGTTCTGGTCTCATGTCTCCCCTAATAGGTGCTGCTGCTGATTGATATCCAGGTTTCTTACATCAACACCAACCATGAAGACTTCATTGGCTTCGCAAAGTACGTAAATAGATACTTTGGTATAAAGACGGTGTCTGAGCTTTTTTACTAAGTTCAAAATAGAAGTCTTGAGCGTGACAGTGGAGATGCAAGCTACAAAGTCCCAAGCCTGTAGAAGCATGCTTTTTTCAATATGTGTAGTGTTAAACTCTGTCACACTTGTCAGGAATTCTTTACCCTTGTTGACATGCCTGGGTTCACTGAAGCTTATGTTTTGGCCTGGAATCACATCAGTCTCAGGAGGTAGCTTTAGCAGAGCTGATGCCCTCGCTGTATCTGTTTTAGGACCACAGAAATATGTTATTGGTGGTATATTGTTGCTAATGCGTATTTTGGAAGCTGTGATTCCATGTGCAACAGTTTTATTTGGAGTAATAGATGTCACTGAATTTTAAGTGTGCCTGCTGTTTGGCTCTAGAAGATAATGGTAACAGGATAGCCTCCAGGGCCTGGCTTGATGTTGTCCCAGCTTGATTGAAAAGACTGTGAAAAT
The DNA here is from genome assembly GCF_011077185.1 of Oxyura jamaicensis. Classification (NCBI taxonomy): domain Eukaryota; kingdom Metazoa; phylum Chordata; class Aves; order Anseriformes; family Anatidae; genus Oxyura; species Oxyura jamaicensis. The sequence goes on along the minus strand of NC_048900.1, from coordinate 9,542,820 downwards.
ATTCCCCATAATGTCCTCCCCAGCTTCCAGCAATTTTGTTCCTCAGGAACTTCATACCAGCACTTTGACACTAGTCAAAATGCTAAAGATGTCTTCACACTTCAAAGAATAAATGTTTCTTCAGTTGTATTCATTTGCCGTAAGAGCATTTGGAATCATAACAGTGATCTACACATGATATTGGCAACGAAGTTTGGCACAGCAGTAATTGTTATATTACAAGCTATTGTAGTAAAGCACTGTGAACGAAGGTCTACATCTTTGACAGTGTGACTTGAAGGTTTAAGACACAGAATTAATAAGCTGAGAAGGGAAAAGGCAAAGCCAAGCGCTGTTTCTGTGTTTGGTTGGAACAACTTTCTCTAGTGTTGTTTGCAGGTCCTGGATATCTCTATCAGTTCTCTTGACAAAAGGCAGGATGTAGGAATGGTAGCTGGCCTTCTAGAGGTCAAGACAACCTGCCTGCTATTTACTTCTCTTCATCCTTTCCTGACAGGAAAAAGCCTGCTAAAAACGCTTCATATATATTCGTGGTGGGTGTTGCGACCTTGGCAAGTCAGTGGTCCAGCATCCTGCTCAGGGGAGGGGCCATGTTAAGTTCAGACAGGTTTGCTTGGGGCTTTGTCCACTCAGATCCTGAAAACTTCCAAAAACAGATTTACCAGCTACTCCCTGCAGCCTGTTCTGATGCCTGCCTCTCCTCACTATGAAAGGATGCTTCCTTGTGTCAGGTTGGTTCCTCCCATGTTTTATAGCCTCGGATTCTGGAGTGCCAGGTATATCTGGAGCTATTTCAGTATGTCTCTCCCCTGGAAATAAAACCTTCAGGGATGCTGTGGCTTGAGCCTGTAGTTCAGTCTGTGGTTCTCAGTGCTGCACCTTTTCCAAGGAGTTAAAATGGCTAAGTTCAGTTTCTTTGGGGAAGCTTCTTCCTCTTCTGCCAGCAGATATGTGGAAATCCCCAGTCCCTGTGCACGAGGTGTAAGCAGGTAACAAATGGCCTTCCACTTAGGTTCACTAATAATTGTAAAGTCTAAGCAAGTCTTTCCAGGGGTTGAAATTGATGGCTAGGCAAGTGGTTTTTGTTGACTTGTGATCCACTGGGAGAGAAAGCTTGATTAACTAAGAACAATTTTAAGTGTAAAATTTATTTATGAGCTAGGCAGTAGAAAATACAGATTTTAGTCTGTAATCATAGTGTTGTTGTAGCAATTATGTTAGAATTTGAAAATGAAATACATTTGGGCAGCATATGGGCTTCTGCAGTATCCAAACATCCTGGACTGTAGCTTCCTCAGATTCCCTAGTGTTTCCTTTGGCTTGCTGAGGCTCCTGGCCAGCTGTCTCCTGTGACTGCAGCACTTTATAAGTGTAAGTCCTGTGAACCTTGTTCAGAAGAACGAGCACAAGGTATTTCAATTTACCTGGAAGCATTGTGGGGCCTAAGGCAGGTACAGTACTTCAGAAGGATTTAATAAAGTCAGTATTTAGAACAGCTTTGTGTGGTTATGATTGGATTTTATTTCTTTTGGGTGAAATCTTAGAATGTTACTACTTCTCACATTTAGCAGAATGAGTGGTAAAATGTTGGGATTGGGTTTGTTTCCAGTTGGTGTAACTCAAACACAGCTACGTGATGCAATCTACGTGAAGGGTAATTTTTATTTAGAACAGTAAATAAAGACCCAGTTGCTGGACTATTGCTAAAAGATGTGGGTTTCTTAGTATGATGTTAGTTGTCTATTTAATTCACTTCGTAGCCTTAGGGAAGCTGGGGGAGAATAAAAAGAACACCCAAAGAATGGCAATTAGGTTTTGAGAAGCACATATAATATGGCTTTACAAACAACAGATCAGAACTGGTGAGGGATTAGTGCTGTATTTTCTGTATGCAGGTTATTTAATCGTAATTTATGCACCCAAATGTGTGCAATTCGGTTGATGTACTGGAGACATGTGCTGTCGTTTGGCCAAAAGTATCTGAGTGATTGAGGGCTAAGCCCAGTAAATAGGCACATGGAATAAACATGGTTGTGGATCTTCTCACTGACAACATGTAGGCTGCTGGTTTGATAGATTAGGGCCCTAAAGGCACGATCGGAGTTGGGACAGAGATGAGTTTGGTGCCCCAGCAGTTCTTTGGATCATCAGCTGTGCAAAAAATAGTTTCAGTCTTGGGCCTGTAGGCTGTGATCCAAGCACATCTTTCTTTCTTACTCTTTCAGTGGAGTGTTTGTAGATGATCTAATACGTATGCTCTTTCGTCAGTTAATTAATGCCTGCTGAAATGGTATAATCTAATCCAAAGAAAACTTGCTGTCGCCGGTTGCTGCTCTGGTAGTTGTGTAGCAGAGCCTGCTGCTTGAACGCTTTTTCCCTCTTTCCAGTGATATTGTAATTGTATGGCCTAACACTTAGAAGCCACATAACATAAAGCTTTTTAGAATTAATGGCAACTTGTATGTCTGAGACAGGGGTGTGTTTTGTTTCAGGAGTTGAGATTACCAGAGCTCAAGCATTGAGGAAAATATTTTAAATATGTTTTAATTTTGAATGTGCTCTGTTCTTCTAAGGTTCCAGCTTTTTGAACCAACTTTATGACAGCTTCATCCACTGGTTATATTTACACCCTCACAGTGCATATAAATATTAGAATAATATTCAAAACAAACTGTCATGACAAAGCTATTAAGAAGCCTCCAGCAGGGGAGGATTTTGTTGTACTGCTCTAAATAAGAGAAATGTCTCACTTTTCATCTCTTTTCTAATATTTATAGAGGCTAATGTTTCCAAAGTTACCCCCCCCATGAGCCATAATTTCTCTGTGCTTTTAGTAACCTTTACCGATGTAAGTAGGATGTTGCAAAAGGAGATGATTAGTAGGAGCTGTCTGGTGTGCCTATCTCTTCTGTTCTAAGCAGGCAAATGTTCCTATAAGATAAGTAAGTTAAGTAAGAAAAGTAGTTGAAAAAAGCACTTATATGCAATGATTTTATTGTGTTTCTTTGTTACACTAGCTTTCTGTGCTGAAATCTTAAGTAACTATTACTACTAAAATCTGCTGCTCAGGAACTGGTTTAGTTTTTGAGTTTCTTCAGTATAACTTTTTTCCTCTGCTTTCCTTAGTGCCCAACAAAGAAGCAGTCAGGTTAACAAAAGTGCAGTGGGAAATCAGGTAGGCACCTTAACAGAGAATGGATAATGGCATGTGCAAGTTAATCCCAGCTGTCTGGTTTTCTTGGCTGCGTTTATTTTTTGTACATCCATAATTTACCTTTTCTGCTTGAAACATATATAAAATGCATCATCATCGCCTTTTACTGAAGTTTTCAGAGCCACATGACTTTCATTGTTGTCATCGTTTATTGTTTAAAAACCTGCTACTGTTTGCACTGCTGTTTGGTGCCTCCCCTCCCATGCCATTTAACGCATCGACTCTTTCATGTTACACACAAATGTATTTTTTCATTAACTGCGAACTTGCAAATTTCAGAATCCAATCCACTGGTGAGTACTTACTTGTGTGTGCTTTGTCATACAGTTATTTTTACTAGTTCTCAGGTGTTCACAGCTTAATAGCAAAGAAGGGGCAATTCATCAAGCAAAAGCATTTTTGCTTTTACCTCTTTTGAAAGCTTTCAGTTGGCCTCACGAAGATGTTGACTGTATACCATTGTCCTCTCTCAAAGTAAACAAAGAATAACTGATTGTTGGTCTGAAATTAATTGCCTTTTTCACTGAGATTTGTTAATAAAATCAGTTGGTTATTTCTATTGATTCCATAATGACATGGGATTGATTCTGCAAGGTGTTAAGTGCTCCTGAGCCTTGCTTCTTTCTTTGCTTTTGTGCAGGCCAGCAGTGCTTGGTACTTCAAAGGATCAATCCTTTTTTTAATATGAAATTATTAATAAATAAAATGCTACAGCTTTGAGGATTTCTGCTCAATTTGAGGGTTTTGCAAAGTCTTAAACAGAAAAAAAAATATTATGGAAATAGTACACACTTTAAAGGGATATAAAAAAAATCTAGTAAAAAAAAAAAAAGACTTTTGTGTAATCAGCTACCCACGTTGAATGTCTTCCTGATGTTTTCATGTGTAATGTGGTCAAACAAAGCTCAGGAGGTGAAAAGTTAAGGTTTTCAAATGTAGGCATTGAGTTTAAGTGTTAAACCTGTGATTTCAGAAAATCTCCTACTGTGCTGTTGTAGATCAGAGTTCTAGCACTTTTTGAAAACTCGGTCATTTTTTGGGGCATGGAAACCTAATCTATTCCTCCCACCAAGAAATTGCTAGTTATATTTCAAGATGTTAGTCACAATAACCTCATTAACTTGAGTATGATGGTCCCCCAGAGCATGGCTAGCATGAGTGGCATTTATAATGTAATATACGGTTTGGGCTAAAATGAAAAAAAAGTTGAAAGGTCTAAACACTGAAATGGCTTCAAAGACTTGTCTCTCCTGTCTGAGGAGAGACTTCCTTCTTATCTAGCTGTGCCGGAACATGTGTCAAACACAACAACTGTCATCACTTTGGAGTGTCCCTTAAAAAGGAAAATCGACCAGTTATCTGACTCTTCAAAAATACACATATAAAATTAATGTTTTTTTAATTAAGTGAATGTGTTTTTTTTCTCTAAAGAAGTGGAGAAGCAGCTTGGAGTTTTAAATTATATGTTGCAACTCGATTACTTATTGATATAAAGGGCTTTGCTGAACCTTTTATTTAAAGATAATAAACAGATGTTTGTAAGTTAATTGTTTGGAGTTGAAAAGAATGAGAAAATGTTTCTGAAATAAAACTTCACTTTTGCAATTTGCTATTTCAGGGAACCAATCTACCGCCTTCAAGGCAAATTGTACGAGCTAAGTTCTGTAAGCTTTAATGTTGCTTTTTCATTTAGCTTCTCAGAGGGCAAAGTTTGTCTCTAACTCATTGGTTTGTTTAATACTTGCTACTAAACTACTTAATGGGAAGCTGTTTTGTTTGTAACCCTTCCTCAACAAAGTATAATTGCAGTTCATCACTTAACTGCTACTAACCTGCTGTTACAACTATGAACAAATATAACTTAAAATGTTATAGAAAACTTTGGATAAAATTATTATGTTTATAACTGACCAAGTTTCTCAAACTAAAACAACTAATTGGTGTTTATTATATAACTGGAAAGCGGTATTTATCTGATGTAAGTGCCTTTGTTTATAGTAAACATTTTTTTGAAAGGTGGGCAAATTATAGTTTTTGGTAACCAAAATGAAACTTTAGCTTTTGCTTAAATGAACATGTTTGTTGTTTATGGGTACAGGTACTGTTACTGGTGTTTTGTTTATACAAAGGAATTGCCTCTGATAGAAAAAGTGAATTTAATAATAAACTTAAAAATATCTAAAATCTTTTTAGCATTCTTTTCATAGCACAAGGAGGATCAATGTATCATGGACAGACTCCTTTCTAACCCTTCCAGCTCATGAGTAAATAAATGTGAATGCATTTAATATTACTAATTTAGAATTAATTGTCTAAACAGCAATTAATTTTATAACAAATTACTCCTGGTTCAGTGATGGTTAGGTGTAAGAAGTAAATCTCGATCTTGTGCATTATTTGTTAATATCTTTGAAAACATACCCATTTCTCCATTTTTTTTGCCATATTATCAAATTATATTAGTTAACATTTCAAACAAACCTGAACTAAACTTACGTTTAGTAAAGGAAAAGGATTAGGCAGCACTGATTCTAACAGCAGCAGAATCAAATCTCTCGAGATCGAGATCATTTTTTTCCCAAAATTATGAGGTGCTCATTTGCAATCACATTGATTTTCTTTTTGTAATTTGCTTTGAACTGGAATGGTGCAACTATTAACTGTTTCTGTGTATCTCAGAAATAAGGTGAGCTCGTTGTATTTTTGGAAGAAGTGTGATGCCAATTCCTCTTTACATGTTTTTGCTCCTTTTTCCCCTACTACTAATTGATCCTCTCATGCTCAATCTTTGGCCTCTCTTTGTCTTTCCTTTGCTACCGCCTGAGGTTTTGACCTGACTCCACAAAGTTTCTTTTTAAGCCACAGGTTAGTCTGTCTTCTAATTTGCTTGAAATAATCTATGTAATGCTTGGTTTTACACAGCACACTAGCAAGATCTGGATCCTGAAGGCTGACCTACTCCTAACTGTTGTATTATGTATGTTGAGATTTGCTTTTGTTTAAAACTCCCCTTCTTGATAAACCTTTGATAACAAAGGTGTCATGATCCATGTGTCCAGTCAATACCACAATTTGCAAGAATGCAGATTACTCAAATTACAGAGGTTTATATGTCATTTATATAAAACGGGCTTGTGTTTCTCCTGCCGTGGTAAAATCTGCTGCTGTGCTTGAAGTAGCCCCTGTAATTGGAGAAGATGATTAATCTGAACTGTGAGCTTAATGTCACTGTCAAAGTGATTTGGAGATCTGGGTACGAAGGTTTTGTCTCCATTACAGCGCTACACCCACAATCTGATTCATTTCCTCTGAACACAGGTAGGGTTCAGACCCCAACAGTTGCCTCAGCTATTGTGCTAATAAATAACTTTTTCTGTAGCAGCACCTTTTTAATTTTTTTTTTCTTTTTCTTTTTAAATTAATCCTGCTTCATTAACATAGTTTGCTGCTTCTTGTCTTCAGATATACTTAATTCAGTTTACCTTGCACAACTCAGGAAAAAAAGTTTTCAGAATCTTTTAGAGCAAGTAGGTGGAAGTAGAAATTTGTGCCACACCTAGTGAGGGGGTCAAAAAAACATTACAAGGCTGTTCTGTTAAGAAATGCCAATGTTTCTATAAAAGATTCTAGAGGTGCCTATGGATGACAACATGATGCTAACCTTGAAATATCCTAGAATGAAAAATGCTGCTGTTGAATTTTCTTTTCAAGACTAGAGAAATACTGCTGCCCTAAATGACCTTCACTGATACTTATTTTTTAGGTTATCGTTCCTTGATGATTGACTTAATCACTTCAGTCTTGGTTTAACTACATTTGGAAGCATATTTCATTTTTTCACTGCTGAGTGTTTTGCTTGGGTAAAGACTTAATTTTAATTTAAAGTAGGGGTGTGGACTTGGCCACTGCCATCATCTTTAAGTTAAGTGATACATCTTTCAGGGAAGCAATGTCATTTCAAGATCTGTTCTGATGCTGAACCCAGACAAGATGCATAATCTGATCAATTTATGTTCTGTTATTTAGCAAATTGTGGTGAAATACCGTGTTAGGCTTCTCCTCTAATCTGTTGGTCCTTTTTATTGTCTGCAGCACAAGAATCTTCCTATCTGAACCCAAAGAGTCAATAACTTGTAAGGATGCCTCAGAGTAGTTTCTGCAGGTTTTTTGTTGGTGGTGGGTTTTTCACCCTCAGTGTGGTTACTATTTGGTAACACCTGCTGTGTCACAATGACAATGATGAGGTAGAGCAGTGCTGGGATTTGTGTTGTGTGTTCACAAGTATTTCAATGGAGTTGCACGATGTAACTTCAGTGGAGAGTTATGTTAGTTCAACAAAATGCTATGTGTTACGTGGTTGCTGAAGTAGCCAGTCTCAGAATTTTCACACTTGTATTTCTCTCCGCCCAGCCAATTTTGCTTGTCTTTCCTTCAATCATCGTTCAAATACCTCTTTGAAAAAAGTGGAATGCTTACTGAGTCTCTAAAGTATTTCTTTCGCAAATATCTTCTTTGGTTTAATGGCATTAGTAAGTCATACAGCAATACATAAAATGTACTTATATCAAATCCTGCTTTCCTGTTTATCCATGAGATGGTGGAGAATAAGAACAACAGATACGATTTCAGTTTTGTGCAGCGGAACTATCAGAAAATGACTTCCTTCTGGCTTGTTCATGTGCTTTTGTACCCTCAAAGTTTCATTTTTCAGACACCCAGATTAGATATCAGGACCCTGAAGGAAGGAACTGTGTCATCTCTTGTTCATCCTGTACATGGAGTCCAACTACCGGTCAGAATATTGTCTTCACTAGCTTCTGGCAATACTCACATTTTTCACCTTCCTGAGGTTCATAAATCGTGTCACTAATATCCGGTTTGTGCAGAGTGACACCTAGAAATATGATAGAAAATATTGAAATGGATCTCTTAAATCCAAACCAACCAGAAGATGAACTAGTGAAAACAATAATGAAGAACACTACCTTCATTTTCAATGCTGAGTACTGTACAACATAGTTAACAAGATAGTTTGAAAACAACAACAAAAAAACATAATCAGAGGTTTCTACTTCAAAAAATCTCTTCAAAAATCCTTGCTGCTGACTGTCTATGGAAGGACATTTTTTTCTGAAATATGTCTTGGGTTATCTTTTGAGAAATTGGCTGGAATGTGAGGTGCTATTCAGTTCTTCTGGAAAGTAAAGCTGTTGCTTAAGGTCACTATGGTTTGCATTTACACCATGATCTGACATTTTGCTCTCCCCTGACCCCAACACTGGTACTGACTATTTTTAAAGTGTAGCTGTTTGTTGTTGGGGAAAAAAAAAAGTGCTTTGGAAATGTGAACAATTCAATGAAAAGAACTTGAAGTCTCACTGCTACTCCTTGGATGTTACAGGACACTAAGATTGTCTTCTCTCCCATGGTGTTGCCTGGAGCTGCTTCCAAGTGTTCTGTATGATTACGATTTGTTGTAGTGTTCAGGATATCTTAGAGCAGGCAGTACCCTGTTTTTCCAGAGGGGCAGAGATAAGCAGTTCTAGCAATTTGCACATGGAAAAAATGTCCCCAAGATACTGCTCTATATTGCTCTTCGTGTCAAGTTGTGGGGGAATGACAGCTGGATCTAATCCTCAACACACAGGATTTTTGAGGAAATAACTGGTAAATTCCTTCTTTACAAGACCGTGACCAATGTTTGTATCAGCAAGTCAGCTTGTTTCTGTCCACACCCAGCCATGGTTAGGCATCTATGGGGAGATGTGTTGGACTGGAGCAGGAAGGTATTTTGGAGTTCCCGAGGTAGTCCCTACTTTAGAAAGGCAGTGCAAAAAACTGCATTACTTCTTAAATGGCTTGTATAGTTTAGATTTTAAAACTATAGCTTAGCCTGTGCTGATACCTCTAATGCAAATGTGTTCTGTTTAAATGGAGGAAAAATTGACTTTGTTCATGTTCTGCAAAGCCTGTCGTAATGATGAGGGAAAGTCTTGACTGGCCTATGCAGAGTACTACTTCTCGTCCCTTTGAAGCATTCATTACTTGTAAGGGTCTTGAGCCTGGTACTTAGGTGTTTCTCACTGGTTTGCTTCTGGAAACCATGTCTTTATCCCCACTATGGCACCTGTCTTTAAGTCATTTAACTTTTTTAAGATTTGTGTCCAAACCAGGTAGCCAAGGCCAGCGCAATACTGAAAACTGTGCTTCTTGTATGTGATATGCTCTTCACTGGAAGCAACACAGCCTTTTAAATTGCAGGCAGCGTGGTTCAACAGTGTCCTCTGTTACCTCATCTCATTTGAGTTTCTTTGCAGCATGGGGATAAGCACCACCTTTGTGCATTTGCTGTGAAGTTGTAAAGTATTTATTCCGCTGTACAATTACAGCTCACCTTGTTGTGAGCTTAAGTTCAAGTAGTTGGACAACCTTAATCTCCTGGCTTTTTCCTAAAATTTCTTCCATGGGGCTGCATTTGTGTAGTTCAGCTTAGAAAAAAAAAGTGTAATTGGTTTGGTTCTACAACTTAGTCTGTATACTGAAGCGTACTGAAGGCCAGTACACTCACTTGGTAAATATGCCTGCTACGTGTTTCCTGCTAAAATCTTGCTTCAATAAACAGCATAAAATGAGGATTTGATGGGTAATCCAACTCATATCAGTATGTTTCCTTTAACTTGGACTCAGACAAGCATTCCATGTCTGTTTGTACACAATAATGCTGCCTCTCCACTTAGTGTTTTTTAAATGAACATGAATATTAAAAGCAATGACCAACTTCTGCAGAAACCTCTGCAGCACTGGCTCCTCCATCCAGTCTGCTCAGGCCATACCCGTGAGTCTCTCTACCAGCAGTCACGTCCAGTTCTCTCATAGCTTACTGAGTCTTCAGAACTAAATCAGTTCTTAGTGATTAGCCCACAGGCTGTTTCTGGATCTCAATGGTTTCTTTACTTATGTTATGGCTTCATTGGTAGTGACTGGACGAACCACAATCATCTTGCCTGAAATAAAAGTGGTACTCCTCGATTATGTGCAGTACAAGTATTTTTGCCAGTCAGGTGCAACTTCTAATCTCTTTCTTACTTGGGTTAGTTATCAAACAACCCAGTCCCTTGCTGTGTGCAAACCCAAAACTGATTAAAATGAATAGTGAACAAAAGGGAATTCTGATTCTGAAACTTTTATGAATGACAAGGAATACGTCATTGATGTTGAATGGTTTTCTTTGGCTCTCTGTTGAAAATGAACTTATTAGTCTTGTCAAATCCTATGGGACAAACACCACAGCCTCAAATTTCCTGAAAAGCATGGGGAAGCATGTTTGATCACACATGTGGGACTTTAAGGGAGTTCTTGAGGGCTTCTTTGAGCATTTCTTCTTTCCATCTCAAGTAAAGGGTTTTCTGTGGGGAGAAACAGAACGGTCTGCAGTTGCCTGCATCTGTGAGATTTGGCGAGTTCCACTTTCTCATTCAAAGTATGATAGGAAGGAACGTTTGTTTATTCGTGTATGTATTGGAAAACAATAAGTGTTCCAATAAAATTAGAAGTTTCTTTCTGTATGATCCATCAACCAGTTATCATGACTAGTCTCTCTTCTGCTTCATCTCTGGAGTTCTCAGTCCTCTTAAGTTTTCTGTTGTCCCTCTTACTCTGCAGAATGTGGGCTCCTGGCCTTAGTATTTACAGGTATGCTTTCCTCTCTGTTCTTTCATCTTTGAGTTGTATCTATTTTCTCCAAGCTCTGCTTTTCCCATCTTTCCCCCAATTTTATTGCCCTCATAGGTTTTTTCTCTTCTGTTTTTCTTGTCTACCTTATGAGGATAAAATAGCTCTCATATATCTCTCCTTGCCACCTTCTATCTTAATTTCAAAGAGGACTCAGCTGTGGAAGACCTCTCTGCTTCTGCAAGTCCCCAGTGCATGCAAGAAGCTACTTGCTTCCTCAGAAAGTAGGTGCTGTTCCCAGGTTCCAAGTTCAGAAATGACCTTAATAATTACACTAGTATAGTATGAATAGTCATATGTAAATTGTATGGGCTTCTACTTGTGTTATTATTCAGCAAATAAATCTCTTTAAGTTTACGTTATCCTTAGTTCATTCATTCTTGTTGTCACTACAAGATAGGTTAGGTTTCTCTCTTTCTCCAGCCTTTTGACTGAACATGTTATTTTCACTTTGTTTTATTTTTTCCTGAATGACAGGAACCTGAAAAAACTCTGTTTTGAGTTTGCTGGACTGAAAAAATGTACCCATTCTTGTTTTATTTAGCAAGTGTTTTTTTTAAAATAATGAATGCTGCAGGTGAATTACATTAAATGAATAAAGAACTTAACTTGTGCCTGACTGCACCTCTGCACAGGTCATCCGGAAAGGCTGGCTGACCATCAACAATATCGGCATCATGAAAGGAGGATCCAAGGAATACTGGTTTGTCCTAACTGCAGAAAGCCTGTCCTGGTATAAAGATGATGAGGTAAGGAACGAACAACATTTGTCTATTGCAAAAAACAATATTTACTCACTCTTCTGGTACCAGCTCAAAATATTAAATCAGCTTGCACTGACCCAAAAGAATGGTTTAAGGTTTTACCTGTGTCCATTAAATTTTGAGTTTTTGATTCACAGAGAATACTCACTAAGACTTCTGGCAAAATGTTGGTAACAAATATGGGGTGTTGTGTTTTTCAGTTTTTGTTTTTTTGTGGTTTTGGGGAGGTGTACTGCCTAGGCACAGTTACCTTGTATTCTGAGAGGCTGAAAAGCCTGACTGCAGAGTTCTGTAGCCAGCTGTTATGGCTCTTCAGATTTGCTACTGAAAAGCCAGAAAATGCATCTTGCTAAGAAATCATGGTGCTAATTATGAAATCTGAGGTGAGTAATAAGATAACTGGAAAAAGCAGTTCCATGATAAACAGGATGTCCAGGCAACTTTGGGAACCATTTCTTTTTGCTAGTCTGTTCTGCGTAGTCCTTTTTTCCAACAATGTTAGCAATGGTATCTTCGACCAAAACTCAAAGGTAGTTCTGTTGTGGTATTTATGATAAGTTACTTCAGTAATACTGCTGATGGTGGAAATTGTGCTGGTCAGTAAAGTTGTGGTTTTCTAATCAGTAGTCATTTTGGCATTTTAAGTAGATTATAAATTTGATGGATAAACTAGGTTAATGTTGAAGATCTAGCCTCTAGATCTTGCCCCTTGCCCCTTTATTTAAGGTTTACAGGGTTTCAAATTTATTTACTGTAACAGGAAAATAATTACATGTCAGTCAGAGGGGAGGAGCCAAGTGCTAGGTCAAGAGAAGAAGTTTTATTCTTAGATTACTGAAATATAACTTGAAGTATTTTGCTGTAGCATCATAAAAATAAAAAGAAATGCCAAGGTGCCCTTATGAATGTGAAAATTTTGAAGCTGTCATTTTTTTCTGATCGCCCTTGAATCTATTAGAACGTAGTGCCTTAGACTAGGTACAGGTAACTACCTCTATAGGTAAGTGATGTGAAAGCAGCACCCCTTCCTGCGTTCAATCTCAAGCACTTGGAGACGCATCTAAAATGTGCCGTGGCAACTTCTGAGGTATTTTTGGTTTTTTTTTTTTTTTTTTTTTTTTTTTTTTTTTGTCTGATCTTTGTTTAGTGGAAAAATGAAAAATTCTTCAAAATACTTATGGAATGCCCTCCCCTACACAACATTAAAGTAACTGATTTGTTTTCATGGTCTGTTAGAGAGAGTCACCTGGAAATCTTGGAATAGTACATGGAGGGAATTGGCTGCTGTGTGATTTCCATACGTCCATTTAAAAAACAAACAACAACAACAGTAAAAAATACAGATTTTTTTTTTTCATTGCTAAACATTTGTGTTTGAGACTTACGAAAATATCTGTAGTTCATTCAGGCTGATACGGGAGATCACTCAGGAATTTCTTTCAGTAGTAAGAAGATAATAGTGTAGTATTCTTTGTTTTGCTGGTGGAAGAGGTTCCTTGGCAAGTACAGATTTACTGTTATAAGTTGGTTATTCTGAACTAGGAATAAGTTATACTGTTTTATTTATTTATTTTATTGCTTCAGGACCTTTCCCAGTAGGACTTAAAATTTAACCAGGTGTATTTTAGATGTTCTCTGAAGATGGTCAAAGCCACAGCTTGACCATGAGGTTAATCAACAGACCAGTGACTTGTTTCAGAAACAAAACTACTGGCTTCTGAAAATAAAGCAGCAAATATTTGGTCTGCTGGCTGGATTCCAATTTGTACAATTGCATTTGGTGTCCTTAAAATGTTCTCCTCACTTTCAGCTTGGTTTGGTAGTTGTCACATCCTGTTCTTGGATCGTTACTGAAAAGGCAGCATGCTCTTGTATCTCCACCCTGGTAAGATATGTAGTCTTCAGCGATGTGTGAAGTGATACCCATGTTTACGTGTCCGGACTGTGCCCGGCTCCGTACGGGTGCGCGCGCTGAGAGGTCGTGGGGAGTTCAGGTCCCCTGCGCCTCCTGCACGGGGACCAGTCGCTGCTGCCATCCTTACAGGGTAGCAGGAGCCTCTCCTTGCGGCTGGGAAGGATGCAGCAAGTCTGGTCTCACCTCTGTTATCCGAAGCAGTTGGCCAGCCACAGAGAGGAGTTCATTCCCCCTGCGCTTCAACCCCTGAGCAAGGAATGCTGCAGCTTCTCATGCACCAGAGAGCTCTGACAATGTTCTGTACAAAGCCACAGCGCTTGCTGGGACCTCTAGGGCTGTGTACCCCCTCTGGTGTAAGCTGAGCCTGTTTTGTATAGTCTGGAATTTACTCTGAGATGAAAATCACTCTCCGAATGCGAGTAGTTGCTTGCTAGTGCCATTAGGAGGATGTAAATTATTTCCCGTATTTGTGAGTTGTGGCTTCTGGAGGGGAGAATGCAGTGGAATGCATTTTGAGGCAGAAGATTTCAAAATGTGTTGTATGATATCAGCATTAAAAAAAGAAACCAATTGTTTCTTTTGTTCCTTATTGACATGGTTTTGTTGCTGCTCAAACATACAACGGGATTTTAATGCTTGATGAGATGGGAATCAGTGCCTAAGAATGCTTTAATTTTGTAGTTGTGGATCAGTGTGGGTAAAGCAGTGGTACTATTAGTTATGTGAATACCAATCTGAATTAGTTTCTGATCCTGCATACAGTTGCTTGTGTTCGCAAATTTGTAGCATGACCGTGACTTTGTGCTTTTCCGCTCGCTTAAAATCAAGTGTGGAAAATGTTGTGTGCTGCTTTGAGACTTGTAAATAAGTGCAACGTTAGGACCTTCATTCATCCTGCAAATACAGTTTGCTCTAGTAGAGTATCCCATGTAATTACTAGCTGAAGTGTTACGAGGCATACCTACAAAAAAAATAATAGTTCTGAACGCCTTAGCTCTCAGTTGTTACTGCTTTTAGTAGCACAAAAAGCTGTACGTTTTTGTGCTCGGGCTTGGCTGGGAGTCAACCTGCAAATGTGAAGTTTCTGAATTAGCCGCTTCTACCTTAACGTGGACTTTGGGGACGTGGAACGCCATTGTAGCCTGAAAATCAAAGAGCTCCTTATCGTAAACAGAAGGATAGGGTTTGTAAAGCAACGTAGTGTTTTTACAGGGCATAGTGTGAGAATTTAAGTTATTCTTCTTTCCAAAGGATCCAGAGATTTCAGTGGCGTTACTGGTGCACAAAGGATGCCAAGCTGGGCTCTAGGATAAGCACCTTTCAAAATGAGAAATTTTTGTTTATTTGAGAAATCTTTTTTTCTTATTTCCCAATCAAATATTTCCTTTTTGCTTCAATAGTAAAGGGCATTACTAAGTTATAGATGGATTATAATTTCACAGGATATTCCCCATTCTGTGTGGTTTGGGGGGGAGGCATGAAAATAAGTAAGGAGGTAGCAGAGCAAAAAGGGGAGAAGTTTCTCTCGGCTCTACCATCGTGTTTGTTTCTAGGATTAACTCGCCACCCAGTAAGCTGCACTCGGCTGCGATGGCTAACAGGGATGGTAGTGATTCTTATACCGCTGGGAGTTAATAACGCCAGTCGCTCAAGTTTTGGGGCTGAGAAGGGTAAGGGTGTTTTGTCCTCCCATTTACAACGGTGCCGCAAAGCTGCGTACAAATAAAACTTCTCGTTAGTGAGTTAATCAGAACAACTAGGAAAAGAGTACTATAGAAAGCACGGTAAAAATTTCAGCAGTGGGTTTTATTGTCTTTTATAGGCACTGTTGCTTTGTCTCTAGGTGGGTCGCAGTACGCGGCTTGGTCACTGACCGACCGGCTGAGATCCAGAGCGGGCTCTTGGCTGTAGCTCGTGGTGAAGATGCTCTGGGGTGTGAGAGCTGTTTCCCACTGGCCGGCTGTCATTCAGGCTGGGTTGTCATGTGACTGCCTGTCTGTGCCTGCTGTACAGGTGAGAGGATGTTCTGCACAGCAAGTGTAGACAGGCAGACACATGACAACTCCGTCCAGCCAGTCCCTTGGAGCCATCACCGCTGGTGTGGATCACTTTGAACCAGTCCGGTTTGGGGGGCTTTGTTGGGGGGAGCACACATAACAGAAGTAAACTTTAAAGCATTGGGAGCTGTAGGACAAGAACGTAATTCGATTTTATTCGGAAAATAAGCATCTCAGTACATCGGTTGGCATCGTGCTGACATATATCAGAAGTGATTTTGACAGAGTGGTCACACTGAACATTTGTGAAAACAAAAAGAATCGAAACCGAGGTTTATTTTCTATGCAGCTTGTACAGGAGTCTGCCTGCATACTGGACTCACGCATAGTAATTTAACCAGATGTTTTTACTCTTCTTGGAAGCACAGAAATAGTGAAGTTCAAGATAAAGGATATGTTTATACAGTACATATTTTCTAGGAGCAGATAAGTACAATAATCTTGCATGTTAAAAATAAAATCTTTCTGTATAAATGGAGACAAATAATTTTGCACATTAACCCAGTTAAGGGGAACATGCTGGAAAGAAAACTGGTTGCATTTTATATCAGTTTTGCTAAAATGGGAATGCTATACGCTTATCACAATATATTCCTTTAGCATTTTGCTTTGGGTATTATTGCAATTTAGCTTTCTCTCAAAATCCACGCTTTATAAGGAAAAATATTTGTAGAGGTTCAATACGTTTGTCAGTTACATATTAAAAAATAATACATGCAAGTAGTAGCATTTTACATAAGACGTGGTATTTTGCTAAACTTTGCTCTGTACAGAATACACACAATGAATGCAATCCAGTTTTGCAATGACGTTTACACTATCATTAGGCTGTTGTTTCAAAAGGTATAAGCACGTTGGAAGCATAAAAGGGGTGCATGGGAAACAGTTGTATTGCTCTTTTCTACATATTAAATGATTCTGTTTTCTAATGGTGTTCTTAAATCTCCGTTGCTCACTAGTGCCACCATAGGTAAACAACAAACTTGTGCTTTCAAATCCTTCTCAAGCATATCCTTTACAGAATAGCAAAACCCTTTTTAAGTTCTAGCCTGAGAGCTGGTTATAGAAGGGATGAATTTACCAAAGGGCTGATGGTGTGGATAGTGCTGAGGTTTAAATTAGTCCAATATTAAATTAGTAAGTAGCTATTTTGGTGTTCTAGCTCAAATCAGTATTTTGCCCTAAAGAAAGACACGTTGGCTAATATATGATTTGAAGTATTTAAAGGAAGGGTATCAATTATATGACTAAAATATATCAATTTTTCATGAAACTAACAAGATAGAAGAACATACCTTAAAAAATTAATCAAACGCAAAACATGGCTAGCTAATGCAGACATTATAAATTAATTCCAAGGCATGAAATATGCTTCCTTGGATTTTATAACATGCTTGATTAAAATTTTACTTAGAACTACAGAAATCCCAGTGTGTGCTTTAAGTTGGCACATCTTCCTACTCGCTTGACCATTTTAAAGAAAAGAAGTGTAAAACTAGAAGAACTTTTAACGCAAAAATAATACAAAGTTTCCTTTATAGGTTACGTCAGATTTAATTTCTGAATTTAGTTGCTAAAGAAGTTAGTAGTTTGGGAGAAAATTTAGCTCTCAGTTTCTCTATTATGAATCTTTGAAACAGCAAATAATGGTACAGTAAAAATCATTGGCAAACTATTGTATAACAAGATTGGGAGAATGAAAATAAGCATATTAATTAATAGGTTTTCCTATTAACAGCTATCAGGAAACTTGTGCTGGGAGTACAAGTTGTAAGTGGAAAGCTTGAGCGGTCTTTCTAATAACTGTACACAAAGCGAATTCATCAAGGAAGCAGCAAGTGGCTTTACATTTTTAGCGGAGGCAAATTTATTTTGTCTTCAGTTAATTCATTGGGTACAACTAAGATATCTCCACCTGATCTTTATTTGAAAGCTGATTTTCCTTTAAACTTGGTATTTTAGTTGATTTGATAAACGGGCTAAATGTTTGTGTGCTTTGTATTTCATTTATTAAGTCAGTAGAGGGCTTATGAATATTTTAGGATACTCATAACAAATTCCAATGTAATATTTCCAGAAACCTATCTTAAGGACCTGGCTTTAAATTTTGGTAGCTTGGATATTAAGTTGAGAATTATATTCACTCCAGCTGTGATCAGGACTTTTTATTTAAGGGGAAGTTGTTATTTTTAGACACTGTTTTGCAGTGCAGCATAAATGCAGCACAGAAGTACAGTAGCATTATTCAAGAAAGTTTCTTAACTCTGGTATTTCCTGTCTTTTACTAGCTGTAAGCCTGCTCCTTAATATTATTTTAGTTTTTGTTAAAATGAAGTGCAGTTCAGGAAGCAAAGCCTTCTGCAAGTAAAAGTTAATTTATGCCCTTGATAACACTTTTTTTTTTTTTTTTTAAAAAAAAAGCCTAAGATTTACAATTTTATTTTCCAATCTGTTTAATATCTTTTGATTTAGAGATAAAAATCATACCGTTTAACACTATTTAGGAGCTTGGAATTGTTTGCAAGAATTTCGCTATTTTAATTATAATATTTTCTACCTAGCAGTGATACTTGGGTGGTCTGCAGAAGCGTCTGTGGATGCACATTGATGGTACAGGAAGAAGGGCAAAGAATATGGAGAAGAGAGCAGTGTCTTTTAGTCTTCTGAAAATACTGATGCATTTAATAGCACTGGTAATTGTAATACAGAAGACAACGTGCAACTTAATGGCAAGGCTGAAAAATTATAGCAGCACAGGGGGAAGCCAGCCAACTTTACAGAAATATAGAGCAAATAAGCAACCAAAGGCAAGAAAAATTATTTTTAAAAATGGCTTTTTCTTGCCTTTGGTTGCTTCACTTATTTTTAATCATTTAAGGAATATACATTAAAAAAAAAAAAAAAAGAAATATTTTCTCCCTCTTCCCTACTTAATTTTGTTGACTGTACTAAAAAATTATGCCCCTCCAAAGATGAAAGAAGGTCCGTTATATTGAAACGCTGACCTCTTTAAATGTTCATACTGGCTTTAATTTGCCCCCTTTTTTTTTTTTTGGCCTTCTGTGTTAATAAGAATCGTATCCTTTAACTCACATAACGGGTTTAAGCACTGGTATCCTGACTGCACAAAGCTCTCTCCGTGATTTAGTATGTAGTCACCTTGCTAATATTTGCTAATACTTTTTGCAATTACTAAAAAAAATAGTCAAAAAGTCATTGCAAAAAGTCATGAAAAAATTGTATGCAGCTACCTTGTCTTTATTGGCATGCATGTTTAAAACCTATTTTTTATAACTATGGAAATCTCTTCTGCTACGATTATGATCAACTAGAATTTGTTTCATCCAAAACAGCGCTGTTTTAAGAACCAGAGAATCACTTAATTCACTTTGAAAATGTTTTGCTTACTGAGCCGAAGCAGTTATACTTCCTTATTCATTGCTAACAATGCAGGCTTTCTTTCTCTATCTGCTGCTTTGCGCACTGCAATCCCCCCTCCCCTCCCTTTCCAAGCCCGAAGCCAAGGGGGCCTCCTAGATCTCAGCCTTACAGTCTAAAAATGTAACTTTGAAGAGTCATGGGTGTATGGGAGGGGAATCACTTCCTAAATCCAGAAAGGTCATTTAAAATAAAGATTAATGCAAATAGCAGACTAGAGATAAGAGAAACACTGGTTCCATATGTTTTCATTGTCCTTGCTTACATAGCAGAAGCTGACACAAGCTATCTTGAACGCTGCTTGCATTAAACGCCTATTACTGACTGGATAACAATACTTTTTAAATTTCTAGATCAGAATTATAAAAAATAATAAAAGTGGCTATGCAAATAAGCAACAGATTAAAAAAATTTGCAAGCAAGCATTTTCCCCTTGAAAGCATAACCGAGCAACTTTCTCGATGCGACTTGAAAGCCATTTTCCTACTGCTTAAACAAAATCTGTCACACAACTTTTCAGATTTGCTATGCCTAAAACAGCAATCAGACTCAAAGATTCAGAAATATTAATGCAAGTCTGAATCTGGTTCCATTATTTTAATTTATTCTTGTGTCTTCAGATTTGCTATTAATAATTACATTTAACTATCTTGTAACTTCACTTCAAAGCACGACGAGGGCAAAACTTCCTCCTACTAAGACTAACGGATTAAAATCCACTAATTTAATTCTAAAGATAATCTTTGGTGAAATAAAGGAGGAGAGAGTGGGCAACCTAGAGTATATCTACAATATAAAAAGCAATAATACTTTTAGTCAAAATACATAAGCTTTGATGGGAGGGTAAGGGAAATGACAGTGATAGTTCTTGCTTCCTAGGTTTTAAGGCAGCCAGCATAGGTACGGTCACGCGAATTCTACGTGACCAGCTCTTCCCAATAGGACTTCTATTGATTATTGAAGGAGCAATGAAAAAGGTAATAATTATATATATATTTAAAACTCGTACAGCATCAAGGCTGTCTGAAATATAACGTTCATTCTCTAAAATTGACTGGTTATAATACTAATGGCTGCATATTTCTGCTAATTCTTTTTATAGTACAAATATTGAAAGCCTTCCTGGCAATAACGAGCACCATATAGGTGGGATTTTTTTTCCAGTTGCAGTAGTTTGTTACTAGTGTTAACTTTAGGGGAGCTGACTCTGGTGTTCAGCTGGTATCAAATTGCAGCCCAGACTTCTTGTATTATTCTGTCCGTGGGGATTTCATTCAGCCTGAGGGTTTTTTTCCCCTACCAGGACAGCTGGAAATTCACCAAAGCAAACTTCTGCATTCGTTTACAAATTCCATTTCTATCAGTGGGATTCAGGACAAAGTAACTTATCGTTATGTTAGAAGATGTTAGAATGTTAGAAGAAATATCAGCAATGCAAGCTATACACAAGAGCAGCAGCAATCAATTGGTGCTGATCACTTATAAGCAATGGCCAGGCAGGTATTGGGATGGAAAGCTGCTTGTTCTGTTTTATTTATTTATTTATTTATTTATTTTCCATCATGTCCTGCACTTTCAGAGGTAATTTTTCCTGACAATCAAATATTTTGTATCCTACACGGCAGAAGCCAAGCACGGAGTAGTCTTATATTCCCTATGGCATCCCCCCCAGTTTTCATTAGCACATTTAGCATAGGTTACTTGCAAAGAAGTTTCAGTTGCATGTAAAATCAAAGTACAGTTCTCCCAGCAGTGATATATATATATATATTTTACAATAGTTTAAAATAATAATCATGCATTCTTTTCTATTACTTTATTACTTAAGAGAAAATAATTTCTTAAAATTGATCTTCAGATCATAGTTCATAACAGGAGCTATGCAGAATACATACTTCTAGCAAGCCTTTTCTGCGTTAAGAAAAGATATACTCCTTAAATATTTATACGGATTGCTACAAGTTAAAAAAATAAATTAAATTTACCTTTTTAGTTTGTGGGGAAAAATAAGCTTTATTTTAAATTAAAAAAAAAAAAGAAATGCCCGACTTTAACTATGCTCTTGTACACTTCTCTAAGCAGTATACCTCTAGGTAGTATACCTCGCTCATTTCTTGCATAGGTTTTAGTAAATCATCAGAGCTCCATCTTTCTTGCAGTGATGACTGGAGGAAGGGGGGGGGGAGTCACCTAGGTTCGCCAGGTCATAGGCCAGGTGTTCTTCCAAAGTAGGCCTTACCAGAATGTCTTCCCCGCATTATTCTGCAGTCCTCCTTTTTCACAGTGTCCCTTAGCGTTTCTTATTCCCTAGTGTGCAAAACCTGTGAAGAAAAATACTGTATATGAGATCTGAAAGGAGCAATAACTGTCTTCTCCTTGGCAAGAGCAACTGGCGTCCCCAATAGTCCATGTCGCTGCTTTCCCTTGCCCAGTCTAACCAATGTGCAGACTACTGTACAACAGCATTGTCCTGAACAGGTAGTCTGAACACTGGGGCGACGGAGCAGGATCTCCGGACGCTTCTATTTATTTATTTTAAATCCTCTTTTAGTCTTTGGGAAAAACTGCCTTCCTGCATCACGGGTTGTGCTCGGCTCTCCCTCACACTCTGCAGCACTCACTGAAACACACTGAAGTGCTGTGATTTCCAGTCTTGACGTGGCACATTTGCAGCAGACTGGGGATCTGGCAATGAATTTAGGACCAGGAAAAGGGGGAGGGCTGGGCCTGAGAGTCCATATATGGGATGATGTCACCCTAGGGAGGTTTGGGTATGCACTGTGCCGCTGGTGAGACCGCTAGAATTGCCTGCTCTCAGACATGGGTCTGTGTATAAAATGGTACCAGATGTTTTAGTGTAATGTTAAGCAGTCATTTCATCTTCAGGCCAGATTTTTTTCTTCAACTGGGCAGGAAGTGGGCCCCAGTATGGAAAAGCTGTAAAAAGTCAAGATGTACAGTTTCACTGCAGCCAACGGAGAGCGAGTTAACGGAGACGCAGAATTTGCTGTTTGTTGCAGGCTGAAAAACCGAATTTATAAAAAGAATTCTGCTGGACAAGCTAATGCAACAAGCCAACGCTTATTTTGTTTCTTTTTAATGCCTCCAGTTGTGCTTTTATATTTTGGCATTTCAGACCAAGAAAAGGGCAAATAGGTTCATTTTTTCTTGGAACTGTCAGCGGCATGCAGGCTGCCGAGACTTGAACAGTAATTAGAGTTACTTCCTGAAAGTGAAGCCCCCATGAAAAGTCTGGAGAAATGTTCTTTGTCATAGCCTCTACATGAGTAATTAGTTCCACATGTGGCCTTCCTATTTCCCTTCAGCTATTTTGGCTGGCTGGCTGAATACTTTGCTATAGCTCAAGACTTAAAGAAGCTTTAAAGTTTTCATTTCAAGCATCCACTGTGAAAATAGCTATTTCTGGTGTCATAATAAATTGCTTCTGGTAGATCAGTACTATTAGGCCTGGCATTGTTTTTCACTGGTAACCCTGCTGGTCCCATTTTTCTTTTAATCGTGCTTGGTGGAATTATCCTGCTAAATTTTATCTTTGATGTTTACCAGATCTATTGAATTTTGCCAAGTATGACTTTACCGTAGATTTTAAGATATTCTCCCCACAGGCATCTATCCTTGTTCTCCTGTAGACTCTTTTTTTTCTTTGTTACTCGTGCTGTTGATTCTAAGTGTTGTACTTGTTTTTTTTTAATCTGCCTTAGCCCGTGGTCTAAGACAAAGAGATACTTACCGAGTAAGCTCCTCTGAAGTCAAAACTGGAGGTGATTTTACATAGGTCTGTCTCTTCACTTTATGGAATTGTTGCCAGTAGCTATTTTTCTGCCTAGAAATCTGAGGCAAATGTCAGTATTGGGACTATATTCTGAAAAGTAGATATCCACCAACTTCCTGAACAGCTTTTGAAAGAAGTACATATGTAAATCTAAATGTGTGCTGTGAGGGCTCTGGTGTCCTAAATAGCTTCTGTGGGTTGCAGGTCTGCCTAGGTAACAGCAGATTTTCTGGGAACCATAGCTTCTAGAGGCCCGCATGGGGCAGGCTGCAGAGGTCTGACTTCAGGGATCATTAATACAATTAACGTGAATATCAGGAGAGATGAATTCAGAGTCTCTGTCCAAGGAGAAGGGACCTTCAGACTGCGTTATTGTGGTGGCACGCCAAGCGCTGCGTATCTGTTTCACATTGTGTGTCCAGTTCCACCATTTGGATCATGGTAGCCTAGTTATGTACCCAAGCAGTGGTGAGAGATTTTAATTCAAGAAGGTAGAGATTTGAAGAAGCTGTGGAAGGAGTTTTAAGGTGCAGAGTGCTTGGCTTTCTTAGAAGCAGTAGCACCAAATCAGCATGTAAGAGAAAGTGAATCGATCACTGTTAAAATAGACAAAGTAGGGAACACTGTGGATAAGCCCAGCAAGGCTCCTTGTCTACGTATCACAGCGCTCACAGGAGCTGGATGTTTTATTATATCCCCATTTGGCATTTACCTTATGGAAGAATACGGTTTTGGGAAGTGTGAGTAGTGAGAATTTTTTGTAGATAGGCCGCTCAGTGTAATGGGTGAGATTTTCCCCACTGAGGAACCATCAGAATTGAATTGCTGCATGCGTCACCGAGAGCAAGAAATTGTTATGCTGTCAAGAAAAGACAGGGTTCCAGAGATCCTCTTCCATACCAGCAGAAGGGGAGGTAGGCTGACTTTTCACTATTGCAACGTAGGTTGCAAAGATCCTGAATAAACCAGGAGGCAATGAGTTAATGATCCAAGCAGGCTGAGGGTCTGAGGGATATGAAAGTTTGAATCTTGCTGCTGACTGCAGCAGCATTAATCTGTGAATTTTTCACGAGATGGTTAAATGGAATCAGAATAGCTCACCACACTGTGGCCTGGAAATTCTCCCCCTGTAAGCTTGTTTCCTGGCAAGAGTGGAGCTCTAGGGGAATAGAGTACATGAACAGGGACTTGGGGTTGTTCTGGGTGCCCAGAAGGATGCTAAAGCCTCAGTACTAATGCAGTACAAAGCTATTCATACCTCTTGTGCACGTTTCTTTTTCCTTTGTAAATTCTGCTCAGCTAGTTGCATGCATCTGCACGTAGATTTAGAGTACAGTCCCTCCTTTTTCATTTGATCTCTATTTGGAAAGGCTAAGGCCCAGAAAGAAACAGGCATTTCCATTCCTTCTGATAACAAATTGACATTATACCTGAAGTATTTAAAGTCTTCCACTAAATAGCTCTCCAGCTGTACTGTGCATTTTTTTTAAGCACTTCTGACAAAACTGATACGCTTCCAAGGCTTTTGCTTACCTGTAGCTTCTTAAATGGCAGGTTGCTTTCATGGGGGCAGTAATCTTGACTTGGAGAGTTTATATTAATAAATTGTTAAGAGCTCATCTGAAGTGCCTTCCAAAGGTGATGATAAATTTTCATTTCTCATTTCTCTTTATCATTGTGCAGACATTTCTGTCATGCCTATGAACTCAGCCCAATGATGAAATTATTTTCCACAACCCTAAAATATTCTTTATTATTATTATTATTATTTTTTTTTAAAAAAAACAACTTGGAGGAAACTAAGGATTTTGAGAAGTCCAATTCCTTCCTTCTTCATTGACGCTTACTTGGAGGGCTACCATGAAAAAGAAAATAACTATTTCTGCTTGAGTATTTTCTCTTACTGGCAGCCCACATTGTTGTGCGAGGCCACTCTCCATACTGAACAGGACAGGTGTCTTTAAAATGGTCTTGAGGCATAGCTAGCACGAGAGCTATGTGCTTCTTGTAGTTCATAAAGCTTTCTAGGCTCTATTTACACTAGAGAAGTGGCTGAACTGTTGCTAATGTGCTTTTTTACATTAAAAAGTTATTGCAGCAAGTGTCTGGACAATTGTAAATTTTGTATTGCTATTTTTCAAACTCTCTAGATATGATCCAGGGAACTACAGAACAGTAAGCTGGATGTCTGCAGCTGATAAATTAGTTGAAATAACAGCAGAAAATTGAGCATAGCTATTTTTGAAATCATTCTGCAAAAGAAAGTTGTCTGCTGTAATTTGTTCTAGATTTTTTGCACATCCACCAGTAAAGGTTAACCCTTTTGGGCATGCAAGAAGCAAAAACATGCTTCTAAGAGGACAGGAAACAGGTAGGCATAGAAAACAGGCAGCAGTAGGGATAGTCTTTTTCATCACAGCAAAAAAGAAAAAACAATACAAAACCCA
Organism: Oxyura jamaicensis; assembly: GCF_011077185.1. Lineage (NCBI taxonomy): Eukaryota > Metazoa > Chordata > Aves > Anseriformes > Anatidae > Oxyura > Oxyura jamaicensis. The sequence continues at coordinate 9,517,461 of NC_048900.1, read as the reverse complement.
AAGAACAACCACCCATCATACAAAGCTACTTTCAGGGTCTGATTTTTGTAGCCAAGGTTAATATCATGTATTTGCAAAAGGGTGGTTAGTTAGTAACACTTGTGGATAACAGTTACCCACCACCTCCCAAATTACACTGTGAAATCTTACTCACTTTCATCCGTAATGCGTGGACAATGGATCCAAAACTAAGGTAAGGATAAGGCAGGCAGAGAAGAGGTGAGGGTTGAAGAAGTATCTTCATGTGTGGAGAGTGTCTGATACTTGCTTCTGGAGAGTTTGTCACCTGTTAATCACCAAATGTCACTGACATCTGGGTAATCTCTTGCAATCCTGTTGTTTGTTGGTTTCTGCTGCAAGTTGACCCGTGGTTTTTGTATTTTTTACAGTCTGTCCTTAGCAGTTTGGTTACTTCTGGCCAATGCACAAAGGAATGACCTGTGCTTACAGGTATGTGTCTGTTGCTATGAGAAAGAATTAAGTGTTCCTCGTTTTGCACCTTGAGCTTGTACTGTCAGCCTCATCTACTGATCGTGACATTATTTGTGACATGAGAAAAAAAATAAAAATCTTGAGGTAGGCAGCAATTTATCAGTGTTAGCCAAAGAATCCCTTTGGAAGGGGCACTGTGTGAAGGCTGCCTGACTGCAAAGAGCCACATCTTTAAGTGCTGCTCGGCTTTCGGAGCAGTCTGGCCTTGGCATTGCAGGTAGGGATGTGCTCTTTTGTAAATTACTTTAGCCTAGGTCTGTATGTTCTGGATAACCTTCCAGCCTAGTGCCCCTCTTCTGGGTAGTGAATAAAGCAAATAATGTGCAGGTAAACTAGCCTTGAAACACCATGTTCTCAGTCCCTTTGTTGGCGTCTTTTTCACTTGCTCCCTCTGGCCTGCTTTCCCTCTCATCAAACATATCACCTGGATGCCATAGTATACTCACTATTCCACCTTCTCTGTAACACTGTTTTCCTTTCTCCTCTGCCACTCTTTTGTTCTGCACATGCTTTGCCTCCAACTTCGCAAGAGTTTGCAAGAGAGAGGCATGAAAGGGGAGAACGTGGAGCTGCAAGGGGTCAGTCTGGCTACTCTGAGCACCTAACAGAGTTGAAAATCACAGCAGCTAAGTTTTGGAGCCCATGTTTCCTCTGTCCTCAGTGAGCACGGGGCAACTTTAACGATGAGGTAGCTGCCAGTTGTTAACTGATGTTGATGTCCATCCACCCTTGCGTAGGTGAGGAAACGAACAGTTAACAGGAGGTTCAGTTCTGATGCCACTCTTTTTTTCCTCTGTAGCAGTCTGGTTATTTTCACCCTGGCTGTAATGTCTGCATCATTTTGTGTTCTTGTATTGTTCAGTATTTTTTTGCCTTCGTGGACAGTGGTCCAGATTTACCAATGCATAACCAGCAATGTTTGAAAATAACCAGAGCACCATGGATCAGGAATCTTCATGTATGAGTGGCTTTGTGCTCCTCCTGTATTTTCTAGTTTAAATTCTGTGTACAGCCACGTGACTGAACATCTGAACTGATTTTGGACAGTGTTGTTTTTGGGGAGCTACGTACATTCAGCACGGTGGTAACAAGTAATTGTAATGACTGAATGACAATGTTTAGTTTGCATGCAGGTTATTACATTCCTGCTAAAATAAATATCTGCCTTGTTGAATTGTTGTGGCCTAATGGAGGAGGTATCCTCTGTGCCTGTCAGGTTTTTCTTCAGGAAAAGAACAGGATATGGAATAGCTTTGACATTTCCTTAGTCTTTGCTTACTCATACGCAACACACAATTAGTGGAGATGCAAAATTAGCTGAGCTAAGTTCATTTTCAGAGTGGTGGTGAAGAGCATGATATGCCCTAGATTAACGCTGTCTTCCTTCTTGACTCCTGTGATCTCCTCAGACTTTGTTTTAGCCCTGAAGCACGTTAGTGTTAAGCTTTTGGACCCTTTATAAAACCCAGATGTGCAGCTGAATCAAGTGTTCTTTCTCCCCAGTCGGACTCAAATGATTCACTCAGGTTACCACATCACTGACTGATCATCGCGTCTCTCACAGAAGATGTCACTTCTGTGGCGAAGTGTCTCTGGTATTCAGTAAAGCAAAATAACCAGACAATAAAAGGGAACAAAGCATTTCAGTGAGCGTAGGGCAATGCTGTTTACTGCCTAGCCAAAGAGATAGATAATGGATAAACTTGCAGTGGTTTTTTTTGTTTGTTTTTTCTTTTCCTGGGGAAAAAAAAAAACAACAACACTTTTTTGAAAATAGAACTGTCTGGGTGACCAAAAACAAAAAAAGCACATACTTTATAGAAGTTTCTAGTTAAAAGTTCTGTGTTAAATACTTTGATCTTGTTGGGTTTAAACTGCTGCTTTTGTCTAATTAGAATTTGGGGTTTGATTTACCCCTCAAACATATTTTTATGAACATTCTTTCTGCTGCCCAACTGAGAGGCAGTTTGTTGTTACTTTTGTGGGTTTTTTATTTTATTTTATTTTTCTGGCAAAATTTTGTGTTGCAGCTATTTCTATGTTTCAGTAACATAATACGCTCTGGGGGCAGATCTTGGAGAACTTTGACTCTAATGAATACCAGTCACGTGAGAGCAAATACATGATTTATTACTTGAGCATATTTTTGATAGTAACGCCTGGAGATTGCTTTAGTGGGGGGAAGGGAGATCAAGAAAGAGAAGGATGCAGTTGAAGGAAATTAGTGGCAAAGTGATGTTAACTCTCACCTCAGTTCAAGGCTGTGGTTTATAATGCCAGCGTTGTGAATGATCCCAAAACAAAAACATCCATCCTTCTCACATTTAAGAATAATCTCAAGGGAATTGTGTTGTAGAAGCAGATCTTAAAATGAACACCAGCAATATTGCTCAGGGCCTCTAAAACTGAAAGCCATTTCTTCTAGTATTTATTGTCTTTGGCAGAACTATTATCCTCTCTTTATATTAACTGCTGCATGAAGTGTCGTCTTTGTCTTGCCAAAACTTCTGTTCATAATATATTTTTTTTTCTTAGGTTGACTTGCCTTTGATAAAGACTTAACAATACTGAGTCAGGTTCTTGAATGTGAAATTGAGAGTTCCTTTCCTGAGGCTGAATATAGAAATCAGTCACTTGTGCCGTGCAGAGACACGTGTTCTAGGAAGAGGTGACTGTCAAAGCGTCTCAGTGAGTCTGTTGCTCCAGCTCCATGAAAGGCTTTGGAGCGTCCCCATGTAACAGAACCACTCGTTCTGTTTTATGTCTCAGTTCTAAACCATGTTCTAAAAAATTAATAACTGATATGCAAAGGGTAGTTATGTGAGTAATATCCAAGGGTAGGAATAAGAGCTAGAATTTAGTCTGGCTTTTTTTTTTAGTTCCTGATGATTTAATCAGCTTCTGTTACTATTCATCTTGAGTATCTAAGCATAAACATTTAAATTAAAGTTAAGGGTCAACTTAAAAGCATTTTGATTGCCCAGAGATATTGAAGTGTCTTGTCAGACGTGCTTTCTGTAAAATCTTCATGTGAACTGCTGAATCCTGATGCTGCCAGGCATAATTTATGTATTTATTTTTTCTTTAGGGTAGTTGTTCCTTGAAAGTGTGTGAAACAGAAGAATTAATGTATCAACAAAGTCATCATTTTTTATTTCAATATCCCTGATATTCAAAGTTACTCCTTTTATTAGTGTCTTCCAGGAAGGAAGATTTCAAAATGCTCACTATCATTCCCCCATATCTTCCAGTATAAAAGAACAAGAATTTTCTACTCAGCATATGAGCTTCCATAGCCAAAAAGAGGCTGTGTCCTGCTTTCCTGGAAGTATGTGTTGATATTTGCTAGTAAGTTAACTAATGTATAATTTATCATTTAAAATCCTGATAAAACTGAGGTGCTAACAGATTCTTGTCTGTGATTTACTTCACCTGATTACGTTTTAGTGCTTTGCCATTGCATGATTTCACTAACATCCTTTAAGCAGTTGAGACAAGCTTTGTTCTAGAAACCATTGAGCCGCTTCCACTGCGTTGATCAGGTGGATAATCCTAAGTGTTTGGCAACATCCGTCCATATTCACTGCAACTACTAACCAGTAGACACAGCCTACTGAGGCCCTTTACGCTGGTGGTAGACTTTCCTTTTATGACTTACTATGTATTTTCAATTGTTTATTTAGTTTCAGAGAAACTAAGTAACTTACTGAGATAGGTTGAGAGATGGAACCTTGCAAGAAAGGCTTATGAAAAGGTTTTTAATGGTTAGTTGGTTTAAGTCCCTTTCCTTATGGGGAAGCTTTCCATCAGGGTAGCTTAAAAGTGTCTGTTGGGTGAGGTACTCATGACAAACACCAAAATGGATGCCTCTTGGCTCCAACTCCTCAGAGGTCAAAATGTTGGGGTTTTTCCCCACTATTGTCTGGAATCATAGCAATAATTTCACTTGTAGTATTAAAACCCCCAACTGAATAGCGTTCCTTTTTGAAGTCCCTCTTTCTGCCTCAGTGTCTTTTTCCTGTGGGGTCTCTTATGACCCTTCTCTCTCCTTTCATGTGTTTGCTTTGCTGATCTGTGCTCTTTCATCTCTCACTGACAGTAACCTTCACTGTGTATTGATCTGTTCCTTTCGTGGCAGTCTCCACAGCTTAATTGCAGGCTTCCCTTTTGCTGGTGGAAAGACCTTGTCTTGGCTGTACAGAATTACCCCCTCTGCTGTCCAAACTGAGTTCTTCATCCTAAAAATGAAATCTTTTATGTATGGTGCTTAACCTCTTGTGGACCTAATCTTGATTAAAAACAACACAAAACCTCTGCAGATACTGCTATTACACAAATTCTTTACAAGATAAACCTGCCCGTCTTTGCTCACATTTCACATAGCTGCAGTGGTTTCCTTTGTTGGTGTACTGATGTTCATCTGCTATGTGAATCTTTAGGCAATTTTCAAAATACACTTAAGTTTAGAAATGAATTAGATAGCTCTGCTGATTCCTTATTGGACCTTCTCACATCTGTGGAGAAAAAATACATTAATCGGGGACTGGTTAAAAGGTAAGACTCCCTGAGAGAACCAAAGGCCCCTACAGATTGTACAGTCTCTTACTCCAGCTACAAGGAGTATTTATTCAATATGTCTTTTCCTAAAGCCTGAGAAAATCATTTTTGGTTGAACACTAAACCATTCCCTTGCAGGTAATGCAGAACATGCAGAAGAAGCAGCAATATTTTATGGGCATTGATGCTTACAGTATTATTCACAAATGGAACGTTTGTAGGGTGAGACCTGAAAAATCAGATTAGTGGGTAAATTTTAGAGACATCCAGGAAAATGATGAGCGTCGGTGCCTGAAACATTAAGGATGCTGAAGTACGCTTCTGAAAAGCTCTGCAGCCAAGCAGGTGTCACAATCTGAATTCCCAGCTGATGGAGCTGAGCATCTTTTCTGCTGAAAAAGCTCACACAACTAGTCACTTCATTTAAAAAACAAAACACCTTTATAGTACAGCGTAATTATCCAGTAGATTTTTTCCTCTATGTTTCTGGATTACTCGAACAAGACTTTCAATTGTTACTAAATGTGTTAGCATGGCCTATAGTGCGTTTTAGCTGTGTATTAAATGGTTACACTGAGGACATGAGACAACACTCATGTCTGTAGCACTTGCTATCACAAGCTGGAACCAAAGGAACCAAAGCACCTTGTGCAAGTATAGCTTTCTGCATTCTGTTCGTAAAATTAATTTTTCAATGAAGGAAATTAGTTTTCTGGCTTAGCAGAGCCAGAGCACCCAAGGACCTGTGTCACAAGAAGGTTCAGCTTGTGACCTCATAGACCAGGGCTGGCCGAGAAGCACTAGGGAGAGGTCCGAGGTTATCCCATCACTCCCCTCCACAGATGAACTTTTCAAAGTGGAGTTCACTGGATTTCTACTCAAAACAGGTAGACAAATGGAAGATGGTCAGTAGATTGAAAAGAATTGTCAGGTATCTGAGAATCCTCTGAAAGCAAATTCAGTGTTTTGGTTTGGGAAGTTAACAACTTGAGCTGATGGGGGGGAAAAAAAGTAATCAGTGGAAGAGAGTAAGCGATGGAAAAGTTTGTTTGTGACAGTCTGACTTTTCTGGGAAATGAATTTCATGTGAAGACTCTGCATTAGAAGGTGCTACCCCCAAGACTCAGAAACATGCTGCTTTTTCAGTAGCCTGGCCTGAACTTGGGTTTGGTATCTGAGAATACTAAAATCTGAAGTGCCAGGTTGATCAGCGCTATGGTCTTTTATAGGGATAACAGGTCTGATACTGGATTTTATAGCATATGATACTGTATAGATACCTTACCAGGTCAACAAGTATGGAAAAAAAAACATCCCTGTATCATATATTCATGTATTTCATAGTTTTAAGTTTTCTATAGACTGCTGTTTTCCCTGGTTATGTTTTTTTTTCAAATATACATATATAAGGAGACACAGAATCAGTAAAACTTCCTTAACTTCCTTTTCTTTTTTTTAAATGTCAAAGAATTTTCAGTCTGCAAGACTCCATCAAAAATAGACCTGCATAACAAGTAACCTTTGATGTGTTCTTGGTTTTTCTAAGCAGATGTGTATACTCAGGTGCTAATTTTAAAGGGTATTTCTGTCAGGCAGGAAGTTCATCCCTTGGTTGCGCACATTTTCTCAATGACAAGGCGTTAGCATGTACAGTTCCTAGGTCTTGCTGGAGTTATTTGATTCTGTCTCCAAGTGTGCAATATCTGAGTGTCTTGCCTTTACAGGGACCAGTGCTGTGTCATTCTGATGTGCTAACTGAGTAATGCTTATTGAGAACATCTCCCCACGCATGTGCTCCCTCTTGGACTTTTACCTTGAAGAGGAAAATGGGAAGGTGCTCCAGAATGTCTTCTATTTCATTTCTGCATCCCTTTCATGACCCCCTTAAAGCTGTTCTCTAAAGAGGAGGAAATCCAAACAATTGTTAACTGATGGCAACAAGAAAAGCATTTGACAAACAGCAGCTTATCCTTCATTCTCTTCCATTGACATGTAACCCTCCTGAGAGTGCTTAGGGAAACCAGGAGCTCGCTGCTTTTGTAAACCTCCCTTGGTCTCTGATGGAAACATGGTGCACTTGCTTTGGTATTTGTATGTCACCAGGAACTGCTGAGAACACAGGAGGGAAGGAAAAAAAAAAAGGATTAGTACAGCCTATGAGGAATAGGATGAAAAGATGCATTTTTTTGTAAACAAAGTCAGAAAGACCTTGTAAATAATTGTTTAAATCATCCAGGAAAGCTGATGGCATGTAATAGTTATGGAGGCTTCTTGGCATAAGCAGTGTTTATTGGCTGGGTTTAGTCCTAGCACTGAGCATGTCAACGAGGTATAAAATTGTTAGTGCAGGAAAACTTCATGTCTTGGGAACGGGCACAAAATGCATTAAGCTGTGTGGTGTGGGCACAAATAATATGCCAAGAAACAGAAAACTCTACGGCAGGTCCACGTGGAGACGGCCAGCATCATTTGAGCGTGCATATTTTATACATACTGATTTATTAGCCAGATCAAAGTGGTACTTTTTAGAAATGATTTACCCTAACGAGACAGAGCACAGAAGTATTGCAGTGTTTTCATGCACAGAGAGTTGTCTCCGAACTCCTGCACTGACAACATTCTGAAAGTGGACTTCAGATCCGGATTTGTGGGAGGGATTTCTTAGTTGACTGTCTATGAAACATTGCATGAAGGAAAATGGAAACCATATGCAATTCACTACACAGATCTGGTTTTCATTTAAATCTTTTCCTGTATTATATTTTCTGCTAGCAGAAGAGAGAAACAAACTGCTAGATGAATAGTATAGAGCTTAAAATAAAAGGCAGTGCATTTTTTAAGAACTAAAGAAAAAGAAGTGGTATTTGACCAGTACTATAATTTTGTGTAGGATTCTATAGGAGTGGGACAATTTGTACATAATATGCTGGAACATCTGTTGTTTTAAGTGTTAGTGGATTGAATTGACATGACATCAACAGAGCTGCAAGGTTGCAGAGTTACTAGATCCATGCCATTCTAGGAGTGGCACCATAACATAAAAGTTCTGGTGAACTCTGCATTTTAGCTCCGCATGCAGAGCTAAAATATGTAGTAGTTCCTAATGTTGTTCAAATAATCCTTTATCTGGTGTGGAGTTATGGAAAATTTCACCATCTCTGAAAACAGTCCAGTGGACTTGCTCAGAGTCTCAGGATTTGGGTTTTTTTTCCTAGTTTTGAACAGAAGTTCAGTTTTTAAAAGTTCACTGAGACTCTTTAGCGCCAAAGCAGTCCCGTGTTTTTGCACAGAGCCTGGGAAAAGAAGTGCCGCAGGACAAATAAAATAGAATACAAGGCTTTAAACAAAAAAGCTGTACATTTTAATATATTGGATATGTTATACTTCAAGTTCAGGCTGTGAATGAAAGACTTAAATGGCTTGAAAGGGAAGTTTTTGAAGATCTTCTGCATCTTTTGGAAGCTGTACAAAATGGAGAACTTCAGTCATCATCACCAGGTGCTCAGGAGTATGCGAGTGGTAAACACCTACATTTGTGCAGGGATTTCAAGCTGTTGAAAGTGCTACCCAGCAATGTAAACAGCGTGGTAAGGAATCTCTTTCATTTGGTCAGGGAAGCAGTGAAAATGAAGCAAAGGAGATGGATCCCTAGATCCAGTTTTCCTAGATTTCCCAGGAGAAGGTTGCCTGGATCTGCTTGAAAAATAACAACACTATCATAAAGGAACATTGCAGGCATTCAGAAGTGTTTCTGTAGCTCCTGTCAGCTGCACGGAGTAAGGAAGGTTGAAGGGCCAGTTTCAGTGCTAGAGCTCTTTAAACAGCCGTGCAGTATTTTTGTGTAACTACGATGAGAAAGTTAAAATAGCTTCTGAGCACAAGAAATGCATTGAATAACTGCCTGTGCACATTTTACACAGTGAAGGACTGCAAAAGGAGATACTGAACTTGCAAAAGTAATTAGAGAGGCTTTCGGAAAGCCTCAACAGATTGCATGCTGATGACGCTGCTGTCATGCTGTTGGTAGAAATCTGGCTTGATTTAATTAATAACAAAGACCTGGAGGCACACAAGGGCATAACCAAAAAGCAAGTCAGAGAAGCCATTGAATGTTTCTACTGTTTTGTCAGTGTTGCACATCTCGAGTGTTCTCTCAGAGTATTTGAATTCCAAACGGGAAAAGAAATTGAAATGCAACTCAGTGGAATGTAATTCTGAATTCCTGCTGTTTTTAACGTTAAATACAAGAGCGACTTGTTCTGCTTCATTCTTTTGGGGAAGGTGCTGATGAGATATAGCTAATTCAAGAATTCACTCGATTCTAAAAACGCGCTGAGATGCCTGCCCTGTGAGAACAGCTACAGGGTAATTTGGAATTGGTGTAGCCAAAGCTTCGTACCAAACCACGTGTGTGGTGGTTGTGTTTTTTGTTATTGTTTTCTTTTTTTAAAGATAGCTATGTGGTAGTAAAGTGCTGAGTGGACAGGAGGCATAATTATTGTATCCTGGTGTGTTAGTGACAAAATGGATAAGTTGTTATTTGGATTGCTATAGAATAACTTGCAAACATTTCACTCAAAAATCCAGATTAAACAGCTAAAAAAAAGATGTTAATCCTCATCAAATATACCCGCCTGGTATATCTCGTTCCCATTTTTTTTTTTACCCTTATATGTTTTTAAGTTGTAAGCACATCAAAATACTGATCGCCTCTCAGTGCATCTAATCCTCAGTGCAAAAGACGTGAATCTAAGGGGTAGCATTTGGATCCTGCAGTGGCAAGAATGTTTACTACAAATAATACTAACATTTGGCTTGTGCTTTATTTCATGATATGTCTTTTGTCTTTAGAAGTTTCCTTTGAGTTCCTTAATTTTGGAGGGAAAGTGAAATATTGTGTTCTTCAGGTTGGATAAATCACAATGCTGGGTTTGGTCTGATTTTTTTCCAGTTAGCCGGAGAGAAGCATGTTTTTCTGTGGAAAATTTAGCTGTTTGGATGTATTGGAATTATTTGAAATTTTATTTATATACTTTCCACCTGTTGAGACATGTTTGTGGTGTTCTTTTAGTTTTCGTTCACGATTCAAGACGCTGTTTTGAAACTTCATATTTGGCATACTCTGAGGTATTGACAGACTGCTGCCTTGCCTAGGAAAAACAATCATGGGCATTTAAAAAAAACATTCTTGGTGGTGTCTCTCCCTTCTCCACTTTGAAGATTCACCAAGTTTAATTATGTAAAGTCAGTATGCTGCTATTTTAGAAGTCTCAGTTATGTTTAAAGATAGTGTGCATTCAATTCCATATCTGTCAGTGTTTTGTTCGTTCAGGGGAGGGATGATAGAAAATTGCCTGTGCAAGACAGCAAGCTTGTGTAAACCTCCCTGTAACGTGAATATTTCTTTTCATGACTGTGGTTTAATAGCTGTTTATTACACCATTAGATACCCTTAAAAAAAAAAAACAAAACAAAACACAACTGTTAGTTGCAGTTGTAGTAGAATCATAATTTAAATCATAAGAGAATCATAAATTTAAAAATATGCAAGCTGATCGGTGATAGGAGAGAGAGTAATACATAAAAGTAGTATTTAATTACTTGAAAAAGGAAGACTGTCTGATAAGAGAGATTACAATGCCACTGTTCTCCCAGAGACATCATCCCTGAAAATCAACTTCTTCTGAATGGGCTGTCTCAAAGCAAGGTGGAAAATCAGTGAAGAAATCAGTAATTGCAGGTGGTTCTCCAAAGGAGGCTTTAGCCCTAAGTGAGGTCTGTGTAAAGCTCTTCTCCTAAGGCTGAGGCTATACTTGGATGCATACATGCAGAACAAAGCAGAAATTGTCCTGTTTTTAATTCCACAAGTTGTTCATTATAGCACAGGCTTGGGGATTTAGAGCTGCAATGTTAGCAATACGTTTCACTGGAGATGCTGAAAAAGCAGTAGCTCAGGAGCTCAGGAAGCATGGAAGGGAAGGAAGCTTCATAATTCACCAGTGTTGGAAATGGTTCCATCATAACGTTTCAGAACGTACGATAGGAAAGCAGGAGACCAAGATTTTTGCCCTTGTCACCTGCTTGTTGTATGACCTTGACCAAATTCTTTCTCCTGTGGGGTGTCTTCTCTGTAGAGCCCTCAGAGCAGGCTGTGCTACAATGGGATGCAAAGTTCTTGTCTGGAGCTGCAGTGAGAAAGTAGCTAAAGCAGGTAGTGGGGAATGTTGGAAGTTATGTAGGATACGCTAGTTAGCTGTGCAATGGGAGACGGACCATGTGCGCACAATTCTGTTTTAAAGGCTCTAAAGCACTAAAGGCGCCTCTGTCCTGTGAAATCTTCTGCTGTGTCCCCATTACGATAGCTCGTGGAATTCTTACATTCAAAAAGCTAGGAAAAAAATACAACTCCTTGTGCAATATGCTATCCCAGTCTTAGGAGAGGAGCTTTGCAGAAAGCTCATGTTTTGATACAGCCTCCCTTGGGAATATAATCTGCCAGCTAGTGTTTCTGTAGCCTTATGCCTGTGAAATTTGGCTGGGACTGCTTTGCACTGCAATGAATCGATGCAGTTTGCAACTTCACTGGAGTCGTCTTTGTCACGTGGACCTAATCTTTGAATTTGTTTTTGAAAACATGTCACCTGTTGCATCTCCCAGATGGTCTCTCGAAGGGATTCTGCTGAGCCTTCTTGGGGTCCTTCAATTCATCCCCCAGTGACTTTCTCTCTCCTGCTGTCGTATCCACAAGCCCCAGCCTCCTAATTCTAGAGGACTGCAGTTCTTGCTGCACCCAGTCCCCTGCTTGCCCAGAGCCATTCTAGCCCCACGTAACTGTTTCTGTGCTTTTCTTGTCCATGTCCCATATATTTCAGTCACATCAGAAACTTCGGTGGTGTATTGCTCCTCTTGCCTTTATCCTTTACCAATGTTTTACCCCAACATCCTTTGCTGTGATATTACTCCAGTTCCCAATTAAAGACAACCACAATTATTGATGTGTGCACATAACTGTGCATTTTGAGGGCAATTAACAGTAAATTTTCCAAAATGTGTAGATTTTCTCAAGTGAGGTTCTGTTACCAAGAGATTGTAAATAAGGGAATGATTGCTCAAAGCAGAGAGTGCTTCTCTCAGGGCTTTGGTCTGCTTGGTGTTTTGTCTACCTGTGACGTACTTGAGTATTCTGACAGAGATTTGCATTTTGTTTTATTTTTCTCTTGGTTTGTTGCTTTGCTCTCAGTTCACCGTGCAGCTGGTTTGTTGGTAGCCTGTCATAATCAGAGACCATGCTACGCCACGTGTAGTTGGGTTTGGAAGGCGCGTCCTCTACAAGAGAAACACATTAAGGTTGTGTCTGTTTCACTCACCTCCTTGCAGTTGCAGTCTAATCTCCTGCAGAATTTATTTCTGCCTCAAGGCTACATTTATTGTTGCTCCCTACCATAATTTCAGTATTTTAAAACAATTAATAAAGATGTCTGGTAAAGGCCGAAAACCTAATGGTAAATTCCTTTTACATAGGGTATGTGGATATAATGAAAAAAAAAACATTCTCCAGAGCCAGGAAGTCAGAAATGAGGCCTTACTTTATGGTATCTGAAGGTAACATCAGGGAGAGCTATTAAACATGTGCCCAATTTATAGTCTTCTGTGCAGAATCTGGTATTTTACACCATGTTACGTTCTTCATATGTTTATGAAGGTGTTGGTGTTTCATTCGTTTAATGTAGCTCCGCTCTTATCTACGAACTTCATCCTCAATTTTATACCTGAACATGCTTATCTGATTGAGTCTATGGTAAAACCAAAAAGGATCTGTGGTGAGATGAACCACTACTCATTTATGTAGTTGTCATGACAGTGTTGCATTTATTTGCCTCCATTTGGCGTGTCTTCCCTGAGTTAATTTGAGATCTGATTTGCAATGATAGCAATTTAGCTATTTGAGGTAAAAAGAAGTGAGAAATAACACTAGACTGTGTCCAGGAGCATCCCTGGTAAAGCCTTAACCATTTGGATACCTACACATACTTCTATCACTCCTACCTGTACAGATAAGCTTTCAAGTGTGAACTGGTTCCTACCAAGTTTCTTTTCTATTCCTAGAAAGGGAATTCGATTTTTTTTTCCCAGCAAAATTAGATTTGATAAGAGAAACTATTTATAAAGTTAACTGTTTTAGAAGTACTTGTAAATGCACTTAGAAAATTCTTCCAGGAATGTTACCAGATCCCAAGAGGAGGCAATTAAAGTTGTTCAATATGCCTTATGAGAGTAAATGTTACTGAATTAACCTCATCTTGTGGATAGTTTCCAGTTTCTTATTTCTGTGAGCCTTGGGATACTTTTGCGAAGAAAGAAAAGGTGAAGATTGTGTTAGTACAATAAGGGAAAAAACAGCAGAAAAGACTCGGTGGGTACTATCAGCAGGAGATCAGAGGACATTGAGCTTGGGACTTGGAGAGGAGCACGATGCTTAGTGGAGACTGTCTTGCAGAGCAGGTGGCACTGCATGCTTTAGTAATCCTGTTAGAAGGTAAGTGTGAACCCACAGTTTTGTCTCTTCTAATTCAGTGCACACATAGAAAAATCTTACTTTTAGCAACCGAGAGGAGCCTAAAAAATATGGGCAGCCTCCCAGAAATCCTCATGTGATGGTCTTATGACTAATAATAAAAATTGAAGTCATCCATAGACTTTAGATTCTCCAAAGCTTTGTGACGCAAATGTCAGTGTCAGACCCCGAAAGAGCATCGAAAGATTGCAGTAGGTATTCCTTGAAGATCTTCTTAGCTAATTAAAAAGAAGTTGGCATTAAGTTAATACATTTCAGTCTTAGCTAGGTGGCTATTTAGTAACGGATGCTTATGCTGTCTTGTGTTGCAGTACATATCATCAAAATTAGCACTTCTTGGCTATTGTACCTGAAGATGTTTACCTTGATATGGTTTAAGCATGTGAAGGGCATTGCCTGAATGCTCCTGCTCGGCGGTTAAAGGCTAGCCTTAAGGAACTCTTTATATTCATTACTTGCTGTTCAAACTGGTCTGGTGATTTTGTTCTGAAAAATAATTATGTTGATTCAAAGATGCTGCTGTAGTGTGCATAAGGGGAAAAAACCTGCTTTCCTGTCCTATAATCACCTCATGCGTTCTGAAAATAAATGGCATGGTTTGCACTTCTTAGCATATGCAATATGTTTTGTGGCCATTGCTGAAGCATGGTTGTGTATATTAACAGAAACCTATACCTGCTTGTGTAATAGTCACATTTTACCTAAAAATGCTGCATTCTGGTTTCCATCTCCATTAGGACCCGTTATAAACCGTGTTATGGAGATTGCAGAATGAATTGCAATATTGCAGGCCTGATTACCTGTTTCCAATAGAACTGACAACTGCAATTTACCTGAAATGTTTAGTCTGGTTAGTGGAAAAACTTGATTTGCTAAGGGATATCTCCTTCAGAAGTCTGTCCCAGCCTCTCCCAGCGTCAAAGGGAAAGCTTAAGAATCCCTGCAAATGCTGGATAGTGCGAAAAGCAAATGGAAGAGGAATATAGATACTTAGGGGAATGTTATATCTCTTTGTATTCTTCTCAATGCTGACTTAATTACTTGGGGGTCTGGATTTGCTTTTACTGCTTTCTGCTCACCGCCCTACTCAGCCCACACAACTAAGAAAGTAAAGCAGAAGCAGCAGTTTGCTCAAGTGTTTGGTTCTACCCAGTACAAATGCTCTCACAGTTAAAGGATTTGAATGAGATGAATTTAGCTGAGTATCTGAGACTGCAAGATATACATTGTGTCTGGAGATGTGGCAGAGATCCCAGGCTGAGCTGGGATCACGGAGGGTTTTCCTCCATGAGCTCTCAAAGTAGAATCAACGAGACCTGGTAATACAGGAACCCCTCAACATTATTTTATGGTTGTTTTTCGAAGTCGAGCCACATTTAACTAACCTGTTTTCCTAAGAATTCTATGTGGGGGCTATGGAGTAAAAGCATCCTATCTGTATTAATCCAGTGCCACCTGCTGAGCCAGCAACTGCATTATTCAGTGTCTTCTCTGATATCAGAGGCATGCTGACACTGATAATCTGACCTCGGTATACAAGCTACTGTCTGAAGACATGTTTCTGGAAATGTGGAAGGTGCTCTGTTTTTTTTTTTTTTTTTTCCCAAGTTGTGTTGGGTAAAATATGTGCCCTCTCCTGCAGCACCTTGATCGCGTGTAGCATCAAGAGAAATCAGGGCTTATTTTACTTATTACTTTTTTTCCCCCTATATTTAAGTGCAATTAAAATGCTGTTTACTATAGGTTACTCTCCAACCCCCACCCCCACTCTTCTTAATTGTTTACTTGGAGCTCAGAGAATACAGTTCATTGTTAGGAAGAAAGAGAATAATTCAGACAACTTGGCCAATCAGGGCACAGCTTGTTTTAATTTTTGTACTGCCTCTATTGTGTGGAAAATATGACTTTTATAAGCGTGATAGTGCAACCATGAAATGAGAGTTTTTGAAAACGTTACATCCATAAAATGAGAGGGTTTCAGCAATCGATTATGTCCTCTAAGAGCAAAGTATAATGCGAGTCGCTGCAATCTTCAGCATATGCTGTGCAAATACTGCGACCAGAAGTCTACGTGAAAGGAACGTTATTTGCAAAGTCAAGTACTCAGAAGCTAGAAAATGCTGGATTTATGGCTGTTTGTGCAAATGTAATTCTTCCCTCTTGTATGTGCTTTCTGCACGCTGAATGAGGCAGGAGTCCCAGAGAAAAATAGTACGCAATCACGTAATCAGATACTTAATCACAATGCATACACATATGGGGCGGAATTAAGGTTGTGTGTGCAGCCGTAAATCTGACATTCCCTGACTCTCAGGTACTTGATGGTGAAAGAATTTCATTTAAGTTGCAACATTTGTTGGTTTTAGGTACGATTTCCTGACTTTAGAGAGGAAAAGGCTAAAACACAGTACGCAACTGTTAAGGGTGGATGAAACTCTTAACGATGGAAGCTCAGGGTGAGGGGCTGAACTTCCCAGCTGGCCCAATTCTCAAGTAACACAGCACGAGCTACTATGGATTCAAGCAGTGCAGTGCTGGGGACATTAGCTCTGCTTGCCCCAGCAATTAACCCACTGCAACTGCAAGCGCTCTACCTGCATTTTGGACCTTCTGCCTTCAGCATTGCAACACAAATCATTGCGAAAGGAGTTGTAGGGATTAACTGTGGAGGCTGGCAAGAGGCGAAAATTGTCTCTGTGCAGTGGGGATTAATGGCTAGATTCAGGTATTGTGGCCACGGGGAATGCCAAACTCAATCTGTTTTCCTGCTGGGTCAAGAGAAGTGGAATGATTTCATGTGATGGGGAGAAAAAAAAAAATCCCTTGACCTAAGGAATGCTTTTATTCTGCTATGTTTTATCAAGAGCCTACTACAAACAGCACAAATTTGAGAGATCTTCAAAGATAAATCCACAAGATGGATTAATAATGGGAAATGCGAGGGAGTTAAAGTATTCTAGAGTAATGTCATCTGCTAAATTTGAAATGGTGTGCCCGTGTTGAGTCTCTTACAATACATTAGGATTTTTGGAAAAGAATAGGAGGTTGTACGAAGTTATCAGTTCAATTTATCTTCAGTAAATAGCCTGTCAAACCTGATGGATAATTGTTCGTAAGTGTAGCGACCATCTTGCACAAAACAGCCCATCCCCGAACCAAAACAACCTATAGCTCTCCAAGTACTCCTGCCAGCAGCGAACTGCTTTTGGGAAGGCTTTGTGAGCTGAGCTTGGTGCAGCTCCCTTGTCGCTCTGCTGCCTTGACAGCTCCATCACAACGCTGAGCTTTGCTGTTGGGGCGCAAGTGGGATTTGTGCAAGCAGCCCTGTTTTTGGGTCAGAAAGCTCGCAGTGAAGTGAGTAGATTCTTGGCCTTCGACCCCTTGCTTTTTAATACATCACCTAAGTTCTGTAGCTCTCATGTGGAACCGCACTGATCAGAAGTGTAATGTGAAACTGATTTTGCAAAACAATAAATTGCAGAGAGCTTGAGGAAGCAGGTGGTTTTAGTTAGTAAATTGCACATAAAATACAAAACATCAGTAAATGGAAGTCTTGGCCCCAGGAGAGGAGAAGCCGTGTGTTTAGCCCACTTGCTTTCCCTGTTGTGGTGATTGGTTTAAGCTCGCTTGCCTTTGGCCCCGAAGGGGGCTGTTCTAGCAGCCTGGAATAGCCGGCGAACAGCAGAAGTCCAGTCACAACCTTCCTGTCTGCGTTTGCTGAGCGCTGTAAATAGTAAGTTACAGCAGCAAGGAATCCGAGCTTCACATGGGAATACCTCCCGTACGGGGATTTCCCAAGTCGCTGGATATGGCTGCTCTGTGGACCCCGTCAGGCAGAGGGGACGCCCGGACCCCGCGAGGCCGTGCGGCGCTTCTGCTCTGCGTGACCTCGTGTCGCTCTCAAAGACGAGCGAAATCATGCAAAGAAAAAAATAACCTTCCTTTGCAAACTGCATAGCTTTCCACGAGGCTCAGACGCGCTGCAGTAAGATAATGTAGTTGGTACTGAATTAATCTCACCAGTTTGATGCATGTGGTAAGGATGGCGGTTGCTTCAATCCTTACAGTACCAAGATGCATAAATGTAAACTGTATTTTCTGAGCTGAGCTCTCTTTAATGTTGACTTCTAGCTGTGTTGCTGCTAAACCCGTGCCCAGATCCAAGACTGCAGACGCTCACACACAATTAATCTCACAAATTTATGAATGCCAGAGCATGGAGCAAAATGAAAACAACTGGAGGAATGTATAAGGGGAATAATTGGACTGTATCCAGATGTGCATGTGTAAAACATCACCGATTGACTCCTCCCCCATATCCTGTCTGAAGAAAGGAATTTTTTTCAAAAATAAACTGGGGTTATTTGAAAGAAGTTGTGGTGTCTGAATGAAATCTAATAGGCAGGATTAGTGGCAATTAGGTACATTCTTTGCTGCTTGTTTCTTTGGTTTTGTTTTTTAACTCTTTTTGTATCACTGAATTTAACAGATCCCTTGCCAGTCTCAGTGTTGCAGCTAGAGCTTTTGCTTACACATATTTGAGCTGAAGGACTGAAAAAAAATAACAAAGATTGTAGGAGTGTGTGTGTTATGCCTTGTAAATTTAACGAGCAGCAGCGGGCATTTGTTGTCTGTTGGGGTATTTTCGTAGTGAAGGCTGGTTAAGACGCAGAGGAACACTTTCAAAGTTTTGTAGACAGAAACTTTACTAAATCAAAAAAAAGCCCTATCCCCATGTTATATTTGCAGCTTGGAAGAGAGGTGAAGTTTACACAGATTTTGTTAAGCTGCTGACTTTCGGTGAAAGGACTGTCATCGTGTGTGCAGTCAGGACCAGAGCCTTTCCTGTCAGCCACCACTGAACGCGTTCGGACAGACCTATGATTGCAGTGGGGCTGGGAAAGAAGAAAAAAGTGGAAGGCAAGGAGAAAAGTCTAGAGTGGAAAGAAATCAACTTTCTTTACTGCTTTGCTGATTAAAAATCTGTCGTGCCCCTAATTATTTTAATACGCTTTATGTTCTTCCTCTTTAACACATTGCTATGCCCACCTTTAAATACTTGAGTGCTTTCTCAGCACAAACTTTTCCTAGACATTTTGTAACACTTATTTTTCTCCCCGGATTAAGATAGCAGGAACCTTGGCTGAGTTTCACCAAACACCCTCACAGGCTTGCCCTAATGTCTCATGTTTACTTTGGTTCTACACCCAAATAGGTTGAGAAAATGAAAGAAATAGCACTGAATCTTCTTAAAAGCTGCGGTTGATACTTACTGTGGGGAAGACTCGTAATGTTCTGATTCTTTTTCTAGTCCTTGCTCACACAGCAATATCCCTGAATCCAAGGACACAAAAATAAAATAAAAACAAAACAAAAAACTGTGGGGTTTGGACCACGAGACTCTAGCCACCTCCCTCCACAAAAGCCTTTATCACAGAGGCACTCTGTGCTGATTTCTTTTCACAAAATCTCGTTTTGGATTTCAACCTTCATTTTAGCTCTGCTTAAAATGGAGCTGAAGCAATCTTACAGTTTGGCTCCTGTTGAAGGGATGGGTTAGAACTTAGGCTTTCTGTGTTTCAAGGAGTTAGATTTTTTCTTTTTTCTTTTTTTTTCCTAATGGAAAAGGACAGTCTAAACTGTCCAGGCAGGCTCATATTGTTGCCAGAGATGTAAAATTCTTGCGCTTAAACTGAATGAACACAGAGGCATGATACTGTTTTTACACCAGGTATAAAATTGCCAGACACAAATCTGATTTAACAGAATGTGTTTTTGAACTTAGTGTCAAAACGTTTCCACTAGAATACAGAGAAAGATATTTTTGAGAAACAGCAATAGTCCTTGGATAAAGAGCCCCAGAGATTCATCTGAAAATGCTTTATAGTTGGAAAGACTCTTTAAAAAAAATAAAAAAATCAGGGTTGCCGCAGCTCGTCATGTCGATCCGCTGAAGTTGCAGCAGCTGTTGAGGTGAGATGGAGTTGCCTTGGCAACAGCACATATTGTATAACAGTACCACACCACCATCACACCAGCGAGGTGAGAAGTAGTGTAAAAGCATTACTAAAATTTTATGATACGTCTGCTACGTTTTCAACCTTGTGGTTGGCTGAGTTTACCCAGCTTAGCTTTCCTGGAGCCCAGAAAGCTCAGCTGCTGAATACTACTTGGTGAAGAGAGGGGGGAGAAAACCAATCTGTGTGGTGTTTTTTTCAGTTGTAGTTAAGCTGTCTCTTTTTGTTAATTATGCCCATGCTCATATGCAGTTGCTGCTGGATGTAAATGCATTTCTCTCTCCATGCCTTCTTGTTACAAGAAGAGTAACTTTCACTGTTGTGTGATGAAAACAGTAGGAATTTCAAAAAATCTATCAAAAACATTGCAGAGAAAGTCCCAAAAACTGGCCTGGATTTGTGGCTGAATTTCAAATGTGGGCAAAATCCTTAGAGCGTTCAAATGGTGAGCTTTCTTTATCTGTGACAACACCAAGGTACCGTGCTTTCTTTCGCTTTGCTTTCTTTCACAGAACGGTTAAGGTCAGAAGGGACCTCTGGAAGTCATCTGGTCCAACCCCTCTGCTCAAGCAGGGACACCAATCCTTTGTGCTTTCCACAGCTGCTTAAGTTAAGGGAGTATATCATCGCTTCCAACCACATGACTCACAAGGGGTATCTGTTTGAGTGCCCCACCCTCTATATCATACTTTCAGCTACAGAACTTCATATCTATTATTTTACTACTCTAGTGGCCTCCAAAAGATCTTTAAGCCTCTTTTAAGCTTTTCTTTGCTAACAAGCACATGTTGGGGGTTAGCCATGTAAATTTGCCACCTACCTCTGCCGCTATTGCCATGTAAATTTGCCACCTACCTCTGCCGCTATTGCACTACTTTTTGATTAGCTTTATCCAATAAAGATTCAGATCACTTTGAGTCTTAGTTTTGGCTGTGGTATTTAGATGCCTTTTATTAGAAATCAGATTAAAAACAGTGGCCAGGTTACTTCATAGTTTTAACCTTGGAAGTTTGTGTGTATTTGGTGGGGGGAGGATGTGCAGACACAACCAACCAAAAGGTTGGTATGAACCTGAAGCAGAGGGGGGGGGGGAGCAGCAAGAGGAGCAAGTGTTGTGAAAACCCCACAAATCAGAACCACCTGGTCATAGTAGTGAGTCCTGCATAACATAAAGAAGAGCTAACTTCACTTGCAATGTCCAAAAACAAACCTACAAGATGCTGCCCAAAGCGCTAGTTAATAATTATTGCACACAGCTTGGAGCCAGCCCAGATTCTACAGGGCTGTTGGATCCTCTCATGGGTTTATGCATACCATAGTGATTATTGAATGATTTTTCAAGGGCTATTGTATGCTCTTACTCCTGGGATTTGGTGCCTCTAGTGTTGAGCTGTGGAACTATTTAACAAAGCTGCATCGACAGTAAGTATGGCAGCGTTTCTGCTCTCTAGCGATCTCTTGGTCGCTCTAAGTTCAGTTGGTGTAAGCGTGCCATACAGTTCTGAATACAATGGCTTCTTGTGCCTGTGAGCTGATCTAGCTGCAGAATGCTTTGTGAAAGTTATTCATAGTGCGCTTAGAGTTGTTGGAGGCACCTACTGCTGTTTTTGAGAATCAGAGGGCGTTCAAAAGGCATCTCACTTGCTCAGCTCCATTTCCCATTTACTGCACTTGGAGCAAGATCAGCCTTTATCATGTAATGCTGCTCACTGAGCGAGCTTACAGCCGTTCTGCGTCTGAAAGCACTGTTATCACAGCTGTACAGGTACCCGTGCTGCTGAGCTTATTAAAAGTCAGGGCTCTCTCACCTGGGTGCAGCCCTTGGAAATAGACCTGTCCTACTCCAGATTTGTGCTCAGTATCTGTGCTGTGCAGAATGATAACTTCTTTTGAGTCTTTGGTACAGGTGATGCTGTGTTCTCTTTTGCAGTATTGGTCAGTATAGCAAAGGATATTTGATGTTAGCATCTCTACCAGCAGCACATAGAGGAGCCAGTTCTGCCAGGTCTGTCTTGAGAAATGAACAGTTTGCGGCTTTTCGACTCATTGCAGGGAGCTTGCCCCAGGTGCTGACCCTTGCAGGGTGAAAGTTCTTGTAATAACCATCTTTCCTCACAAAGAACTAGGCACAATGCTGGCTCCTCCACCATAACTTGCCCCCGCTGCTGTGTGGGAGCCCATTTCAGTTTTCTGGGCAGTAGCAAACTGCTACCGTTCTGTGGGCAGGTATGATGACAGGCTGCAGGGCTGTGTCTTGTATTTATCTTCTACCTGGGAGCGCCCTGTGGTGTTTCTTGGACAGGATTAAAGGGTGCAGAAGGCTTAATGGGTAAACGTAGCAGAGGATCCTTTAGTAAATTCACTCCTACTGGATCGAGAGAGAGACTGAGGTTTTCTAGAGAGCTGCTGGAAATACTTTTTTTTTTTTTTTTTTTTTCCTAGAGATTTGCAAAGTAGCAACCAGGAGGTTTTTTTCCTGTGTGCACGTAGTTTTGGACTCAACTCTGTGACATAGTGTGCATTGTCTGCAGTCCTCATGAAAACTCCTGAACTCCTGAACTCCTCATGAAAACTCCTCTGCTAGGGAGAAATGGGGGTCAGGGCGCTTGCTTAGCTCCTGTTGGTGAGAGGTGTAGACAGCCCCCACAACAAAAGTAATAAATAAACAAAGAGGAGTTGCTAGTAAATAAGTATATCCTGAGGGCTGTCTCTCTTTACCTCAGCATTAGAGTTGTTTATTCTTCAGGCTATTGAAAGCTAGGAAGAAGAAATTGAAATAACATTGATGAGGGAGGAATCTTTCCTCACAGAGGACTTTCAAACCGATGATACTACGTAGAACAAGCCCTACTTTGTTCCTAGCAGATGCATTTCTGTTTTGTAGTTGCGTAGCTTGACAGTTCATAATTTATTTGAGCGTGGCTGCATGGAGGCAAGTCTTAAAAACAGTATCAGTTTGTAAATAATCCTCATCTTCCTAACATGATATGGTCGTGCAGCCCTTTGAAATAGGGTCTAGCTGCAACATCTGAGAAAAGAGCACATTACTGGAAAACTGCCAGATGACCTCCAAGCTTTCTGTCAAGGTGATGAGGATTGTTAGCCCTTGGGGCAAGAACTGTTGTAAGTATTTTTACAGTACCAATTTGAAATATTCCCGATCCCTAGATGCTCCTGCAATGCAAGTGATGATAATGGACCTTTTGAGTTCAACAGTAGACTAAAATTACCTGAATTTCTCAGACCTGCCCACCTTCTTCTGCTTAGACGCGTACAATCTGGTGTGTATTTTTACCAGTAAGTAGAATACACTAGGTTCTACTGAGACATCCCTCCTTATTAACCCCAAGTAGCTGTAGCATTTGGGGCTGAAACGTTTTGTTAAGTGCGCATTTTAGTTACTTGGGTGAACGACCATCTCACTAACCTATCAAATCTTCCAATGATTCTAATAATAATTTGATTCTTGGAAGTGATTTTCTATTAGCTGAGGCAAGCAAATTATTACCTTGGCACTTGGAGCAAAGCGTGTGAACCAGAGAAAAAGCTATTAGGAAGAGGATCAGAAAACTGAGGAGTACATCAGGCTGTTAGATGTCACAAAGATGCCTGTGTTCTGTGCGGGAGTTGTTGTCATGCTGTGTGGATGGAGGCTGGCATGGGTGGGCGCACAGTCTGTCTGCAAGAGGTTTGGCTAACTGGCTTCTGGGAATCTTGAATAAGTGGCCGTAGCCCTTCTTTTCCAGTTAGGAAAGGTTTTCATAGGGGTAAATGAAGAATTCCGGGAAAGCGTTGTCACATAGTGCCTTGGCTGAAATACATCCATTTTTCTGATCGGTAGAATGTGGGGCTTCAGCAAGATTAAAACGCTGAAGCATGAACAGAAAGAAGTCACTGAAGTATGAATTGCTGTACGCGTTGGTAAAAGTGAAATGGACAGCCTTTTCCTGTCTGTGAAGTCACTTAACAAACCAGAGAGGCCGGAGCTGTTTTGAGGGTTGTAAAAAGCAACAGCATAAGAGATGTCCATGACCCTAATCTGCAAATAAGGGTTGTACAACCAGGAATGTCCTTGGGTGATTTAGTACTGTGGGAGTAATCGCTGCAGATGAGACTGGACACAGAATCTTCTTTACTTTTTAATGCAATTTGTAGCCTATCCTCAGCTATTGATAAAGGTCATAAAAAGAGAAAACTAACCTTCCCAGGATGTGAGTAGCTTTTATGTATTTTATGAGATATTCCATGTGCTAATCCATGATTCTAAGCATATCTAATGTGCTGTTTATCTGAACATTTTCCTAGTTTTGTACTGCCCTTTTAACTTTATTAGCAAGCTAACAAGTGAGAATTAAAGTCAGGGTAGTGGTTTAAACGCTTTGCAAGAATAGTCTTGTAACTCAAAAAATAGGATGAACTGTGAAAAGCTGTGACTCAGTTTATACTTCTTCCACTGTTTATCTCATCATTGGTAAGGTCGCTGTAAAGAGGTACTGCCAATGTGAAATGAGACTTCAATCTGTAACTTTGTTGTCTGTTAGACGCAAACGAAACTTCACCATAATGAAAAAGCTAAGGGCAAACAAAAGCTCTCCACTTTAGGCAACACGCATTTGACAGCATTTTGAAATGTAGCAATTCCCATCCTGAATCAGATCAGCGTTTTATCTGCACACAGCGTGTTTGTCTGTGAAAGCAGCAAGTGCCAGATGCTGCAGAGGAGCTAAATCAAAAGGAATGCTACAGTCCCCACAGCAGACAGTTGGGTAGCGTTTGGCTCACTCCCTGGTTTTATGAAGCTTTATTTCCCTTGCATTATTTCCTCTTTTCTTATCTAATGCAACTGTGGGCTCCAGAGTGATTCCAGGAATCCTTTCTGCTGAATTCTTAGTCTCAAGGATGCTTGGCATCAGTAGTGGCCATAGCTTAAGTATGTGCTTTGTTTAAAGAAACTTCTGTTTATCAGCTTTCACAGAGGAAATGCAAAAGTCAGTCCCTTGTTTGATTTCATCCTCTGTTTATGCTGGAGCAAGCAACATTCCCAAACACAGAATACTAATTATAAAGCTTCAGAATGGTAGCTGGGTACTTGGAGGGATAGGTAGAGCCCTACACCGCTGAGTGCAGTAGTGTTTGGTTTAAGTTAACACATCACATTAATCTCCCTTTGATCACAAACTGATCTATAAAATGGTGCATCTTCCCTTTAAGAGCTCAATTTAATAGTTCATGTTTCTAGAGGGCACTTAATCTGTTATTCAGTGCATAAGGGCAAAGCCTAAGTGTTGTCTAAGCACTTAAATACTGGTTTTAATGCTATTGAGCATTTTAATGCTCAACAACGGGTTAAGAATACTGCACATTTTTGGTAACGCTAGAAGCCGTAATGGGTGGAGTACGGCGATGGGCGTTTTACTGTAGCTGGCCTGCCTAACCCCTTACTGTACAGCTGAAATACAAGACTCAAGTGATGGCCAGCAGGAAAGTGGATTCTCAGGAAGCAGTGTTTAATGAAGCCTGTTTAAAAACCTCTGCTGTGCAAAAGAGAGTTGTGTTCTGCAGTAAGAGCAAGGATTTCAATCACTTTCTAATCACTAGCTTTTTCTTGTAAGTGCTGTAGGGAAAAACATTGCAAAAACAGTTTTAAGGAGTTAGGAAAGCTCATTAGCAACTAGTTACTGAAGTACGTTTCTACATACTCTACCCAAGTTAGAATCATCAAATTAAATAAAAGATGTTTTTTAAATATAGTTTTGAATGTGGATATGTATTGATAGACACAGCGATTCTCTGGCCAGTTTAATTGCTGTAATAAATTTGCAGTAAACCTCTTGGAAATATTTTTTTCCAGATTGGTACATCCTTACGTAAAGAGAAGACCGCTTCCTCCTTTGTCTCATTGTTAACTACTATAAATTTTCAGGTAGATTTTTGTAATTGGTAACAACGCAAGAAATCCCAGCTGTATGGAAAAGTATGGAAAACGTAAGCACCCACTGGTCAGTAAGCTGTACTTCTAACAACAGAAACTCTAGGAAGAAATGCCTTCTTTTTTTTTTTATGCCTTTCAAATTAGCCTCATGAAGATCATACGGGGTGCTTTGTGGGAGGGCATTCCAGACTGTGGGAGCAGAACAAGTGCCTTTAGGCATTTGAGGTCAAAATGTGAACAAGGACTTCAGACATTTATAGCTGTGTTTCTCCTTGCTTATTAAAAGATTTATCTTGACAGTTTAGGGACAGTTTATATAGCAATCTTAATTTGGGGATAAGAATGCTGTATTGGCACAAGTTATGTGACATTTTGAATTTTATGTTCTCTAGGAGCTTCTTCGCTGTGCCCAGTGCATATGTTCCTATAGCTTTCATGTAAGATGCATGAAATAATGCTTTTCTGTAAATTATTTGCTACTGAGATAACAGGACAACACCCTACTCTACCAAGTGGAAACGATGACTCCTGGGCTAGGCTGGGACCCAGCCAGAAGGGGATAAAGGAATGCATGTTGCAGTATTTCCCAGAGTCTTGACCCCTTCGTTCTTGGAGCAGAACCAGATGTTGACCTACCCTCTGGACCATGGAGGTGCCTCTGTGCGTTGAGGCTCTTGCTCAGCTGGTCTTGCCGTTACGTGGGGGAGAGCAGGTGCCCCACTCCCCTGGGTTTAGTTTGGACTGGCAGCTTGTTGTGCAGACTGGCAGCCACCATGCTGGATAAGCATGGCTAGCCTTTCAGACGTGCACCAATGAGTAAGTAAAACAAATTCTCTAGTTCTGCAGTTGGAGCCCTTACCTCTGTCTTCAGCACCTCTGCCCTGCTGCAGCCAAGACATAGCTACCAGCACCCTCCCGGTGAGCACAGCGCGGGAGCTGGGACTTTGGAAAAGCAGTTCTGCAGAGAAGGAGCTAGGGGATGCAGACCTGGAGTAAGCAAATTTGTCTGCACTGGGGTAGAGCAGAGAGAAGAGAATGTGCTTAAAAAAGAAAAACATTTGTGAATCTCTGGCTTTGGCTGTGTTTTCAATGAAGGGTTACATATTGTCTTGTACAGCAGAAATGCTAGCTGCAGTGTAAATAGAGTAAGAGCAGGCTTGGTTTCAAAGAACCCTTGTGCTTTTTAACTCCGATTTGCTCTTCTGTTCATTTCATGTAATTTAGATAAGAGGTTTGCACATCAGTTACAGTTTTTCCTCTTATGTCTTTAAACTGTTGATTCAAAACAGAGGCACTTGAGAGCGCTGAAAGAATAGTGTGTGAGTGGGGGGTGGTGAACTTAGTTTATGTTAGTGCTTCATTTTCTTTAACTTACTTCTTTTCCTAATATCTAACTTCAATTATTTTTATTGTTTCTTAAGCTTTGTAGTGAAGGTTAGTGTGAAGGATTGAATATTGGAGGTTTCTCAACATGGTCTGTCAGTAGGTTTTCCACTCAACTAGGCAGTGAGTCAGCTTTTTCCTTGGTCTCTCTTTTAATTAAGATACCTTTTTATCACCAAGTCCCATACTGTAAGTCATTGGAGTGATGGCTGAAAGTCCAGGTGATAGTGACGCACACTTCTTGTTCCTTAGATGCCCACAGGGACTTTCAGAACATCTGTCCCTGTGTTTTGATGTAAACCCCACACATTTGTGTGTTTGTAAACCCCACACATCAAGAACATTTGTTCCTGATTCCTTGATTCCCTGACTTTCCTAGGTATTTTCTGACTGCTTGAACAGAAATAGAAAGATCCGTCAGTTTTCTAGATGATGTGAATTATCCCACTAGGTCTTTGATACATGAATTAAGTCATAATTCTGATTTTGTATTGAAAACTTCTAGATTCTCCTGTTTGTTTTGTGTGCTATTAGTAGGTCAGTCCACATATATTTTAGATACCTTTGTGGCAGTTTCTTCTATAAGTTTCCTACATTTATTCCCTCCGCTACAGTCTCTTATCCTGGTCACCACGTGCAACACTTATCAGTAGGTCTTCCTACATTCTCATTTTCGTCTTTGAGACTATTTGAACTGCTTTAAAGCTGTCCTCACTGTATTCCTCTTCCCCACAACCCTGCTTCCCTTTTTAGGATCTGGATAAGTAGAGGACAAGAGTTCTAATTCTGTAATTTAACGTCTTTTTAAGCAGCCCTGTTTGTGTAGGGGTGTCTGTGTTTGTGAGGGCAGTGAGAATTTTCTTAGACTGTGGGGTAAGTTGAGGCTTTATAAGCTAATTCATTTTAATTAGAAATGTGTTCTTCATGAAGGTCAGCTTCAGTCAGTTTTTGTGCTAAACAGTCCTAATAATGGAATAATGCAGATCTTTTTACTTGCATTGTTTAAGCTCAGGGAACTTCGAGTACAATAGGAATTAGAGTACAATTATTCTTGATTCAGTGGTGTATGTTTGTTACGTATTTTTTCTCTTTTCCAGCAAGTAAAAGAAAAATTCCATGATGTGGAATTCTCTTCTATATGGTCTCGTGTCCCAAACAGCGTCTGGGATTTTGTTTGTGTCTTCTGAATATATCAGAGCTCACTGCGTTCCCATCTTCACTTACCTTGGAGAAGGAAGTGGGCTCTGTTTTGCAAGAGGACTGCAACACACAGTTACAGTCCCAGTGCAAACAGCGACTCTCTCTGCGGAAAGGCCCTGGATGTAGTGGTCTTTGTCCACCTACAATCTGTGACTTGCACTCGAGTAGTCTTCCACCTCTGGCACCAGATGTGCCCAGCAGTAGAAGGGGGAGGTGAGTGCAGAAATAGAAATGAAATCAAGAGGAATTTGGGTTCACCTGTAAAGACTCTGCCAGGTTGATTAAATTTTTAAATCTTAGGTTTGTGTTCTTACACTGAAGTGTGTTTTTCCCTTGTCTGAATTAGGTTCCCCCTTCCCATGTCTGAAGTGCAATTTCAGGGCATATTGAAATGTATTTGAAGTATTCTCTTTCCATTAGGGAATGTGAACTTCTCTTAACTGTAAAATTTCCGCGTTTATACTGCCTGGTTTTTGACAGATATTTCTTTTTTATTTTGAGTAATGGCAATAGTTCTGTAATGCGTTTTATTCAAATCTGTGCGTTTAGCCTTATGTCTATTGTCAGGTACTTTTTTCCATGAATTACCAGTCAGCATACAGTTTGGTAATTTGTTAGTCTAAAGCCCTCATTATTTCAAACTATTTTAGTGTAATATATTATTAGACATTTAAAATAAATTTAAACTGCTAGACAATTTAGTTTTTATAACCTTAGGAATATTCTCAAAGGGGAATAGAATGTTATTTCAGCAAAACGAATGAATTGAGAAAATAACTAAAATACACATTAAATTTGGGTAATGTAAACTTAAAAATGGATTACAGAAAATCACGTTGCTTAATAGGATGTTTAAATAACTCCTAGAAAGACCTGGAATATTTTTAATGAACATTTCATTTAAACGTTTTGTTTCAGTATTTTTGAGGCTCTTGGGTGGTGGTGTAGTTACTGAAATACTTTTTGGTTGTTTTATTTTTGTTGTCGTCGTTGCATGGACAGCTTTGCAATAAGCTGTCCTCTTTGCTTTATCTTCGAGTGTCTTGAAAACGAAATGAAAAAAATGTTTGTCTTAAACGTTGTTCTTCGTTACAGTAGAACACGTTAAAAGATGACCTCTGCTGATATTCAGAGTCAGCATGTGAAATCGATTAATTGACCGCTAATAAGATGATTTACACCGGTAAGACTTGGTAGTATGAATTTAGTTATCAAAATGAGCCAAAGAATTAATTTACATCTAGAAAATTATAAACTCGTGGGGTTAGTACTTGATAGTTGGCTTCACTTATGTATTCCATACTGAAATTTAAGTTTGTACCGATATTTGTAAAGCAGTTGTCTTCTTTTAAATTAAATTTTTCTCTTGTTGCTGCCATGCCTCCTCAATGTTGAACTAATCTCAGTCTGTCAGTGTTAGAGAAGGTCTGTAATATATTTTTTCCAGCAGCAGTTCCTTGTTGGTTGCAGTATCTGTAAAAGCTAAGGACGTTAAGGAGCAATGGAGTATATCTTTCAAAGCACAAGTAACAAGTAATGGGAGTGTTTTGACATAGTGTTTAAAGAAAAAAAAAAAACACCATGGAATTTGGTTTCCAGCCCAGAACTTTGACTGACTGTCTGGGAATTCAGTGCTGTATGTCAGTGTTATGTAGAATTAGTGTATGTGCTTTGGAGTGGTTCTTTACAAATATAAAAGTGTCCTGTGAGTTTAAGGCCAGTGTATTGATGGTTTACAATGTTCTCTGTCAGCGTTGAAGAAGACCTACATTCTTGAGGAAGTGCTATGTCTCCAAATAAATATTTCTCCTCCTTCTGGAGAAGCAGAAGTGTTATCTATCTTGTCTGCAACCTGACTGTATACTAGAAAAATTCGTTGTTCTTGCAGCCTTGTTTCAACTTTTAGATGTTAGTGCACCATTTCTGTTGTCTTTTCTATGTTTGCACTGCTGTCATTACCTCTTGCATTGACCTTGTTTTTATTCTGAAACTCCTGGAGACTTCCAAAGACATTGCAAATTTCATAGGTTCTTTGAGACAGCAGATGTTGAGCACGTATAGACAGTTGTACTGGAGCAAAACTTGATGTCTTTTTTATTGGCTCTTTAAAGTCTTGTTTTCTTAAAATCACTACAACAATATCTATCCAAGCTGCCATTTACAATTTTTTAGTTTGATAAAGACAGTTCTTACAGCTATTTCGATTAGTGGTTAGATTTTGTTTTTTCCTTAGGAAAAGGCTTGTTCCCTAAGTGTGTTCCTGGGGAGTCCCAGCCGACACAATCCTGACAGAGATGATGAAGTGAGTGCAGGTGTTTACCATCTTAGCAGAACTCCTAGTCTGCATGATGGTATATTCCTTTTCTTTTTTCCTCCCCAAGCAAATAGCATGGAATACAAGAGAATGTTAGGTATGATTCGGAGTAATGTTTGGTTATAGAAATCCAGGCAAGGGGTAACTGGAATTCTCTAAAGATCCTGTTATTTTATGCAGAGGAGAAATGACATGTTTCAAAATGTCATAGCAAGAAATGAAAAGGTTCAGTGTTGGTTTGGATTAGACAAGATAGAAAATTAGAAAAATTATCAAAAATAATTTTAATGATTGGTAAGGGTGTATTTTGAGATGGTGAAAGAATGCAACTGAAGAGTGTTACTCTGGCAGCGAGTGAAGACCTCACCCACCATTCAGAAGCAAGGGAAATTCCTTCTTCCAGTTACTGATAGGCCAAGACGTACTCGCATCTCCCACTTTCTGTGCTCATTGCTCACAGCAATGACAACAGAGTCGCTGGTGACTGAGCTTTTGTGGCTGCTTGGGTGGCAATTGCTCTGGCAGCCAGAAGTGGCACGGATGTTGCCTCCTGACTTCAGCACCCCGCTTTCCTCGGTGCCTCTCGCACTGCGCAGCAGCAGTCCCCCTCTGCTTGCAGCCCTGGGCTGTGGCAGCACACGCTTGGTCTCTTAGCAGAAGACTGTAGCCATCGCCTCCAGTGAAGTCAAACTGATGCCAGAGGACTGAAAATTTGATTCGGGTTTAAGCTTAATGTGTTTCACTAACCCCTTTCCTAGCTATGCGCTCTGTTCTACCTGGCTGCAAAGTGCAGCTTTGGATACTCTGCTATCAGACATCAGCAGTGTCTGCTCAGGACTGTGTAGCTGGGCCTGCGGGGGAATTGCTTTCGGTGCCAAGTGCTTGACAGTTCTCATCTAATGTTTCAGCATTATCTTGTCACTCTGTTTCAGCAAGGGTACAAAGGTGAGCACGTATGGAATTGACAAAGATGTCTGTCAGTAGATGAGTTCTGCAGTCACACGGAGGGCAGTGATGACAGCTGAGCAGTTGTGGCTATTTCTGTTTGAGGAAGTCTCCTTCCTTCCAGAGGTGCTGCTTTAGGCTTTCCCAAGCTGTGGTACCTCCCGCTGACAACCTCTGTCTGAATTCACCATCTTCCATGGTATGTAAAGGGAACAATGCAGTAGAATTTGGGCCTTCATTCCTGTTATGTGTTGTTAAGGCGTTGTGTGCTTGATGCACTTACCTTTTAGCGACAATGCAGCAGGACCTCTTTTCTGTATTCTACTGCGAGCAGGCAGCCAAGCAACACACAACAGCTAGCAGTGTGTTGTTTCCTTTATTGCATACATTTACATGTATGGAAACAGCATGCCATTATCAGGAGAGAGCTTGTGGGTGAGCAGCCCTTGGGCATTCCCATTTAATATGCAGCATCTGTAGATTCAAAACCACTGTGTATGCGCAGCTCTCCTACAGACACTTCCTTCCACACACATTTCCTACTGCTAGAAGTTAGCAATAGGCTGTAACATGGTGCCTAGCACCTTCTAGTCATGTGGGGTGTTTTTGTTGTTTGCTTGTTTGTTTTTAAATGAGAGTAACTTTAAAGAATGCTTTGGCATTGCTTCTTTTGCTGTTTTTCTCTAGCTCTTGATCGTTCTTCAGATATAATAGTTTCATGTTATCTTGGATGTTTGACCAGCTTTTTTTTTTTTCTGTGTTCCCATACTCATCCTTGTCAGGTTCCTTTTTCAGAGCTGAGTTATTGTTCAGTGTTTGCTATGGTGAAGTCTGCATTCCCCACTCGCATTCAAATCCCTGCTGGGACAGATGATGTACATTGAGAAAAGACTGTAACCATCCCAGGACAGACTTCTGAGACAAGTTAAGGTCAGTTTGAGGAACAATTTGGCTGTGAATTTCAGGAGTGTTTCCATCAGGGACAGTTCCATGGAAACAGTCTTCCTGATGAGTGTTTCCAAGGAGGCTTCAGTCTAATAACCATTAATTTCAAAGGACAGAGGGTTGCAGATTTTCCCTGCGCATCACCATAATTATTTTAGGATATTTTTAGTCAAATTCTGAAACACATTTCAAAACCAACTCTCTTGATGTTTTGATGGCATATGTCACTTAGCATTTGAAGGTAATGTTCTTGATATAAAGGAAAAGTGATAGATGCTTATGGAGTGTTCAATTATTATTTTTTTATTTAATAAAGAAGCATCCCCAGAGTTACTTATTTTACCAAAACAAATATATATTTTCATAAAGGAGTGAGCATATGGTCCCCTTACTCTTTCGTTATAATTCAACAGTTTCTACTACATAGAGCAAAGAATGAGATAACTTCAGACGGTTGTCTCAGGAGTTAATGTTTTCTGTGACCCAAGTATCCTGGTTTGCCTTTAAAAGAAGAGGGAGGGGGGAAGCTGAAATGTAGCTTTCAAAAATGCTGCTATTAAAAAGAAAGAAAAAAGAAAAGAAAAAGGAAAAAAAATAGAAAGAGGAGGGGTGTGTGGGGGGAGAAGACTTGACACCAGAAGCTCTGTCATACCAGAGTTTCTCTCGGATGTCTGGAAAAAGTCTTATACTTCTGGGATGCTTTCCAAAATATTTTCAGTGACCATTGCCACAGGCGTGAACTTCTTAATGCATTTTGCAGTAATCTCCACCACAGTGAAATTGATTACTGTCTGAAAGCTTTTAATGATAACAAGCAAGTAGGGCAGCGCAAATACCATGAACTAATTTATGTCTGTGTATTTTGTTGCATCTTCAGGAGACCTGCAGAGACAGATGTGTTGCCTCAGGAAAATCCTGCTTAATTTTTTTTTTACATAATTATGTAATTGCTTATTTATCATTTGATTTAGAGGGATTCTTTTTTTCACACATGCATGCACACACGTGTGCACGCGCAACCACACAAAGGATCTGGAAACTGTCTCTCTCTCGGATATTTCTTTCGGTACCCAAAAAAAAAGTGTGCATTGATTTCCTGAGTTTGAGGTTTTCTAGGATTTATTTTATAGAAACTGAAATGCATTCAAAGGCTTGGAGTAGTTTTAAGAAATGGCTTCTCCAGCAGGAAAAAAAAGGTACCATAGCAAAGGTGTATCTTTTTCATATATCTTTAAGGGAATTTTGGGAGGCTTGTAAACGAGGGTCTCTTCTTTTTATGTGCAAGTTGAGGGAGTTCAAAAAACTGAAAATACAGTTAAACTTGTGTTTTTGTTTTTGTTTTGTTTTTGGTTTAATTGTTATTATTTATTATTTATTTCTGTTAACTTAGTATTCCTAATGCAAGAAAAACTTCAAAACCGAAATATGAGCTGCACACCTATTCAACGAGAATAGGTCTCAGGAATTCTGTTTTCTCTTTAAGGAAAAAAAGATACTCACAGATAAGCAAAGTTTTAAACTATATGAATGGAAAGCCTTACACAACAGAGAAGTTAGATCCCACAGGCCCTGGTATGTCAGTGTCACTGTGCCTTCTGCCAGCACAGACATGCAGCACTACGGCCCTCCATCCTGTGCTATGGCTCCCACAAACCACGGTGATTGATGGATGATCCGCAGTAGGTGAAGAGCAAAAAATACGAACTTGAGCACCAGCAGAGAAAAACAAGCTGTCATAAGCAGGCTTCATTACAAGGGATAAAAAGGTCAAAATATACTTCCACCCCCCTGCCTTCCTTCAGAGCAGCCACTAGACGCATCCAAGCAGAATTTTTCCAGACTGTTAACTGGTTCATCAGTCGGGGCTTTCTCTCAATTTTAAATGCCAGCACCACTTCAGTGAGGAGGAATTGCTGGCGTCTTTCCCAGACAAGATTTCCCAAATTCAAAATGACCTTTCAAGATTCTAACTAATAGGAGCTGAACAGAGGTTTCCTCTCCATCAGGCCCTTTCTCAGATTGATCCACTGAGAGCACGTCCCCCAGCGTGGAACAGGAAAAGCCCTGCCCTTCTACCTGTGATGATAAAAACCTCTTTTGAAGAGGGACGATCTTAAATCATTTTCTTCTACATCCCAGAAACTATCAAACTTCTGTTGGATGCCCTGATTACGGAAAGGCACAGGGAACCAGCAAACTATCTGGCGTTTTTATTTTGGGTCCAACCATTCACGGTCTGAATCAACACAATGGGATTCACAGTTACCTGCCACAGGGCTGAGGCAGAGGGGTGAGAGGAATGGCAGAAGAGCCCTGGAGCAGGGAATTAAGCTGCTGGGTGTGTGGTTGTGCCACACCAGTGGGCTGGCTGGGCTGGAGGAAGGGCTACAGCATCATCCTGCACTGCAGCCTACGCCGTGGTGAGCAGTCCCTCGGGGACAGCAAGGTCCTCGGCTGGCAGGCAAGGTCAGGTCAGCATGAAAAGGGCTGGGGGAGGCAGAGGAAGCAGGATCCTAATTATTATCACCCAGAAGGTGTTTTGGTGCCTCACCCATGTCTTGCAGTTGTCTTGATGCTGTTGTGACCTTCTGTTGTCAGTTTCACAAAGGTTTCATATGCTATTGAACACCATCTGGGCAAACATCTCTCAGCATTGTTGGTTCAAATTCAAGCTTGGGTAACTATTTAGAGAGGGTTTGGCAGAGGGAGGTAGTAGTCAGCCTGGTGCCTGCTCTGTGCTGCACAGTGAGGAATGGGCTGTATATTTCCCCTTCTGCCATTCAGCATCAGCACAGTTACATCTAGCTGTGCTCTCTGCAGCTACTGAGAAACGAGGCAAGGTAAGGTAAAACCCAAGATCAAGAAACACAGTATTAACAGATAACTGAAAGGCAGTCCTGTGAAGTCTTGAAAAGTAGCAGGATAGTAAATGCCTTTTGAGAATGACAGCATTGACCATGTCTTGCAAGGATGAAGTGTTCTAAATACAAAGTTTTGAAGCTTTATGGTACTATTCCTGAAGAAGCTTGGACAGAAATAAAGTGGCAGAAACAATACAGCTTGTTATTGAGAAAAACAGAGCATGGGAAATGAATGCCTTACTGTAAAATGAGTGCCAACACCAGACTAAGAACTGATTACGCTTTAGTGTCAGGTGTAATCCCATAGCTGAATTCAGGAGCAGCACCCAAGATGTAACACATCTCTTGAATTTTTAATAACATCTTTTGGGAGAAGGTACCAAAAGATTGGGAAAAATAAGTGGATGTGTAAGAAAGAGATTAGGAAAGATTGCTGTAAAATCAAAAGTACCAGCTTCCATCAAGAAGACCAGCTCAAACTTGAAATCACTTGATTCTGTCATCAGATCTCCCTTATTCATCCACAGTTTCCAGTTTGGCATCTTCAGCTTTGTTTTGTATAAGGAACACGTCTCTGGCATGGTAGAGGATAAAGTCTTGTAACACTGAGGGAACATAAGGTTTCGTATTAGTGCTTCTTTCTCTTAACAGTCTGGGTTATCTTCCCAAGCCTTTGTTATGTTTTTGTACTGAGATTCTCAGTTGGGAACTCTCATTTTATTCTCCAGCAGTTTCCTAGGATTGTTTCTGTTAAATGTTGCATAATGGTTCTTCTGTGTCATGGTTGATATTTCATTATATACATGTGACAGTTTTCTAATGTCATATGCGAGTTTTCCTGTCAATATAGGTACATAGGATAAAAACTGCTTCCTTCGTAATGTACATCCATTGTGATGCAGCACATGTCCAGAGTTCCAACCCGTGTGCTGATGGGAGAGCAGGCAGGGGAATGGAGGCATCGTCCCCCCCTGCCTGTGGAGGAGTCTCAGGGAGTGAGATACTCAAACTTATTTTTTTTTTTTCTTTTGCCTAAAGTTTTTGCCTGAAAGCTTTAACTTGAGCACTTTGGGAGTCATTTGTATGTGTGTGAGTGCTTCTTGATGCCTGGGTGGCTGACTTCATTGAAGAATTAGGATCTGTTGTGGCAAACTCAGCAACTGCAATAGGAAACTTTTAAAACAACATCCTTTTAGTTGACAGACATCAGCTGTCTCTGCTGAAAACAGTTAGGTATGTAGTTCTTTCTTGGAATAGAGGATCTGCACAGTGGTCAAAGATGATCTGGTTTCAGCGGGCAAAGAAAAAGTCTCAGGGAAGTGTTTGGTTTCAGAGCTTTATCATCAGCAGCTAAAACCATGTAGGAGCTGATGGCAGGAGGCTGGAGGGAGAGGTACATAGGTGGAAGGAACACGGTCTCGTCATCTGCAATTTATTAAGTATTCTTTTGCTATGCTTTTTGTAAAAATGTTTACATACATGTTGTTTTTCTGTCAAAGCAGCTCCTTCGGCATTTTTAGACAATTTAGAGTTATGCTTTCTACAGCTGTACCCAGGAGTATGTTCAGGCCTGAATTCCGCTAAGTTGTCTGTAACTAAATGACTTGCCTTGTTTTTCTACAAAAGTTTGGAGTAATATGAAAGTATCTTATGCTTCATTTTTCAGCTTTAGAGCCAAGTGTGGTAAAGCAAAGACCATTGTGAAGATGCTGTGTGGCTTTCTAAACAGAGAGAAAAATAAACCGAAATAGAAACTCAGTAAAATGCTCTTGGGTATATTTAAAGTTAGAATACAGTTAACTCTTGGATATTGATTTAAATACTGTAAAAGTTGCTATGAAATGTTCTAAGAGTTTGCATTTCCATCGGATGCCACAGAGTGGGTTATTGTGCACTGGCAGTGAAAGCAGCTCCTGGATGTAAATAGGTCTGAGCCTTTTCTCTTCAAGAGTAAGCAGGAATATTTCTAGCACACCCCACCAGCATTTCTTGGCATTTTTTTTTCTCTTCTTTCTTTAATATATATCATTCTGGCTCAGCAGGTTCACAAGCCACTACTTCTTGTGTCTGTCTTTAAAACGGGGATAACGATCCAGCCATCCATAAGAGTACAGCACTACAGAACATCTTCATTTGGGTCTTATTTTGTGCCTCTGCTGCTTAACGTCTTTGTCAAGCTTGGCTTTCAAGTTCCACCTCCGTGTTTTAGCAGCCTGATGGCAGGGTGCCCTGCCATCAGCGGCTGCCCACAAAGACGAGGTCTGGCGGCTCAGGTCAGCACTAGGCCCGAGTTACTGAGGGGGGGGGGGGGCAGATGCTGGGAGCTGTAGGGTGCTGGTGGGGAAATCAAGTTCAGAGGCAGAAATGTCAGCCTTCTGCCTGCTGCTTCTAAGCTTTAATTCAAAGCTGTCCTCCTCACCTCATGGTTTTAAGGTAGTTTGCTATTTTGCCTCACAGTGTCAGTACAAACGATGTACAGAATAAAATTCCGCTGTAAAGCAGCCTTTGCCAAGCTTTTCCAGCATGGTCTGAACTTCCAGTTGGAAGCTTGACTGCTTTGGAATTGGAGCCCCCCCAATTCATGCAGACAGTTCGGTTTGGGTTGGTGTTGTGACCCCTAGACTGGAAACTGGTGTTCTAAAACTTATTTAAAAGTGGTCAGCAAATTGCCTTAATTCC
The DNA here is from genome assembly GCF_011077185.1 of Oxyura jamaicensis. Classification (NCBI taxonomy): domain Eukaryota; kingdom Metazoa; phylum Chordata; class Aves; order Anseriformes; family Anatidae; genus Oxyura; species Oxyura jamaicensis. Next base: position 9,479,561 of record NC_048900.1, on the reverse strand, counting down.
CAGAGACGTAAGTGAAAGTGCCATTAGGTCAACGTTCACCTAAGACGTACCTCACAGTCTGAGCATAATGTATTTGCGTTGTCCTGCCTCAATTCTGCTTGTGGTCCTCAGGATATACAGCAAGGAGTAGTTTGTCCTGCATGCTGCTGTTGTACAGTCCCTGGCCTGAACGGACAAATGAGAAAACAGTCTTTACTAACAGGAAGATGAGAAGTAATTGAACCATTTATTTCCCTTGAAGAATTCTGTTACCCTTATAATTCAGCTAGCTGCAGTTGTGTCCAAGGCTGCTGCTTCTGCTGTTCTGACAGAACCTACAAAGCTCCTAAAGCAGAGGTAGGGGGAAAACAGCTTAACATTGTCTCTGCCTCTGGCTGAAAGCAGAATCAAGTTCATTAGATTTGAAGTCCAGGCTGGGACCGTGCTGGGGGCAGGGAGCTGCCTTTGTATTTCTTGCATCCCTTGTGCCATTTTGGACTTCAGCAGTATTTATTTTTAGTACGTTTAAACACTGCAGAAGGAAGGGGCAGTTGTAATATGGCATATTTACATCATGCTGTCAGTTCCTGGCAGCTTATTTGCCTGTCAGAGAGCAGGAGAGAACTAGTCCATTAAGGATGTGAGTGTTACTTATGCCCACGAGTGGTGAAACATCGTCTCAAGGGTCGGAAGGCCTTCCCCAGCTAGCAGGTTGGTTTGTTTTTCTAAGGTGCATTATGGGGATTTTTTTCCTGTCATGGAGACAGGAATGGGCCATGCTACCTCCCACTTTTTCCCTCTGCTCCTCTACACTGCATAGGAAAGAGAGAAGCAAAGCCTGTGGACATGAGATCAGCGTGTGCTGGTTTTTCCCTTCATGTCATGCTTAATTTTTCCCCTCATGTCATGCTTAAGTTCTCTGCCCCTTTACAAAAATAAAAGTCTATAAATAAAAAAGAACAAATGCTGAGGGGGACAAACTGGACCCACAGCTATGTGCATGTCGTCACTTGTAGAAGTGCGCCTAGCCCCATTCCTCCCAGGCTTCGTACATTCCCCGTTTCTTACGCTGTCAGCTTCTCAGGATGGGAAACATGCACAGATACAGTGCTGGCTGGAGAATTTTTGCCCTGCCATAATGCGATATTAATTGAGCTAAGGCTGAAATGTTGCATTCATCTTGTGTTAAATTAGCTCATGTTCTGTGTGTATACATACGATTTTTTTCCTCTTTGTTTGGAAAAAATGTTGCTCTGGGTTTTGCTGCCATGCTTGAATGCTGCATTAATACCTTTCTCCTGGAACTCAGCAATACTTAGGTCTGATCTCTTGTATGTGACACGCAGTCTCTGTTAGGATTTCAAGCCTAGGCACCCTGTGATTTCCCTTTCTTGGAAACTGCGCTGTCTCAGCATGCGGGTAGGAGGCCATGTAAATAAATACCAACCACTTCTTAGCCTTCAGTAGGCATTTCCTTTTTCCTGGTGGCTACAGAAGAAACACTTTCTCACAGTTTGGCACCAAACGTTTATAAAACTTTCCTGCTTCTGGAATTTTCGTTTAGACAATCAGATTCTTGGTATAGCTTTTTCGTTGGTTTCTATTTTTACTCATCTGTAGTTGCCTGGTTTATCAGTAAACCGTGTCTGTCAGAATAAGCACTTAGCAGAAGCTTCAAAATTTCTGGTAATGGAATAGTGAAGGATTCCAAACAAATTTTCTAATAATGAAAGATCGATTTAAAGAATAAAAATCAAGCTTATCTGGTTTTCTTAGTTACGATGGCATAAATAACATAGACTTTTCTGCCCCGAAGGTGTTTTATTATCTGTCCTAAGTGCTTAAAATCAAAACCAAATATCTTATTTTACCATGTAGTCCAGCATTCAACTGGAAAATATGATTTGCTTTTAATCCAAATGTTCATATATATTTTCAATTTATGTATTAGAATATTTTTTGAAGTGTTGGGGCAGCAAAGCTAATGTGTTGTTACCCTTTAAATGCTACCAGTGCTGTTTAGCACATAAGTTTATAATATCAAAACAGATCACATCAATCAAAGTCAGTGTTAGAGGACAGTGTACATCTCCTAATTCTCATCTGTGTGTATTTTAAGTTCCATATTTAGTTTGATTTGCTACTTGTTTAATTTTTTGTCAGTAAATTACTAATTTACTTTGCTTAGTTTTATTTATCCCAGTGGTAATGCTTGCTGAATAGTTGACAATATCCTCTCCTTTCAGTTTGCTGACCTCAAAGGCTCAGAGAGCATATATTCCACGCGAGCAGAATACAGACGTGAGCTCTGACAGACAGCTGTAGGCTGGCACAGAACTAGACTCCTTCGAACTATACTCCTCCATTGGAATTCTTGGTAGATGGGAGAGTGCAGAATATACTATATGTGATCTTCTGTGGGCATACTTTCTAGGATGGCTAAGCCAGAGGCAATTTGAAGATAGATCAGATACTTTTTACGTAATGCTCCCATGCTGGGTTTCATAACTTTCGTATTTAACAAAACAAGACAGCAGAAACCATGCTTTACCAGAGTGCCCTTTGAAATATGCTTTTTCCTCTACTGAGTTCTGTTATAAAGCTGTCTAGGAAAGTGAGCCATTGTTGGACACATCACTGTAATAATTTTATAGCTTCACTCTTAGATACATTCTCAGCTAGTTTAGTTTTGCAATCTGCTGAAGCTTAGCCAAGTTAAATTGCTTCTGCCCTCCCAGCACACACATCTCAGTCTAGCGAGAACTTCTTCCAGTTCTTTGCCGTGGAAGTTACTTTTGTGTATTTCTTCTGGAAACAACATGGAAACACATATTGAGAAAAATGAGTCCTAGCTAGGCTTGTCCCTTTTGCCCTGTCTTTGGGCACAATAAAGTGTTATCACATGCATGTTTCTTACCTGAGTCAACCTCTAACTATGGCTAGATGGAGGCCAGGCAGTTTTGCTTCATGTTGGCAGGTAAGGGACTGTGACAGAATCCTCAGCTTTCTTCCTTTGGTGATTTATTTTGGAGTTTTGCCGTGGTTTATGTCAGTGAGAGGACTTAAAGGAAGTCTAACACAACAGGAACAGCTCATAATCATTGAGCTTTTTTGTTCTGACCGCAGAAAGTAGCATGAGGGTGTTACTAGTCCTTAATTTAGAGTGTCAGGAGGCAAGAAACTAAGAAAAGTTGAAACTTGACTGATGAGACTGTGCTGTAAATTAGAGTTGTGACGCAAATGAGAAAGGAGTTCACAAGAGCAAGAGTGAATAGATTATTCCTGCTGTGTGGATAAATGAGCTGGCTAGACTGGAAATCAGTCTTGTTTATGTACAATATATATAAAACCTTGTTTTTTTCCTATGATCTTGTATTTTCCACTGGTGAAAAGAAAATTATCCCTGGGATCAACAAATGCCAGCACAAAACAAGTGATAACTGATTAATTTCATATCACAGGTTACTCCAGTTGCTACACAGACCTGGTATGAGTGTTCTGTGTTGGTTAAATTCTATTTAGTTAAATTTGATCCTTTTATTTTTAGAAATCAGAGGAATGAAGAAGAATAAATGTCGATATTGATATATTTCTGATGGAGATTTTATTATTTTTTTTATTAGGAAACATTTTAATAGGGTCAATGAAAAACAACTGGAATTGAGGTTTCATTTCTGTTGCAGACATGTCTATGAGAGATAACCAGACATTTCAGTTTGGGATATTTCCTTGTAATAAACGTACCAGAGGCATTGCTGAGTAAACGGAGCATGCTTGTATCAGGCTTCTTTGAGACTTCTCACATAGCATTGGTTGATTTAATCTGTTTTGTTTTGTTTTTCCTAGGAAAAAGAGAAGAAGTATATGCTTCCTCTGGACAACTTGAAAGTGCGAGATGTTGAAAAGAGCTTCATGTCTAGCAAACATATCTTCGCATTGTTTAACACAGAGCAGAGGTAAGACAATGTGCTGTTCTGCAGATAGTGCTATAAAGGTGCATCTGGCCAAGCATTTTAATCACTGGGAGTGCAGCTCTGGTATTTCCAGTGTGTTGAGTGAACAAAGATCTTGATACTTTTGATTTATCTGCTTCCTTGCTGTTGCATAATCATGGGATGAAAGGTTAGTGTCCTCCTAGCCACTCGTGGGGTGAAACAGCTCCATGATTAGTCATCTAGTTTTTCTGTATGGCTGAATAATCATCTCCTGATCCTATTCTTGTTTTGTTTGGCAATCTCCTAGGCTTACCAAAACATTCATGACTTCTGTACCTTGTGACAAGATTTAACTGGTGTAAATCACAAAAGTGTCATTGCTTTCCACTTTCTCCAGTGGAAAAACTTGCTTGCCTGTAATCTTGAGAGTCATTCTATTGTTTGTTTGGGTTTAAATACAGCTGAATGGAGAACAAATGAAATTCCTCTGCCTCTCTAATTCACAAGAATCTTTGCTTTGTAGTGTTTTGACTCATCCTTCCTTTTCAGACTGTCCTCTGATTTAAGTGGTTTGGGCACTCTGTGGAAGCCTGCTCAGGGGGCACAGCCAGTTCAGATAACTGTGCACAAATAAGTCAAGAAAACATGAGAACAGGCAAACAAACAATTGGAAACTACAGTGACATGTATTTTCATTGATTTATTACAGAGGAAAAGAGTTATATTTGCAGCTAGCTTGGTGGAATTCTGTTTCAGCAGATGAGGTGCAAGTTCTAGAAATTCTTTTTCGGGAAAATAAGTAAAATCACTTCTATTGGTAACATGAATCGATGCCATTGTTCTCCTTTTCTGCTAAGCCCCTTCACACCCACTCCTCCCCCCCAGTCACCAAAGCTAGGCAATACAGTCAGATGTTGCACAAGTTGATGAGGGCTGGATGTGGCTCCCTGCAGAGCCAGCTGTTGTTGCTCCCGAACTGGCCAGAAATAGTCCTTTCAGAAGCAAAGAATGCCCCTCCCTCCTGCAAAGTAAAAGCAAAGGACAGGGCTTCTGGGCTGTCAAGTTTCTGCTGGCTCCAGAAACATGAGGACACAACGTGAGTCTCACTCTGAACTGCCCCATGGAGGCTTTGACTACATCTGCTGACATCTCAGCTAACCCACATGTGGACATTGTCTGCCAGAGAAATGCCCTTTGAAAGTATGTCTCTCAAATACTTGCTGGGAATAAGATTTCAAACACTTGACCACTTGTATTTCTGGAGCACAGAAAAACACTTGGATAAACTTTTCATGTTTTGAAAAAGCTAACACGATCTTCAGATGCTGGAAATTAATATAATTCAAGCTATTCTACTATAGATATGCATGAATCATCCCGCTATTGCACATACTTCAGTCAAGAAAGATAACTTTGTCCTGGTGTTATAATCTGTTAATTATAGCTTGATATTTCTCCTTAGTTTGGTTAATGTTCAAATACTTTCATCATCTTAAATATTAATCGCTGAACTGTCGTGAAAATTCAAGAGAAGCATTCATTTCCATTGGCAAAATTGGGATTTGGGGTGTTATACATCTGTACTTCTGGTTTTTCTCCGGATCTTCATACGTACTGGACAGCAAGGATTTCAAAGTCAGATGTCTAAAATGTTTGCCATGTCTGCAATAACCCCGCCCATTTGGGCTGTGAGCAGACCTTAAAGCGTCTGCAAGCTGCTCTAATAACATCCTTCTATCTATATGGGCATGTTAAGACATGACAGCACAGTGATAAGATGACAAAATAACTGCTGTGGGAGAGGTTGTTGATGAGGACAGTCCTCCAGCTTAAAAGGAGGCAGAATTTGTTCTTGAAGAAGCATTTATTGTTCTAATTACAACAGCAATCCCTCCGTTACTGTGAAACAGATGCTTTTTTTTCTATATTTTTAAAGATTTGCCTTCTTACATAAATCAATAAAAGCAAGCTTAGTATCACTTTGCTCTCCCTGTCTCCTAAATTTATAGTTTGTGTCAGCAGAAGCAGGAATCTGTAAGGTCCCTTCCAACCCAAACCATTCTGTGATTCTCTGATACTGCAACTGGAGTGAAGTGGTCCAGCCCTCAGCTGGGGACTGTGCTCCCTTTCCCTCTTTCCTAGGGAAACTGAAACATGGAAATGGTAAAAATCTGTTGAAGTAAGGAGTCCTGTTGTTTTATTTGCTGCTAATGTATTGACCTGTTTTCTGAATATATAGGGGACTAAACATTGCTGGCTTTTCCAAAATTCATGTAGTAACTTAGTTTCTAGTTTATTTTGAAAACCTAGTAATTGGGCAAGAAAGCAGCTTGCTTTCTCTGAGTTTGCCCACCGAGTGTTCTGGCTATGGAAATGTTTTACTAGTTAAGATGTAGATCATTAAAGAACAAAGGCAAAATCATCTACTCCGGCTTGATTGAGGATAGCGTGGAGATTATTCTCTATCTCTTTTTTCTGTTATCTATAGGGTTTTCTTTTTTTCCTTTACTGCAAACTTTCTTAGTGTTCAATTCAAATATTTAAATTTTCAAGCAAAGTCTCTTTCGGAGAAGAACTTTAATCAGCTTGTTCTCATTTTCATTCCCAGCCCCTCACTGCATAGGTATTTGCTGCAACCATATGTTTCTGATACTGTACATTTCAATAGTTTCCTGGATTATGCACTGCATTTTTTCCATTTATGAAAACCTTTCCAGTTCTGAAACACAGTTACCAGGAAAATCCTCATTTCACTGCATAGAAGGAAAAACCATCTTGAGTCCGGAGGCTTGGGGATAGAGGCAAAAGAAAACTAACAGTATCTGTCATTTTGATTTACTGCAGAAGTCAATAGTTCTCTGACAGGAATCAAATGTGACTTGGTAATGTATAGTAAATGGAGACTGTGATGATTGATTTCACAGTGAAGATAAATTCTCATGAAACAAACATAACTGCAAGGCTATGAAAACCCTCCATTGTGAAATAATTAAATTATTTTCCTGTTACTTCCTAATAAAATTTTAAAAAAAGGAAAAGGGGAAAAAAAAAAAGAAAAGCCTTGGTGTGAAATAAAGTATTGCTAAAAGAGCAGGGATGTGGGGGGGAGGGGTGCTTTAGAGTTTTGTTTTTGGCAAACTTATTTAAACCTTTTGAGTGGGTCTGTGTACTTATTCTATAGACACCAAGCAAGACCTCTGGAGATGGACTCCTCCAGTTCCTTTACCTTACCAGCACTGGGTATTAAAGCCGAGCACATTAGAGCAAATGCTCTTTGACTCCTGATTTGTTTTTGGCAGTGTCCATCTATGTGAATCTGCCTCTAAGCAACTGGATTGAGCTGCAGGGTGAGGCAGTATGTATCTAAACCAAAGTCTGTCAAGAAAGTGAGTTCTCCTTTGTGCTGACCATCCTTTTCTCTTCCCTTTCTATCTCCACAGTAAGCTGCTGACAAGTCATTTAGACTGGAAAAGAGATCAAATGTATTCAAAGTATTTGAAAATAACCATGCTGTAGAAAAATTCTAATGTATGTGGTTTTTTATTGTTTTTTTTTTTTTTTTTTTTGTACTGGGTACTTTTGCTCACTTTTGTGAGAGGTGGGGTGATAGAAAGTATAATCATCCTTTTCAGAGCATGATTTTGAGAAATTTTTGTGAAGGACTTGAATCCTGGCTGTTCCTCTCTGTGCAGTGAGATATGCCATGATGCTGCTCTTGAGTACTGCCCTGTATTCCCACGAGCCTGGAGCACCAGTGCAGGAGCCCAAGGACTGGAGCCAGCTCTTGAGACTCCTGCGAACACAAGGCAGTTGGAGGTTTTTCCCTGGTGGCGTGAGGAGAGGAAGGGGTGGTAAAATTGTGTAGATGTAACTGCTGATTGACTTTCCGAAGCAGAGCTAAGAATGGAGGAGAGAGGACCTTGTCAGCACATGCTTACTTACAGTAGGTTCACCTTTAGTGTCAGAACTGATGGATGTTTGAGACTCTTGTGTGGAGTTCAAGAACAAATTCTTCCCATGACAGGAAACTTACTTTGCTTCTAGGATTTGCCTTTGCCTATTCCTCACATATTTCCCATAAAAAAAAAAATCCAGTGATTGGCACTTTTTCTTTTACGTAAATACTATGGTTTGGGACAAGAAAATGTGCCTCCCTTTAGGATCTGTGTAATGGTTGCTTATCAGTTGCCTTTCTTATGCAGGAAGTTCTGTTCAAGAAGATCCCACCAAGTCTCCCTGCTCTTCTACTTCCCTGCCCTGCCAGGATCCAGATGAAACCGAATAACCATGTTACCTTCCTCTCCTTTGTGGTTCTGTGTTCTAGCAGGATGTGAGGATTAAATTCAAAGCACAAAGCCATTCCTCTGTTTGTCTTCACAAGAACAGGTCCCTGAAAATGACATGCTCCTCAATAATTGTGAAGCAGTGTGACAGCTACCATCCCTGCGTGAGAGCTGGCTGTCTGGGGCAGGCTTATTGAACAAACAGACCCCTCATCTAAGAAACAGATGAATGCCAAGGGGCACAGCCATCAAAATGAAGCTTTGAGGGCACCCAATAGGACTGGAAATATAGCTGCCAGATGATAAATTTTAGCTACTGACTTCTGAGCACACACTGTCAGGAAGCATATAGCCCTAGAAACTGCATTGTCTGCCAGGACCCAGGAAAGTACACTATGTCTACTGAGTGAGAGGTACGACAGTATTTATTTTGAGTACCTGTTATTGGCTGAACGTTGCCCTAGAAGGGGATGATGGGGCATAAGTCTTCCCTGGGACTCCAAGTTGTAAGTTTAAGTACTGATTTTCTTCTTACGGACAACAACTGGTTAACTGCTATGTGTCTGTAAGGGAAATTGGGAAAGAGCCAAAATAAAGGGAACTAGTGAAAGGAGACCGGGTCAGGGAGGTGTTGGATGGAAGCCAGGCTAAAGGAGAAAGCCTAAGATGAGATGTATGTTAGTTACTGTTTTTGAATTGCTAAGAAAGCTAAGCCCCAGGAAGAGCGGGACTGTAAGCTAGTCACAGCCTTCTCTGTTAGAAATGGAAGAAAGAGAATCTATTTAAGTAAAAAACAACAACAACAACAACAACAAAAAAAAAAACTACACAAATGAAATCAAGAAAAAAGCTGCTGAGGTTTGTAAACAAGCTATAAGAGCTGGGGAGTACAGTATTTAAGAGTAGGAGAAATGCACAAACCCAAGCAAGAACTAGCCCTTGTGTCCCCAGCTCTATTCCATTAAAAGTAAAATGCAATAAAATCTGGAGTATTTCATTGTTCATTATTGAGAAGAATTCTTTGTATGATAAGAAATAAAACAGGATGGTAGATAGGTGGTGTGAGTACTGAGGTCTCAAATTGGCATTTCAGAGCAAAGAAGGGTTCTCAGATAAAGAAACTGCAATGCCAAACCTGTAGCTTAAATCTGGGTTGGTACCTGAAGAAAATTCCTAAAGAGACTGTAGGATCTGAAACATCAGTGACACCTACCAGAGAGACAGGTGGTGTCAGCATGGGCCAAGTCATGGTTGGTAAACGTGATTCAGCTTGCAGGACACCTCCTTGCTCGCTCACCGTGACCCCGAAAGGCCACCAAGGCCACCGCTGCCACATGTGCAGAAGCCCGGGCTGGAGCCATAGACGTGCTCCCTCCGTGCATGGCGGGGCTCTGACAGCTGGGAGCAGCTTTTGTGTCTGTGTGGCCCGCAGGGCAGGTTCCAAAACAGGCTTCCATCCCCTACCACAAAAATGATCAAACCTTCTCCTCTAGGGAGTTACGGAATATTTTTGTGCCAGTTACTGCAGCTTTTGGCCTACGTGATGTTAGTTTTGGCTGCGTTTCTGTTCTGGATTACATATAGAACTTTAGACATTCCATTGTCCGGGGTTGGCTATATGCTAGTCAGCACCTCTTCTGTTAATTTTCACCTTAAACGTGTTTGTTTGTATGTGTATTTGTGTGTGCGAGCTTGAAAACATCCCTATCCTTCTGGGAGACCGCTTACATGAGTTAATGGCAAAAACCTTAAGTGCTGCTATTTCACGACATTGTCTCCGAGATGGTCTCTCTGGCTTTTCTGGATATTAAGAAAAAAGTCTTCAGAGACTTGTGTAATTAATTTTAATTAACATTCACATTGGACTGATCTGAAATGGCACGCCTTGATAGAAAATGTTAGTCATTGCTGTTAACTCATAGCAGATGGCCAGTTTGGGTTCTTGCAAATAGAAGATTTACAGAGCCTCCGGTAGAGCTCTCTTACAAGAAAAATAGTGCGTATAGTGAGAGCTGCCACTGCGCAATTACAGGTGGCTAAAATGCTACGCGAAGACTAAGGTTGAACAGGCAGAGTGTATCCAGTGGAGCTGCCCGGTGAATCAGCAGAAGATACACAGTGGAGTTCCATTCGGGGTTACCTTTCTCAGTTGTGCACGTATATTTGCAGTACCTGGATTTTGTTGTTTTCTCCCTTTATTGCTTTAGGTGACTAATTACCAAGCCCATATTCCGTGTGATTTCATTTTCAATCAAATCAAAACTATGTAAGAATTGAATCTTCTGCATTTGTTGTGGAATAAAATTGGGCCAATTTGCATTTGGTTCCAGATTTTGTGTCCGTTTTAATTCTGCTTGCATCCTACTAAGAGATCAGAAGTTTACAAAAAAAAAAAAAAAAAGATTTTGCATGATGAGCACAATTGTTTATAATCCCTATGGAGGCACATAGTGATGCATCTTTCAGTCTGTGAGTAGTTTTGCTCACCTCGGTGTCACTGTTTAAGTTCAGTGTGTTTTGTGTTCTTTGCAGGATTAAAGTTAAATTGGCTTAAAGGCACAATTCTAAAAAAATCAATAATATTCTTGCTCTCTAATTGCAGTTCTGTCTCCTCCTATATATTGGCAGGTTTAGGGGCATCTGCATTAAATCTTGGTTTGTTTTTCTCTCTCTTAAATAAATATATATATAAAATAATAACGTGCACATAATAATATAGCTTTTTCTACTGAAATATTCCAGATCCAACCCAATCTAAAATCTATGCATATACGGATATGTGTTAATTTATGTGCATGCATATCAACCTGATTTGTAACGTATACACAGTAATTGCCTTTGACGTTTTTCCAGGTTTGTTGAAGCTAAGTATTTAATCTTATCTTGGTATTAAGAAGTTACAAAAGCTCTTGTATGTCTTGAGGTCTAGCACTTGGTCAGACAGCAAACAGTTTTGATGTGCAGTCACTGCAGGGGGAAACCTGCAGGTGTTGAGTCTACTGTAGTAGACATCGAGAAAGTTCTTTGTGATGTCCACTTCACGGTAATTCCACTGTCGGTCCTGGATCCTACAGTTTTGCTTTTACATAGACAATTGAACCTTCCCTACGCAGCGTTGACAAGCCAGGGTTCGGGACTAGTGGGACAGGAATCTCAGTAACTTACAACCGGGCTCAGTCTTCAGTCTCATCTGGCACTCCTGTTTCCTCATGTGTGCTTTCAGATACCTTATTCTGTCATGGCTTGTTCTTGTTAGGGTTATTCTGTGATGGGAGGGGTTAAAGAAGTAGCTATGCACAATGGAAAGGCCGTTTCCGCATTAGATAGTTTGCTTTGGGCCCTGTAATATATGGGGGGAAAGGAATCCAGAGTGCTGGAAACAAAGGTAATGGTAAAGTTGTATAAAGTAAGTTACAGCTGGGTGTCTGCTGGGCTCTCAGGGAATGGGCCTGGTCTAGAGAAGATGTGTTCCGAGGAGGGAACCATCCCAGAATCAGAAATGACACCTCTAGTCCACTTGGCTGCTCATCACCATGAGCAATTCTGTTGTGATTTGTCTGGAACACACATCTTGAGGTCTGAGTATTTAGGCTGCAGCAAAACCTGCAGACAGCGAATGGTAATCTGCTGTATTTTCCACTCTTGGAGGGGGAAGTATTTTAATTTCTAGTAAGGTAGCTATAGATCTATTTTCATGTACTGTGCAGAATATTAAATTACAATGATGAGGCTCCACAGGAGGAAGCTGCACAGGTAGGTGTGGTACATGCATGTAGCTTTGCACACAGCTCCCTTGTTCACTCACATTTTAAAAATGTTAAATATCCAAGGGAAATGTGGCATGCAGATTGTACTACTAGGCATACTCCCATTTATTGTATCTGTTTTGTTTCTACAGTCCCTGAGCTTTAAAGTTGCCTGAATTTCAACAGGGCTTGTGTAGCTGAGAGTTCTTTTTTGCTTCTTGGTATCCTGTGTTATATCACTCTCGCAAAGTATGTGGCCGCTATAGATAGATGACAATGAGAATGTGACCTCACTGTGTTCCATACGGAGTAAGTAGGTGAGGACTGAGTAGTAACTGTTCCCATGCGCTGCTATCTTCAGCAACTTTAAAAAGTAGAAGGCAGAACAAAACAGAAAAGTTGAGTTGTTTTCAAGAACGTTTTTACAGCTTTCCATGAGATGCCAATGGCTTCCTAATGAGTAAAACATGTTAATGTGCTTTTTGTAAGATTCCATTAGTAACAGAAAAAGGACAAACTCTCTTCAGGAGTTGCTTTGGCTTTTTTTCCTTTGAAAAGTTCCTGTGCCTGACGGCCTTTCTGGAAGAAAGGAAGGCAAAGGAAGTCTAGTAGCAAGGGAAGCTGCTTTGGGAGGCACACATCCATCTACCTGCCCTAATGCAAGCTTCCTTGGGAGCTCCAGCTTGGAGTAAATGCTGTTTAATTCCTCATTTATACCCCGAAGCTGAAACCTGTGTTGCTTTGTGATGGTTGTGGAGCTCTCAGACACTGCAGTGAGAGAGGCTTAGGAGGGCTGGAGACATTGAGCAGCATGGTCATCAGGTGCTCCTAGACCAAGGAGAGCTCTTGTTGTACGCGGACGCAGGAATGCAGGGCTGCCAGCTCTCCTGTGTTCGAAGTGGTCAGCTGAATTCCCTTCTCACACAGCTACGCTTGCTGTAGCAAGTCACAAAATGCCAAGAAGTTGGACACACAACATGACAATTCTGAACAAATGTTTCCACAAGCTGGTGTCGAGTTGTTTTGCTCTCGCAGATAAGTATTTTTGGAACTTCCCTATCACTATGTTTTATGGCTTTTATGTGCTCTATTGTTATTTTTAGTCATCTTTTCGGAGGCTACCCTTTTACCATTTCAGCTTCCCTTTCCTTCAGAGTTATAGCTGCTTAGTTAACTTAGCCAAAAAACTTATCTCAGTAGAAGTTTCTCCTAACAGTAAATTAAGGCTTTTTTTAAAATTATTTTTTCTCCTGGCGATTTCATTTTGCTCCTCTTTTTGTTTTCATCAAGCCCTTTGTTTTATGCAGTAAATGTTGACTCAGAGTTCCACAATACTGTAAATCGATTAAAATTCAAATGTTTTGTCATCAGTTCAAGATAACAGCATCTGAAGAGGTTGTCCAGGTCATCCTTTGCTTTAACATGTGTGTTTGGAGTCAGAGGATGAAAAGGTTTAATTTTAAATTTCTAATCAATAGAAGATCCATAGAGTTTTTAATCATTCATTCTGCCAGTGGCTTTGCCTAAGCTATGGGATGTGATTTGTGCTCCGGTTCCTCTTTGCAGGAAACACAGCTGTGCTGCCCTGCATGGCACTGAAACGTGCCCAGGGGACATCTCCAGCCTGGATGCTCAGAGAATGGTGCAGGGCTGGTGCTGAGCACACCTGCCTGCCTGCTCGGGTGTAGCCATTGCATTGTGAGAGTTGTCACTGGTGTCAGGAAATCCCCGTGTGTCCAGTAGCGCTTGTAGTTTAAATGCAGTCTCTATTTTCCCTCTGTTTGCAGGTGGGTATGCTCTGGTTGCCTTGCTGTGGTTTCATGATTGCTCATTTTGTGTGTAGGTGTGATAGGGTCTTCATGCTCAAGCGTGAGCTCCTACCATTCAATAACATTTTTTCTACACATTTTTCTTGAGACTGCCCCTAAAAAGCAGGGCTAGGAACTGTCTGGTGCTACTGGTGGTAAGGGAGAAGAACTGTGAGCAGTAACTACATCAAGTCAGGTGTATTATGGAAGCATGAAGATGACATCCTGCCAGACCCTGAATGCTACAGAAGTTTATCTAGGCAGTGATGCTAATAGCTTTATCTCCTGCTTCTATAGGGTATTCACATTATTTTCTCAAAATATATGGCAGAAATCACCACTTCAATAGCATAACGAAACTGAAGGACCCCTGGTTGTTGCTGTTTTTGAAGGTTAAGTAACCTCTGTGAGCGTCTCTTGCCACCCTCCACTCCCTCTTCTCCGTAGCTTGCTACGGAAAGAAAACAGTCTTGTTGCAATGGAAGATTGATTCTTGTGCAGCTTTTAAGATCTAGCAAAATGTGGTTTCATAACCTTTGTCAGCTAAGCTTGTGGCCTTTCCTAAAAAGACTGTTGGCTGACAAATTTATAGCAATCTGGTCTGCATATAGACTATGAATTCGGAAACTAATGGCTAAACCGTAAGAGGAAAATCTGTTCTGTTTATTGGAGAATTTACAAGTACCACCTTCCTACATATTATGTATTTTTCCTTCTTTCTCTTTTCTTCCATTAAGTGATTCCCTATTCATAATGCTTATATTTATCTAATGCTATTAATGACTTGCAATAGGTATTATTTAAACATGTCCTGGTTTTCTTACTGCTATGGCACACATCAGGGGGGCTTTTAAAAAAATACCTGAATGTTATTCTTTTCTTTCCCCTTTTACTGATGACGTCTAAGCTAAAAAGGGTGCACTGAAAGGACCTAACTTGGGAAAAAGTGGCATCCTTAATTGTTCTGATAGGCGTTGGTTACAGCAGCAATCAGTGACAAGACGTAGTTCTGTTGGCATGCCTTCTGTGTTTGTCCTCTGCATCACAACAGCCTTTCTTTTCCTAAATGTGCCTTATTTTGGAAAAAGCTGGAAAATTGATTTTAAGTAATTTCACGGTACTTTCAGATGATTATTGTTTCCAGAACTGTGCTGTAGCTTTCTAAGATATTTTTAAGTACTCCATGTAATTATTAAACAAGCACCTGTCTCATAAACTCTGTTGTCCAAAGCAATTACCAAGTCATTTCTGATCCCAAAGGATTTTTAATTTAAAATGCTGTGTGCATGATACAGACTAGTAAAATTCTCATTTTACAATGTGGTGCTCTTTGTTCTAGGAATGTTTACAAGGATTACCGTTTCCTTGAACTAGCCTGTGACTCCCAAGAGGAGGTGGATAGCTGGAAGGCATCTCTGCTGCGAGCCGGTGTCTATCCTGATAAATCCTCAGTAAGTTAAACAGCTCACTAGTTTTCCAGTAGCTGCTCTGTTTGAGTCAGAAAAACAATCATATCATCTGGGAAAACACAGTGTCTGCAGATTTCTCAAGAAATTGTAGCCTTTTCAGTGAACTCTTATGTGGTAATTTTTAAATATTCATAATGAAATACCTTAAGAACAATTTGTGTGTCAAACCTCAATACAAAAAAGTTCCAAAATGTAATTCATTGGAACTGCGTAGTAAAAGCATTGAGCAAATTGGATTTTTCTGAGCTTCGCTGTTTCTATGAATGTCTTCTAAAGTAAAAAAGTTGATTCCTGCAAGCTCTGTATTACAGAACTGACAGAGGCATTCCAGGCAATCATGTATATTTATTTTACTGATTCACTGCATGTTTTTGTGTATGAAACACATGCTAAACCTTTCCAAAGACTGTTTTACTCTGCTAATCATGTGAAGCAAATTGAACAGGAAATAGTGTTTAAAAAAAAAAAAAAAGAAAAAAGAAAAACACAAAACCAAAAACCACCTCTATTAATTACACAGAAAAGACAGGAAGTTGGGAAATGGACTATGCCCAACTATCATTTCATATTTCTTGGATTTCGTCATTTTGTGTTTTCTCGTTTATATAAGCCTGGGAGGAGTTGGCCCTGTTCCTGAAGTCCAGCTTCCTCAAATGCCCATGCGGCCGAGGCCATAGCAATATGGACTACAGCACCAGACCCAGGTCTTGGGACTGAATAGAAGGGCTGGTTAAAGACCATTCAGACTACAGCTACTCCATTTTATGGATAAGGTTTCCATTTTGAAAGGCCTTTGCTGTTCATGACAGATCTGCAGTAAACACATCTTTTTCTCCAAGTGCTGGAACTCCCAGGGGATTCAATCAGCGTGTAAGGGGGGTTCCTCATTTTTGGATTTCTTTAAAGTAATTCTGAGCTTTGTGCTTGAGTGGTTTGAGATGAAATTTTTCTTCAGTGTTTTTCTCTATTGCTGTTCACCTCCGCTTTAATATTGAGTGAAGGTTTGAGGAGATGTATCCAGAGAGAAGGCTGACTGTAACCAAAAATATGTCAGTTGAGCTTTTGGTAGTTTTCCCCAATACGTGGTTCACCTTTTTTCGGTAAGTCCACTGGCTACCTTCAGAGGAAGATCTAGTCTGGGAAATGATGCTTTGATTTTGATGGAATTTTTTCCTTTTCCTGCTTGTTTCCCATGGAAAGACTAGGTTCCTTGAGCCCAGGCTCTTGCGATGTCTTCCATCTTCTTTGTCTCTCTCTTCCTCACACCTCCCTTATACTTGTGATACCTCCATGGTTTCCAGTATAATTCTGCAGAATTCTGCTATTTACGCACCAAAGCGACTCTCAGCTTCCTCTCTTCATACCAAGTTTCAAGGCTACCAACAAAAGCTAAATCAGAGAATCCTTGAACTACTCGCTTCTCCAGTTTCTGTAGGAATGAACAGTGAGGATGATAATGCTGATTTTTAAATAGGTCAAATATAAATTTAGCAGGAGACCTATCAAATACCTCAGATTTTACCTTTTTTAAATACATGTATATATTTTTGATGACTCTTCAGTATGTTGCCTGTCCCAGTAGATCTGTTCTTAGATAAGACCATCAGAATTCATTTTAGAAGGATTAGTTATGAGAGGTTATCTAATTTTTTGCTAAGATCAAAGTACTGCATTTTGTTTTCCTGCTCAGGTTATGATGTCAAAAAAGCTGATTTAATCTTGTATTCTGTGACATATTTGTCACGTATCTGATGCTTTATCGATAAAAAAGGGCACACTAGCTGGGTTTCTAAACTTCTGTCCTCTTGTCCCCTTCTCCCTAAAAGTATTTTATACTCAGTAAGTTTTCTAAAGAACTCTCATTGTTTTTAAAGTTAGTTTGTCACAGCACTCTTAGATACAAGATGAAAGTCGTCTTTGAAAGACAAAAGCAGAGGGGAGTCAGAATTCAGTTCTTCTCTGCGCTAGAGTTATCTTTACATCAGAAAAAGAGTGACTAGCATTGTTCCAAAACCCTATAGTTTGAAATGCATCCAGTAGTCTATTAAGCTGTGCAGGAAAGATCCCTCATACTGCTCCAGTCTGGCAAAGTATTTTGTTCCTACAGGACTCTGGGTCCAAATGTGTACTGGATGTCTGCTCTTAACGTTTTGAGTTTTGTAAAGCAAAAGCTCCAAGGCCCAGGGTACCTTGGAAACTTCATCTGAACTTTTCATTAAAATCATATGCGTGCTCCTCAGTTCCACATCTTCCCCTGACAATATAAAATAGTTTTAGAGACACCCACCAGTCTTTTATTCTCCTTCGAAGATTTAGAGACCCCGTTTTTATGTCAGAGGCGCTGCCAGGAAATGGCAGCAACTTGTGTTTGCTTCAGTCCTTCCCCGCAGCTTTGCAATCCCGGCGTTAAAAACACGCAGAGGTACCCCAGCCCCTTCCCGGCTGACCTCCTCGCTCTTTTTCACGTGTGAGTTACAGCTGGTGACTTTGACTATCCAAGACTTTGGCACCCGAAGTAGAAAAACTGCTGCTTAGAAATGAAAAATAGATTAATAGTGCTGTAAACCTGGAGGACTGCAGTGGCGAAGCTGGCCTGCTTTCTGTAACTGCCAGAGCAGCGTGCACAGCCCGGAGCCTGTAGGGAAGCTGTGTGCTTTCATTAACAGCTCTGCCGCTCGTGTGCGGTAGCGCCGATAGAAAACCCGACGCGTTCGCCCCTAGTTGGGTTCCTTCTGCGGCGGCAGGAAAAGTAGGAATTTGTCACCAAATTAGAGAGATTTGTTCTGAATTCTCACAAGGAAGAAATCTCTCAACTAAGAATATTCATTTTCCTCTTGTTTTTCTAGTAGTGCTACTTAAAACCCTACGATGACAGTGGTAATGGGGTCAGGCCTTACTGCCATTAATAGGAATTCCCCAGTACTAATGTGACGCTGTAAGCTAAGTCTAAGATTGACTTTTATTTTTTCTTTGTGACTAAACAAAACTCATTAAAATATTAAAAATTAAAGGCAAATATCACCCCATCCCCCCAGTTCCTTGCTTCCTTTTGCCTGCGTTCCTTGCCCTTCTGCACATGGAGATGCGTGCTCACACTGATACGTTACACTCCTATGTTCACTGTCCTGTTAACTTATCTTTAATCACCCCTCCAAGTTTCTGTGAGCCCCCAAATCTTTCGCACTTTGCCAAGTCACCGCTTTTCCCCAGGAGATTTGCTTTTGTCAGGACGTGGGCTTTGACAGCCACCCGGCTAGCAATGAATCAGTGTTATTTTTCCAAGCCATATGCAAGTCAGCTCGCTTGATATAAATCACACTGTGGCCAATTCACTTTGAAACGGGATATCCATTTACCAGCTGACTTTACTGCCGGCTTTCTGTATGGATGCATCCAAACCTCCTTTTTGAAAAAATGACTACAACTTTGTGACTAACCTTTCCAGACTGTATTTCTCAACTGTAGGCTGGTGTTTGTTTTGGCTGACTTCCCGCTGTATAATATACGCTGTTCGTGCCAGCTCATGGCAAAACTCACAATTAAAAAAAAAAAAAGGCACAGATGTTCGCCGTAACTTGTTCTGCACACTTTACCTTGCTAGCACCATCCGTTCCTCTCCCCTTTTTCCCTAATGCCACCTCCTCCTTACTTTCATTGCTCATCTAAACGTACGGTATTTGCTTTTTAAAAAGCTTTGGATGGGGAAACTTTCCATTCATTGCTACGTCGTAGGGAGTAGCTGTCGTGAAAGGGTAAGCAGACACGTTTAGGGGGTTTGCTTTGCGTACTGGAAGTTCAGTGTTACCAGTGCACAAAAATCCTGCTGGCTTTGGTCCCATCCCTAGATCATTTCAGGCCTTGTTTTCCTCTCCCTTGTATTAGTGTCCACCGACTTCCCTGGAGCTGCTCCTGATTTACACTGGAGGAAGCAAAAGTGGAATCAGAATGTTTGTGTAGAGAGGAAATTTTGAAAAACAGTGTGAATTTACAGCTTCACTGAGCATTTTAAATCCTGCACAAATGTCCTGCTCTCCCTGGAAGCTGTCTAACGAAAGGATTCAGTGAATGTTCTTTGAGTCAGTTCATTTGGTTTGAGCCATTTCCAGAACTGTGCGAGTTAGACTGAATGTATGTAAAATAAATGTATCTAATATTTCTTTTTTTTTCCCTCTTTCCTCCTTGCTGCATCCTGCAAAGGGGAACAACAGAGTAAGTTCTTGTCCTTTTACAAAATCCTTTTGTATCCTGTCTCAAGGGTTTTGTCATAAAAATCAGCTTATCTTTTGTTTCACACAACTGTTGCCTGCGTACTCTTAAGAGCAAACTCCTGTTAGAAGTGTGGGGTACAAAAGTGCCTATTAATAGAGCTTCATTTTAATTTTGGGGAAGAAGATGTGTTAAGTGGTGCTGAGTGTTGTTTTCGAAGGCATTTCAGTAAGAACGATACTATAAAGCAGTACTGGGACCAAAGATTATGAAGGTATAGTAATAAAGACCTTCTGAGGAAAGGTTACTACAGTCTGATGAAACTCATTACAGCTGGATTTTTTGACCATACATCAAAGCTTGTATTAATGGGCAGTTATAAAAACCCAGCACTAAAGTCTTAAATAACAGATTTGCTGGCGTTGTTGGCTAAGCTGAACTAGATCAGTGTACTGGCTTTGAAGGTGCCTTAAAATGGATGGAGGAGGGTGGGGTCAACATTTGACTTGGCTTCTAGACCCTTGATGTGTTCCAGCTGGACAGCAGCAGAAGGGTGTGGGGTGTGGAGAGGGAGAGCTGAAATATGCATGGTAGGTTTTTTTGAAACTAAGCAGCACATAAAAAGACAGTTTTGCTGATGTTGATCTGATAAACTAATAATCAAGCAGTTCCCAGGGTTTGTACTTTTTGTGCCATTTTTACTTGAGTGTAAGAATGGAAATTTCACATCTCACACTTTGGAATATGCGGCAGAGAGAGTCCGTCATTCCACGGAAAGAAGTTACACAGCTTTTGTGCTTTTTTTTTTCTTTCCTGTTTTGGTTTATTAACCCTTAGGAGGATGTGGCTGGAGCATCTGAAGATGCTTCGTAGCAAACGTTGAAACTAGCCCCTGAAATACTGCCTGTAGCATCTTGTTGTGAGCTTGTGGCATTTCTCAGGTATTTGGGGAAGACCCAGGTGGGTTTTAAAAGCTCTGAATGTCTGAGAATTTGTCTGGTTTGAATTTTTGTGTTTTAACCACTTTTTGACTTCTGCTGTCTCCATGGTGACTGTGCTTGGAAGCACCAAAAATCTGTGTTCTGTTGGCCAGCCTGCCTGAGAAAAGGGGCTTTGGTGTTGGGTGGGTGAGGGGGGGGAGGGTAGGAGAAGTGATGCATTGACAGCATAGAGAGAGGGACTTCAGGTAGCAGGTGGTATGAAATATCAAGGTAATGTTTATAATGTTCACTTATGATAAGCTGGCTTAAGGCTTTGCTGCTGCAGTGGATGCTGAGCTGGTCTCCTGATGAGAGATGTTAGGCTGTACATGCTCTGTCGAGGGAAATGGGGATACGTGGGACACCAGCCATCTCCTGGAGCTGGCACAATCTAAACCTGGAGGCCAGGACTCACGTGGACAAGCTCTGCTCTCCAGAGAGCTGAGCTGTGGGGTGCTCCAGGGAGGTCAGGACAAGTAAGTAGCATCTGACTTGGAGTTAATTGCTAGCGGAAGGCAGAGTACGTACAAAGTATAGGAGAAACCTGTGAGATTTGAGGTTTGGTGAAGCTGTTAGCTCTCCTTTCACTCCGAGCAATTCTTGCTGTAGGCTCACAAATGTTCCCTCTCCGGCCTGGGCTGTCAGCCAGAAGGTAACTCCAAAGCAAATCTCCATGAAAGCCATCCTGATCCTTCTTTCGGAGCAAGATCCTTGTGGGGGATCATTGTATCCTCATCTGTGTCCCCTCCCTTCTTTCACACAAGTCATTTGTGCTCATTTCTGAAGTTTACGTATCCCAGTTAGGTAGGTAAAATTAAAGGCAGCTGCCTGTGGGGACTCAAACCCCAGAGACACCTTCAGGCTTCTTCTGAGACTAGTGCATGGAAAATGAAATGGGTAAATCTGAGAGGTGGTAAAAGAGTTTGAGAAGGGATATTGGGAGAAGAAAGTAGCGGCAGATTGTGGATCGTGGTGGTTCTCAAAGCTGCGTAATCCTTCCTTACTGTCCTTCTACAGATTTACTGGGTACCTAGCAAGGCTTTAGCCCTCCTCCTCTTGTTGCCTGGTGTGGCATTCACAGTGGATTGTGTCATATGTAAAGATCGCATGGTGCTGCTTTCTGCCTTTAGCTTTGCCCCTTAAGATTTGCAAAAGTAAAAATAAACACTGGAGTAACAAGTTCCTAAGAAAAAGCAGGGGGAGGGAAGAGAAGAGGGTTTATAGTCATTGGTGGACTACTAATCATTTTTATTTTTACTTTTTATTGTTGCACAATCATTAACGCAAGTGAGATTTCTCACATGGTTAAAAATAAACACATCTTCAAAAGCTTTGTTGGATAGGATCTGTAAAAGGGGTCGTTTGGAATGAGGTAATGGAGACCTACCTCATTCAGCAAGCACATGTTGGCAAGCCACGTCTCGCTAGCGTTAAAACTGAACTCTGCTCCACAGTCCTGCGCAGAGGCAGGACAGGCAGAGCGCTGGGCAGAGCCCTGAGAAGCTGTCTGTAGTTCAGTCCAGATGCTGAAGATGCCGAGTGTCTTCATCTTTGCGAATTTGCTTCCTCCCCCGTGCATTTCCATCACTTTAATTTAAAAACAAAGCAAAAGGCACCGGCCCTCCAGAGCCTGCTGTTTAAAAACAACAAAACCTGCAACGTTCTCATCAAGGTAATGTTTGTTACATGTCCAGTGTTGTTAGGTAGAAAGGTTACCTGGGTGCTGTGTCCTCCTGAAATTTTGTCTCACTGCTTAAGTGCCTAGGATTTGCAATCAACAACCACAAAATAAACAAAACCCCAAGGTGACGCATTTTAATATAAAGAGTTCACCTTTCTTTTCGCATCCTTGAAACATGCATTATCCAATCATTTCTACTTAATTTAAAGGATCAAGCACTTCAATGCTGAGGTCAGTCTTGAGAAAATTTACTTAGAAAATAAAAAATCTGATTAAACTACTTTTTGCGGATCAAAGACTACCAAATTTTGCTAATTATTTTGAATTACTGCGCTTGCTGATACCCTTTACAACGCACGTAGAACCGAAGTATCCATATAATAGATCTGCATCCCGGTTAGCGGAGTTGTCACGGTGTGGATAACGCTGAGCACATGAGCGTTCATCTAATATAAAGTCAGTATAATTCAGATGGAAATTTCTCCTGAGAAAAACAGAATTCCCTTTGAAAAGAGAAGGAAAGTACTCTCCCTGCCAGGTCAGTTTTCACGTTATTGCTTAAAATACTTCTTGGTGACATATTAATCGCTTAGTTTCAAGTCTCTTTTTTCCTTTTTTTTTGGGGGGGGGGGAGCAGGGAATATAGGGGTAGTGGGGGCAGTTTTACAGAACCAGATTCCAAATTGGCTACTTCATTAAGAAGACCAGATGTCCTACTCTCTCTTGAGACGTTCCTGGAAAATGGGAACTGAGACCGAGTGAAGTCAGGGCACTCATTCTACCGAGGTGTATGACAGCAGCGCTCTCAGCTCATCTGTTCCGTGCTTGGCTATTGCCATGTACATGCAGGTTCTGTGCCAGAAGCCACGCGTATCTTTGCGTTGTAGTAGGGCTGCGATGCTTGCTTGCTTTTTCAAATCCAGCCATATTTCTGAAGGGTCTTCAATTACCTGGTAGACACGCGCCCTGACTCAGCCAGCTGCTGGCTGCGGTGCTGTTCTCCGAGCGTCCCAGCCAGATTCAAACTGAAAGTCGGTGCTTCTGCTCGGAAACTCCCGACATCGCTCTGCAAGTTAAGGTCCTACACCAGAGAAAGTAAACACTCAGTTGCGTTTGTTACACACTAGTAAGTTGAACAGCAAATTGTGCTGGTGTGCCAGAGGATTAAGTGGTGCACACAGAAGTCTAAACTGTGCATTTACTGCTTTTTAATTCAATATACACATAGATGTATTTTGGGAAAGAAAGGCTTTAAATTCTAGGAAAAGAAGAATCCCCTTCAGCTACGACTAAAATTGGCCTCAGGCCAAGTAGGTTTAAAAATAACTCCTAAATGAAGGAGTGTTAAAGTATGTTTTTTAAAGTGGGAGAAATGCCATAATTTTATAGACAGCGTTTCGGTCGCTGCTCCAAACAGACGAGCTGAATTTTACAATGAAGTCACGGTGTAAAGGAGCCGAGCAAGGGAGCGTGTGTGCATGCGCACCGCCGCTGGGTCAGCGGCAGTCCAAACTACGGGGAGGAAAGGAAATGGCAGGCTGTTTTTCACTGCCTTTCTTGCTGCCTTACATTTTCAAGGAAGTGAAAACACGTTTCAAATAAACTCACTTTTCCCGTTCTTCTGGCTATTTACAAGTTCAAACAAAAAACTAGATGCAGCCTCATTCCCTGAAAAACAGAGCAGCCCTCTTTTACGTTCTTGTAAGGGTAAAATAATTGCTGGCACGAGAGAGTTAAAAATGTACAGGGGAAAAAGATTCATAGCATTGCATCAGTTGCACTGACTGTAACGAGATGCAGGCTTGCTAACTGAAGGATTTCAAAACCAGCCCCAGCAAAGCTGGTAACTGCCTATATCAGGGGTCGGGCGTTCAATAGCTGTCACAGAGTTTTACATTTCTCCTATTAAATGGACCTGCTGACATTAAGCAAGCTCCAGGAAATTTAGAAATGAGCAAACAGGTTTTTTTTTTTTATTTCTGTAATGTGTTCATGGTGGGCTCTTTACTGTGCTTTCAGCAAGGCATCTGCATATTAAAAATATTTCAGAATTCTTCATTTTTTATGTTGCAGCTGAGTTTTGCACCACTTCCATTCTAATGAAGGATTTCACCGAAGCTGTGCAGAAAGGTGGAAACTCTGTGGTTGTTTCACATCACGGAACATGAGGGTCAGCCCTGTTCTGGTCATATATGACTATTGAAAGGAGAGAGATTTGCCCTGGGGAAGGTAGTAAAGGCAGCCAACCCCTAAAGATGCTTTCCTGGTGCTTCTGGGCTGGGCTGCACCACCCAGTGCCATTCAAAATCCCTGGGACTCTGGGCTGATGCCTGCAACCTGAGTCCATGTGTCTCCAGGTCTCGGTAGCTGTGGTTGCCTCTCCATCATCCCTTTAGTGCAGCACCATGGTGTCACCAACGTGGGGAACTGAACAGTCACAGCTATCCCAAGACTCTGGGATAACCCTGTAAGGTCTTCCAAGTTAGGTGTTTCACAAAAAACTACTCCTGAGTAGCACGTAATAATAAAAAAAGTTGGGTCTAAATAAAAATATGCACGATTTTATTTCATTTTTTTCTGCCCAAAATGTCACCAAGCTGATACTTCCATAGCATTTACAGTGCAGCAGGAAATGTAGTCATTGGACAGGAGGGTGGAGGGCAGCTGGGAAACAGCCAGATGGTTCTTTTTTTTCTCATTTGTAAGAGACAACAAAATGATCAAGAGAAACTGAATGCTATTTTCTGTTTTGGTCTAAACCAAGGATGCTCAATGTCTAGTCTGATGTGCAGTTGCATCGTGGATTTGTTTAACCTACCCTAGATTTTCTTGGGGAGATAGGTTTAGGTTTATGATTACTGTCCACATGGAGAATCAGTTGCACACATTCTGTGTGTAAAATCCTTTGTACTGATACTTCATTCTCCATTCCTACTTCTCCTTTCGTGTTTTGTGGTCGCTCTTCAGCTCCTGTCTCACCTGGTTCCCAACACCGTTGTGGCCTTGGATTGACCAATGCCCTTCTCTATGTGATGCAATTGCATGACACTCGGTATATCAACTGTGCTGATTTTGGAGAGGTGGGTTTTTGCCACTAGGAGATTCTGGCAGTGGACGTTTTGGGGTGTTTGATGTCTGCAATTCTTTCACTTTGGTGACTTAGATACTTTTGTTCCTAAAACTCCTGCTCCTGAAGTTGAGAAACAAGTGGTATTACTCGGTTCACCTTTTCTCTCTCTCTCTCTTTCTTTCTCTCTCAAAATCAAAAACTAACTTCTACTTTTCACCTTTTATAATCCAATTGTTTGAAATTCAAAGAGAGAATGACATATTTGAGCTTGGTGGAATATTCAGTAATAACACGTGAAGTTATCTGGCTAGATATAAGCTCTGTGATGGGTGGATAGAAAGTTGCCATGAGCTGTTACACAAGGTGTCGGGCTGGCATTAGACCTTTAGTTAGCAGATATTCGAACTTTTCTGTCTTCTTTGTTGCACACTGTTCTCTTGAGCTGTTCAGTGGTTGGGTTACTACGCTGGGCCCCGTACTTATGGTCATTTAGGGAAATTAACTAAAAAATGAACCCAGAGCATGAGATACTCTGGCTTTATCAGTATCTTATTCAATGTAATTTGGCATTCGGTTGTGGTGCTTTTAAAACTCCCCCTGATTTGCAGACCTAGGTATTTTCCAGTGGAAGCAGGAACCGCCGTGAACGTGACGTGCGGTCGCAGGCCAGCCTCCCTGGGTGCAGACACTGCAAGCAGTCTGCTGCTGGTGAGGGCCAGAGGCTGACATCTGCCGTGCCATACTTCTGAATTACAGCTCCTAAAGGTAACCTGGCTGTGACTCAAATAGCAAATTCTCGGAAGCGTTGTCTGCTAGATTGTCCTTAGCTTTGCTGTAAGGACAGTGAAGAAAATGGCAGAGGCCACCCGTTAATCCACTTTTACAGCTGCATACAATCAGGCATCCTCAAATAACCCAACCTTTTTTTAATGGCACCTGTGACCAAGGGATGTGGCTGCTGCCTCTCATGAGAGGTGAGGTTTTCATGCCAGCCACGGGCACCAAGGAGCTCTCTGGGCATTGTTCCTTGCTGTTCCTCACCTGGGGGCTTCGATATAGGTAATGGTCTGACTCTATGAACAAGGGCACCAGCAAACAGCCTCAAATGTATAGGTGTCTATAGCTGTGAAATGTATAGGTGTCTGTCGCTGCGATACCTTCTTGAACAGGACTATATGTGAACCAGAGCTGGTGTATTTGTGTGCGAGCCTCTGTACATATGTACAAGTAACCAATGCCCTGTGCAAAGGCAAATACTCACCCTTTTCTATAGGACTTGACTTCCAGAGCAGTGGCTTCCAGTTAAGGGCCCACTGTTAAACGTGATGAAGCTGAGAACAAAATACAGCACTGTCTGCAGTCCACCATAGTGGCTGTGTTGCACTCGGTGTGCTGGAAATCAGGACCCTTGCTTCAGGAAGCGTGTCGTCTCCAAGAGTTTGAAAACAGCAGCTCTTCCTCTCTGTGCTCGTTTTTATATAGTGCTGTGCTGAAAATACCTCTTAAACCAACGAATGAATACATACGCTCAGAAATGGTTTAGTTGCCACCAACGTAGGTCATGGAAAGGCTGGAACACGGGTGAAATGCTGGGCATGGTGAAGTCAGTTGCAAAACTCCCATCAACTTCTCAAGGGTTAGGATTTCATCTGCTGTGACTGGACGTATTCTGCTTAGCGTTGTAAGTTTTTAGTGGACTGTTGTTTTTTTTTCCCCTGCTTTCTGTCGTCTGATGAATGTTCTGCTAAAATAGAGTTCTCCTTTCCTAGAACCAGTCCTGGCATTGTCCAACTGAGGCTGTGATTTCTGCCCCATGTCATATTTCTTTTATTTTGTTCCATCTTATTTGTACAGTTTCTTTTGTAAGCCGCAGCATGATGCCTTTCTAGCAGCTGTTGTTAATATTGTGAATCGATGCTATTTGTCTAGAAGCTGCAGTTGTGGACCAGGATCCCATTTTACAAACTTAGAATAAAAAAACGTGGTTCCTGGCTCATAAAGCTTACAGTCAAAGAATGTCAAGAGGGAATCAGTGGGTAATTACTGAACAGTGTCCTGCCTGCATTTTTGGTTAGAGGTTTGTCACTAGCCATTGAGCCTCTGTGGAAATAAAGGGTCTTGAAGCAAGCTACCTGTTTGTCACTGTCTGACTAACAGAGGATGGGGAAATGAGGATTATGTTTTGAACAGTGAATTCTGTAAAGTGGCAGCATTTCTTTCTTTCTATAGGACTTCTCTTTTTAGGCCTGCAAAGGCAGGATTTATGCAGTTTGGAGCAGGTTTGCCAAGACATCTTCGTCTTTGCTTCTTTAAAAATACCTCACTCTAACATCAGCTGAGTACACGGTAACTTATTTCTGCTTGTCTTTTAAGAGTAAGTGGTGAGTGATTGATCCTAATTTGATTCCGGTTCACATGAGCATCCCTCCTTAGCTGGTGAACTAGAAGTATCTCAGCTTAAAGTATGGCTGGAAATTGGCTCAAGTGGTTTTCTTGGGTCACTTGAGTTCGAGTGGTTTAAAATCAGTAATTGTTGTGCACTAGCCTAGATGCATATGAGATTCTTCATCCTTTTGCTGGTTTAATGAAAAACAAAAAAAAACTTTGGAAAATTGCTTCAGGTGAGTTTGCCCATGACTGTGTGTGTGTCTGTGCATTCAGATGTGTCTGCATTCAAAGAGCTTTGGCATCTTCGTTCCAACACACTGAATGTGTTTCCTTTGCGTGTACAACATTTTCCTTTCACAACTCAGATCTTTTTGGATTGTATCCGAATGGGGAACTGCATGTATTTCTAGGCATCTATGTCTAGAATAACTTGCGATTATTCCTTCCAAGGCTGGATCTCTTGACTGTAAACTACTTCAGTCTCCCTTTGTAATCAGTGGGTCCTTGGAAGCAGTTCAGCCATCCAGAGTGCCAGGTAATTGTCCTGGTTCCTAGTTAATTGTGTAATTACGTCATGACAGTAAAGCAACAGGACTGAAATTTATGACAGAGTATTTAAATACACGTATTTTCCCTGGTAAAGCTCAGGAGTGTTGCTGCTCCATAGCAGATAGAAAGATGCAGCACTTCTCAGTGTCACCTGTTCCCTTCTGTGAGTTCTTGGGTTTTGGGAGGACGTCTCAAAGTCCTACGTGTGTCCTTTCTGGCTGAATCTTCCATTCTGGATGATGGAATAGATTGTTAGGCCTAAAGGTTGCTCCTATTTCAGAGTTCCCTTTGTCTTGCAGCTGCATTTTCTTTGTGCAAAGCTCATGCTTCACTGGTATTGATGGCCTTTAGGCTGCTCTTCCATAGCTTTTTAAAAATACAGATTTTGTCCTATATTCCTTCATGTAGGCGAGCATTAAGCTATCTCCCAGAGTTTACAGTGAGTCACAAATATCTGAAAGATTGTCACAAATACCCTGTTTGTTCCAAATTTAATCCTCGACTTACAATGGAAAATTACAGTTCAGATAGCAGTGATGCTACCTCTTGTGTTGCTGTGCGTTTTGGTAAAAATACTGCTTTACTATGGTAACTCCCCAGTCCCTTGGGAATTACTCCCTGATGCTTCCAACCTTCGTGTTTTTTTCTTGGAAAATTTCTGGCTGTGTTCTGGAGAACTTCTGGAGTCCGCTGTGGATGTATAGCAGCTGAAAACATGGGCAGCAGCATAAACTGAAATAAGATCCCTACAGGAAGAACTTCGTGCAGGGGAGGTTTCCAGTGCAAGTTAAAACGTCCACATTCACACTTAACAAGCTAAAAATTCATTAGAGGGAGAGGTAAAATTAGTACAAAGTTGCTACCAACTTTCCAGTCTGTCCTGGACAACTGCAAAACTGAAGAGGCTTTGCTACAAAATGTAAGCTGTGCTTGGGCAGAACGTCTGTGCTTTTGTTGCTGTTCCTACCTGCAATCTCCAGCAGTAGTTTTTAGTCAGTCCAAATTCAGACATCACGGTTCGGATCTGCTCATTGTTTGGAAACCGCTGTAACCTCTCTTATTTTTATGAACTTGCTTTAGTGAGTCTAAAATCTTTCTGTTGGAAAAAAAGAAAGAAAGGAAAAAAAAAAAAAAAGCTCATAGCCAGAGAAGTTATACGTTACAAGTTCCGTCCAGCTTTTCTTTGGATAGAGCACTGTTCCTTGCAAAGCCTGCTGTGTGGCTGATAACCTATTCCAGAGAGGCTGTGCGTGCATTCACTTTCTTAGGGCGCGGTGTGGCAGGATATTTCACTCCAAAGCGCTTAGCTATAAAAGAGGCAGAGTGTACTGAAAGCCAGGTATTTATACATCTTGAGAGTACCCCTGCATGCAGTCAACAGAGAAGCGCTCTCCCAGGCTGTAAGGAAAAGCGTTATTTTCACATTTCTTCCCAGTTTGCCTTAGATATGTCATACGAGAGCTGGAATATGAGGCAGATTTTGCAAGGACCCACAGCAGTTCTTACTGTTTTTTTGGGTTTCCCAAAGAGAACTGTGCTCAGGAGGTTGTTCTGCTGCCAGAGGTTTTATCATGTGGGCCGAGTATCGTAACGGAACAGACAACACCATCTTCATGTGTTTTCAGACATGTTATTTACTGGGGTTTCCCTGAAGAAAGCTTAGGAATTCTTTCCTTATGAGTCACTGACCAAGTGATTGTTTTTATATAAACTTTCCTTCAGCTGGTTGGAGTTGGAACATAGTGTCTTCTGCTACTTCTGGAGTCTGACTTTTCTCTTAATTTCTTTTAATGGCTGTTCCTGCAGCCAACAGGATGGTTCGAACCTCGTGGCCTTCCCCTGCACCCTGACTTTCATAGTCTTGAAATCCTGTGGTGCAGCCAGCTAGCAGAAGTGCTGGTGGCAATCACCGCTCATGTGTAATTCGGCTTTTCAGCTTTCTGCCTTGGAGGGCTTTTTCAGCTCTGCACCTTCCTTGCGGCTTAGGGAGAGCATGCGGTTGACGCTAGCCAAACTGCAGTTTGCGTTTCGTGCACTGAAATTAAAAGCTAAAGTTGATATTTGACTTCAGTGGTGTAAAGGTTAAAAGCTGGAAAGTGCCGTTTCCATCATGGAAATCGCTAAAGCTGGAGAGACACATGCCTTCCCTTACATCCCCCTGAATCCTTTCCCACCCTCTTCCAGTGGCTGCAGCAGAGCTGTCTTCTGCCAGCGGAGTGGTGCAGAGTCACTTTTAATTACCTCCTTCCACTGCTTTTGATTTCAAGCCCAACTGATGGCGCCAGGGGCTGAACCACAGGGAGATCTCCAAGCAAGCCCTGCGTATGTCAGGCAGCCTTGCCAGGCAGATTCTATGCAGCCCACTGCACTTCCTTGTGGTGTTCTTGGTATTACACTTCAATTTTTTTAGCCTGAGACAGGAGCTATGCTAAAATCTATTAACTCTGTAATGTGCTTACACATGTGAAATTCCAGGTTATGGACACCAGCTTCTCTTCTGTGCTTGGTATCGGAGATAGATGAGGATCTCCCACAGCTATCTATGTTCTGTGTATACGTACGTGTTTGACTCCATGGGTAAAATGTCTGTATACACAGATTTACTAAAATGCATGGCATTATTTTAAGCCCGTAAACATGCAAAGTTCTTGGAGTCTTTTTCATAACCCAAGAGTGGATTTCTTTATTTTTACAGGAACGGGAATGGTTTAGCTGGAAGGAAACCGTTCATTCCACTGCATCATTAGCTACAGGCAATCTTCAGTTGAAGCCTTTCCCATTTTTCATGTAAAAGCTGTAATAGTTTGACTATTAATCAACATGTAGGATGAATTTCTGAGGCTGAAAGAGCTTGTCTGCATGCCTGTAATTTAAGCTGATTTTTTTTTTTCTTACGAAAGGAAGGTAGCCAGAAAATAAATTATATTTTAAAGAGTTCACCTCTCTCTCACCCCCTTCTACAATTCACCTTGTGATAAACACCCCAACAGTTCTCCCTGGACAGATACAGAGATTTAGCTGGAGTAGCAGATCCTCCAGCGCGTCATTTGATCTTCTAATACTTCTAAAGCAACTTTCTCTTACAGTAGATTAGTTCCTGACGTGTCGATTGTATCAGGTGCAATACTAAGCCCTGAGGGTTCAGTCCTACTTGCTTTTATCAGTTTAAAAGTTAATTTCAGGATCTCAGATGAAGTTTTCCTCTTCATCTCCATGGCAAGAAGCTGTAGCCAGCAACCCACATGGTAATGGTAGCATGGCCATCTTTAGTCAGCTGTTTCCCTGCTCTTCTCTCGCAAGGCTCGTGTGCTCTTACCAAGCTGGATAAAGGCTTTGGGAAGGGTGACAGAAGGTGACAAGTCAACCTTGGAGCAGGGACAAGGACCTTGTGAGGGAGGAAGGAAAAGAGCCATATAGTTCATACATATAAGATGCAGAGCTATTGCAATTGAACTGCCAAGTGCTCTCAAAGACTGCAGTACTCTATCCTGTGGATGCTGAGAAGCAGTTTCAGTGCTATTGCATTAAAATTCTCTTGTTCTGGCCATGCAGTTCCATTTGGCTATTAAAAAAAAACAGCGCAGCAGCCCTGGAAACAAGGGAAATATAAAATGTTCTCTTTCACCAGATGGCATATATCCTTCACCATCAGGGACTGAGACAAGGTTGCACCTGTACTTAAAAAAGGGTATTTCTTCTACTGGGCCTGCATTGCTCCTAATAGTGACCAACGTGTTTAGTCTTTTCATGGCCACATTATACCCGTGGCTCAGAATTGTCTGATGCTTGGTTAGAGGTGTTTTGGCTTTTTATCTTGTTATTGCTAGCTGATGAACTCCTAGTCCAGCACAGCAGCTGTCATTAGTCTGTCAACATAAAGCTATTGTTTTATCCTGCTTCTGTTTTTTCCAGTCCTTGAAGTTACCCATGTCTTGCAGGACACTGTTTCAATCCTCCATCGCGCTGACAATGCCTTACGATTTTGTGCTATGGGCAGAAACAAATTTAACTGGCAAGTTTCTACTATTTTGTTTCAGTTAGGTTATCTAGTGGACACTTTGGTGAAATCCTTTGAGGCTGCTAGTTCTTCTTCCCATAGTGTCGTGTATTTATCTGTTTCTGACTGTACCATTCCTTCTCATTAATCCCCATCTTTACAAACGTAATTAGCAGTCTTCTGAGGGTATCACTTAGCACTTCGCTGAAGCTAAGATCTGTCAAGACTGACTTAGACAGAAAATCTGTCAACTTATTGAGTCTGGCATGCTCCGTAATCTTTATTTAATATGTCTTTCATTACAAACATGTTGAAAAGCCTTACAGACAGTTTTTCTGTAGACCCAAGTACCATGCTGCTACTTTTGTACTGTGCTTTTGCACCCACTCCATGGGCAGTAGCAGGAGCTGTTGTGTCCTTAGGAGCTTGTGACCTTAGGAGCTTAGGCGCTTAGGACCAGGTATGGTCCTTTGGGAGACTCTGCACGATGTATCTTTCTGGTTTGGGGGCTGTGATTCATTCTCTTTCTGCTTTCCTTCACATCTCCCTTCTTGGTTAGGGCAGAACGATAACAACACAGTAAGTTTTGTTTCACCTGGGGCAGCGGGTGTAAGAGCTTTTCTTTAGGAAACCTTGGTAGCCAAAACACTTTGCTCTGAGGAACCCGCTGGAAATTTTGTCATCATATAGCAATCTTCAGGGCTCATCACTCAGATTTTGCCCTGCTCTGGTCTGGATGACAAGAAACTGCCCATGACGAGGATGAGGAACAAAAGCAGTAATTCACGCTCATGTGACAGAGGAGCATTTTCTCCTTTGACCTCATCAGTAAGTTGCACCCTGAAAGACAGCCTGTGTCTCCAGACCACGGTCTTCTCTCTGTGCTTCTTGCCTGGCCACTGACTGGTTTTCTTTTTCATTTTTACACTAGTTTGGTTCCCATTCTTCGTCCAACATACAATCACAATCCCTCAGGCTACTTTTTCCATTAGTGCGTGTTTCATATAAGTCTTCACTTTCTCCAGCCACAGTTTAGTTCACGTCCTTGTAGATTTTCTTGCTGATAACCATTGCCCATATGCGTGGTATCTGTGTGGGGACATAATGAAGTACATGCGTTTGTAGGCATCTGTGAATTTAAAATGTGCTAGTTTGTGCTGAGATGCATTTCCCTCGAATTCTAGGGAGTATTAGGCAGGCATAAGAATTGTTTAATTTGGAACATGTAATTATCAGTTGAAAAATCTGCGCCCTATCGGATGCCTTGTCAACACTTCACGTCTTAAAACGTGTAGTAACCAGAAAACCGAGGCGTTAACCTTTCCTCCTCCATGCTGGACATGTGAAAAACCAGTACTTTTGTGTGTGTGCATGGGATCTTTGTTCGCTGTGATTAATGTTCCACTAACAGCGTCCAATACAAGTTTGGTGCAATGTACAAAGTACCTTTGATGCCAGACATTCTACAGTGCTGTGCAGAAACTAAAGCTAATAGGCGTAAGCCTGAGAGGGCTGGAATGTTTTCAATTTACTCTTAAACAAATGACTTTATTGTGCCATTCTCGCATGGGAGTAAATTCCACAGCCTCAGTGCCACATTAGACAAAACTTTTCTACCTGCTGATTTTCTGTTTATACTCGGAGAAAAGAAATTAACCTCAGTTAGGAATTGGGGGGAATTGGACATAACTATTGAACTTGTTGGGAATTTTGCCAGGGGTTTCACTGAGAGCAGAGCTGGATGCAGTTGCACAGGATGTAGCTGCAGGATGATTTGTGGTGCAAAGCGGAGTTCAGGAATTCTGGATTCCTGAAAATCAAACTCACGAAGGGCACCTGTAGGAAAAGCTTTAAAACTGGTTCTGCATCTCCGGCAACGTAAGGAAGCTGTTGTTGTAGTCTGCTTGAATGCTGGTGGGTGTCGAAAGGAAGATTTCAAGTGACTTCAGCTGGAGATAGATAAGGCCAAATTCCTGAAGGTAACAATTCTCAAAGAAGTAATGAGCATCTGTAGAGATACACGAATAACAGCTCTTGACCAGAAGGAGAAAAAGTATCTCTGAGTTTATCACGTTGACTGCTGTTGTAGTGATGAAGGTTTCAGACTCAGAAAGGGAAGATGAGTGAGTCTTTAATGCCTAAAGGATGGTCTAATACCATGGATTTGTTAAAATATGAAATACTTGCAAAATGCTTGAGTAAGGAACATGGATCTATCTGTCATTGCTGCAAGTGGGAGACCCTCTAAAGCTAATAAATGCATCGTAGGCTTCTAATAAGTATAATACTAAGTTCGTTTCAGTCCTTTTTGATCAATACAAGAGTGTACATTAATTACCAACAGAACCAGTAACAATGGATGTGTTTAAAGGCTCACTAGGTCTTTTTTGTACTAAACCTTTTTACTAGACTTTTGGTTTGTGCACACTGTGGTTTTATTGCTTTATAACTCCATAAGCAATCAAGAAAAGGGTTGAGTTTTGTTCACGCTAATGCTTTTATTTTCACTTTCACCATCTACACTTCACTAGAATTTTATATTTCACTACTGCATGGAAATCCAAGTTAGAAAAAAATGACAAGTTTAGGTGATACTTAAATGTAATTGCACAAATTGGACAATTAAATCCACACACCTGAAAATGGCTTTAGATCCTTTTGTTTTCCTCTGATGTTCCTAACCAGTGCCTGCTCTTTTCCAAAAAAGCTTCTTGTTCGCTCACCCTCGTGCAATGGCTTCTCATAAAACCTGACTTCATTTAAAAAATGAACAATGTAAATGGTACAAAAATTATCCTGCAATGTCCATGGAGCCCTAAAACCTTTACTGCCTCTGCTGGTTCCTCAAGATGAGTTGTACCTTCCAGAGGAAGACACTGCAAAAGCTTTTGTAGACCATCAAGAAAGAAGGGGAAGAAAGCCTCAGCTATTTCCATTTTGACTTGTAAGACAGGGAAATTCTGTCCTGTTTGTTTCTTCTTATTGGTAGCTTTTTTCCATTTTAAAAACCATGGTGTACATGGATTATTACTGGAAAGAAACCAGCATGTGTGTAGAGGGTGACAGCTTTTCCATAGTCAAGTGCTGCTACAAGTCAAAATTGAGATCAGAAGCATTACTCGGCAGCGCTGGGAAGCTTGTGGGGCCAAAGGCAGTGCCAGTTCCACCTGGCTGTGGTTTATTTCCGTGAGCAGAACAGTGATTTTGTTACAAGTGTGGATTTTCTAAGAAGCTTAAGATGTGTTTCAGGATGTTTTGTTAAGCACCTCTCCCTGCAGTGGGGCAGAAGCCACGAAGGAGAGGGCAGCATCGCTTTTGTGTAAGTCAGGCTGAGGGTCACTGGTCAGCAGGGAGCTCCCAGGGCACGCCAGCAGATACCCAGCTGACCTCTTCAGACAGAAAACTGGAGTGTGGCAAGCGAACGTCAACAGGAGCCGAGGCTGTGCTAGCTTTGCAGGCTGGGTAGAGCAAGGAGAAACGACGTGCTTTTGCCTGAGGCTCCTCAAGCTATCTCTAACCCGCTTGCTTCCTGCCCATCTGGAAACGCGCGCCTCTGACATGTTGAAGTGTCTTGGGAAAAGAGACGAGGAGGGAACGCACTGCCGGGGAAGCATCTGATCCCCGTGGTCTCCCCAAATACCTGTGTACGGTAGGGATATAATCCGTGCTTAAAGGTTGCTGCTTGGGGGGCCCCAGTTTGGCAGGCATGCTGGTAGGGAACACATGCCCTGAAGCCAGAGGGTGTCTCAAATGAAATGCTATTTGACTCCCACCACGCGGGTCTTAATAATCCATGGGTCTTAATATGGCTATAAGGCTATAAATTCAGGGATTTTGACCTCAAAGTCTTTGAGTGTGTTTAAAAATAGCTCACCCATCCTCATTTTATCACTTCATATACCCTGACACAATTTTGGAACCTGCCTCCTTTCCCTCTAGCAGGGGAATGCTGTAATTAAGAATCAGTTTTGAAAGGCCGTTCTCTCCTAGCTTGAGGCAGAAAAAGGCTTTATGTATTTTGCAGGAGATTATAAACAATTCATTGGCTAAAATTAGCTGTAAAAAGGGAGCCCCAGTTCTTTCCTGTGCTGTGGTTTGTACCACAAAGACTTAGTGTTTTTAAATCATGACAGAGCTCTCTAAAAACCTTGAAAGCATATTATGTATGTGTCATTTTGGCTCAGTTTGGAATAGTCTCACCTCTAAGCCAGAAGGCCATGGGTTCAAGTTCCTTGCCCGCCCTTGGATTTAGCTGTCTCACAGTAATTTTATTACAGAAAGCATTTTAAAATAGAACCATGGGGGAAGAAGATTGAGACTTTTGTATCCGTAACGGTACATCAAGGCGTTCAGTCACTGGGGTGATACTTCAGATGACAGCTCTCTTACTGCCCTTATTTGTTTTAGTAGGCATAAACCCACTGAACAGACAGGGGATGGCCCTAACGTTGTGGCAGCTTTTTCTCCTCTTGACAAAGGAAGTTTTAATCCTTGGGAGCACAGGTATGTGTGAGCAACTGCTCTCTGTCTGAAGGAGGTTTGCATTTTCATCGTGCCGCCCCAAGGACGGGGTTCCTTGCGTGCGCGTTGCTCTGCAAGAGCTGAAACACCAGCAAAGTCAAATGAATCCTGGTTTGGCTGTACCTTTTGCTGCTGACCAGTAACAGAACGAAAAACAAAAATCAAAACTTTTGAACTGAAAATGCAACAGGTCATTTAGAAGTTAATTTGCAGAAATATCCAGCCAAGGTTAGGGTTGACCTTAACACCAATAAAGCCAGGTGATCCCAACTGCAAAGGTCAGCTCCGTACATGTCTGCTTGGACCCTGGGGTAGCATATATGTCCCTGATGCCCTTGTAACTTCCCCACAGAGAGGAAGTCAGAGTGACTTAAAGTTCAAATTTGATAGTTTCATTTTGTTGTGGTTTTTGTTTGTTTTTACCAACAAGCATGCAACCTTACAAAGCGTTGTTTACAGACATGTAGTAACTTACCAGACTCTCACATCTCTCTGGCTCTTAAATACAATTCCCATTTATCTGGGGGGGAGGAGTGGCAGAAAATCTTTTAATTTTCTACTGTTTTTGCAGAATACTTAGGTTTTGGCGTATTTATACAAAATGGAAGCCATACAACAAAGCAGTCTCAAATTTCATTTGGTCCAGGATTGTGTGTAGTGTAGTTACGCACAAATTATTTCTTCTCTTCAAAATCATTTTCCCAGTAATTTTCAATTTCTGGCATTGTGGCGTGAAACCCAAGTGCTCCTTTCT
Source organism: Oxyura jamaicensis (assembly GCF_011077185.1). Taxonomy (NCBI): domain Eukaryota; kingdom Metazoa; phylum Chordata; class Aves; order Anseriformes; family Anatidae; genus Oxyura; species Oxyura jamaicensis. The sequence continues at coordinate 9,442,195 of NC_048900.1, read as the reverse complement.
GGGTGAATTTCTTTTGTTGAGCAATATTTGTGAGACTTCAGTAACCGTCCCAGTGTTTTCAGATTCCTCTCCTGCTCTGCTCTGAGGCCGTTGTGCCACAGGAATGCTGCAGCTCAGATTTTCACTTGGGAAGTTAAGGGGCTTCTGAAACGGGGAGTTCGCATGGTGGTGATCGCTGGTGCTCTGCGGGGTGCTCAGCTCCTGCCAGAGTTTGTAGCCTGTTGTTGCTCTGCCTGCCAGAGCGCTTATGGAAAACCCATTCCTGCATAGGAGAGCTTTGAACCCTCGGACCTGAGTTGTCAAACGAAATGTTTTGACCAGAACTTTGGCCAAGATGCGTTTGGCATATTAAGAACGTCTGGGAAAAGTCGATTTATTTGCATAAGATGCTGGTCCTTCTTGTATGTCCGCTTGATAAATGAGATTAAATGCATACTTTTTTTTTTTTCCTTTTCTCCAGATAACCCATTGCCGTAGGTGCTACGGAGACTATGAGAATTGGGGTGAGACATGGGGGATAATCCATCTTGTTGCGGCCACATCTGGGATTCGGGTGGGGTGGTCCGTGCAAAGCTGGAGCTGGTAATGGTCTGTCAAAAGCAGGGGTAATGGCTGGGCTAGCCAGCTAGCCCGGGAGGGAGGTGTCCACAAGACAGATTTCCCTACTAAGATGTGGTCTACAGTGGGAGAAAAAGATTGAGAATCCTACCCGTGGAGTCTGGCGTGGTAACATGGACTGAATGCGAGGCAAAGGGGAAAGGAAATGGTGCTGCTCAGGAGCACAGTGATCCAACTGTGTGAAATCGGTGTGGGTGCTATTAAAATGCCGTCTTCCTCTCCCTTCCCCTTTCCTTCCTCCCTCCCCCTCCGCTGTCAGCCTGGCTGAGGAAAAGTCAAATAACGTACGACTGTGTTCCTTGGCATCCCGACTGCAATTTCCCTTTAGGGGCTTCAGACTTGAGAATGGGAGGTTTTAAATCTTGCTGATTCGTGCTATTCCTGCAAGCATATGTGCGAGGGGAAAGAACAATGCGAGTTCAAAACTGAAATCGCAAGTGAGAGAAATTGTTGCTGCTAAATCAGGTGTTGCAGAGGCCAGTGGAAAAATCAGGCTCTAAGAAAAGTAGGCAATGGCTTTGTTTAGAACTGGGAAGGTTAATGAGAATGAACTAGAAAGTGCTCTCTGTGTATTCAGCCCCCAAGGATTTGAGCAAAGTTGGAGGGATTTATTTACTGATTATCCAGACTATACAACTGGCAATAAGATTAAGTGAAGAATTTTGGAACATGCTGACATTTCTTATTTGCATCATTTACTATGGAGATCATTTGTCGGTCCTGCACTGAGCTTGTGGTGAAGCAGGGCTTAGTCTGGCCCAGCAGAGACGGATCTGGTACTTCTCATGGCTCGAGGGATGTGGGGGTGAAAACAGTTTAACGTCCTCTTTTGTGTCTCCGAGAGGAAACATCAAGTTTGTCTAGGTGCTTATCAGAGGAGAGTTTCAGAATATTTTCCTAGACATCATTAATTATGGAAAAGAAAAGCGCAGTTATAGGTGACACATTGCATTAGATAACTAAAAATAAAAGGCAAGGCTGTAATTTATTGAACCCCTGCATTGGATGCTGTACAGAACTGCCCCTCTGCGAGGCCTCCCCCAAGTCCTTCCCTCCCAGGATGCACAGAGATGTGCATGCTGCCCTTCTCCCTCTATTCCTATCTGTTTAAGCCAGCCTGGAAAGCTGGAAGAAATGAAAGGAAACCAAAGAATAAGACCTCAGTACCAGATCTAGGAATAGAATTATGATTTTTTTTTTTCTTCTGGGTTCCTGCCTCTCAAATGACCACATTTAGTGGAAAAGCATGCAGCTCTCCTATGCTACACACATAGGCGCAAAAAGTCATAAGCTGTATTTTAAAAACTTAGTCTTGGGCAATGTGTTTTCCCTCACCAAGCCACCCTCCACACACTGAGCACTTAACGTTCCTCTTCCTAACCCCACAAGGGAAGATGGCTCCTTGTCCCTAAAGGGATCCTCCAGCCAAAGCTGGTGCATTGCTGCTGGAACCAGGAGAGTTCTGTTTGTCGCCCTCTGATGCTCGATTACTGCTAAGTAAAAGTCTTCAGCGTCGATCATTTCTGCAGAATTTTGGAGAACATTTTTTTAAGGAATGGTTTTGGTAAGAAGGAGAATAACAGATGAATGGCAAGGTGTTATTTCAGTCTTTGTGAGTACTCTTACTGCTTCTCTGATCAGCATCATAGGTGATTAATTCTCTGGTTTTCTACTTTCATCTTCTCCAGCAGAAGCTGCAAGGCTTCTATTTGCTTTCCTTTGCAGGGGAGCTGCATACAGCAGTCAGTAGCTCTAATCCTCAGATGTCTGGCTGATGCCTGCACCCATCGATCACCTTCTCTCACAGCAGTCTCTCATGATTCTGTTCCCCTTATAATGAATGTTTGCTGCTGTTTCAGGCTATTGTCTTTGGGAATTTGTTTTGTGTGTGTTATAACAAATGCACAATAAATTTCCACATGAACATCTTCCATGCTAATCATCACACTTGAAGTTGTAATCATCATGTCTTGAATTCCTGGGTAAGTCACCACTATTTGAGACGTCCCAAGATCCACTGGCCTCTTCTACACTGAAATAATGGCCAATACTATGCCAGTGATATCTCACATCTCGATTATTTTTTTTCAAATGTGCTCCTATAAATATGAGGCACTTCATGTGTTGTTATGACAAGGAAATTCTTTGACTGAAAAGTTTGCAAATTCCAAAGTAGTATTTGTTTTATAAACAAAGGTGCTGTTTTCCTTATGCCAGCCTCTTTCTGCTTTTGCTTGTCCAGCAGTCTGTTCTGAAAGGCATGAAGCAGCTGTTGGCCCTGAATCAAAACTCGCAGTGCAGGGAGGGTTATGTAAAAGTCCTTTGTGTGAGAGATGTACATGGCAGCAAATGGTGAAATTGGAGCACGGATTCTTTGAGGGGATTTTGCCATTCACAGCAATGTTTTATTTGTTATTTACTTTGTAGAAAACAAAAAGGAAAGTGGAAGGTATCATTGGGTTTTTATTTCTTTTTGCATTCTCAGAAATGCTCGCTCTTGTTGCAGTTTGTAATTTCGTGCTGCTTTGCACCCTGTATCATCACCCAACGGATGGAAAGGCTGCAAGAAGTTGTGTTGTATTTCCCCTATCCCAGGGCAGGATCTCTGTACGCAGGCCATTTCTGAGGGATGCTGGCCTAACCTGAGGAGAAGACTGAAGCTCCTCTAGTCCATCTACTTCTGTGCTTCACTGATCTTACCGCGTAACATTTTCAAAATAATTGACCTCTTTTCCCATCCATCTCTGACAGTCATCTCTCCCCTTCCACAGATGGTTCATTCTGAAGTCACTAGTCCCAGCTGATCCTAGTTTTTCCTTTCAAGTAATGTTCTGCAGAGCCCTGTACGTCCTCCTCAGTTGTTTCCTCTGATCACTCTTAAAATGTGCCACAAATTCCTGGTAGTGTAATAACCAGAATTGGATACACAATTCTTGTCCTGATTTCATAATAGCAGGACATTGTCAGCTAATACTCTGTTTATATTCCACTGCAGATGCAGTTCCATTTCTGCTGAACAGCTACTTCAGTGGCCTTTCTCATGCTGTGTGTTTATAACTGATTTATTCCTGCCTAAGTAAAATATGTTCTATTCATAATGGATTTCATTTAGATTTTTAAACTGTTTCTCCAGATCATTGGGAATTCTGCTCCTGTCATCTAACCTATTTACTACGTGCCCTTCTCCTTTCTCATCTGTAAATGTAATAATCACAGGCTGTAATCCACCATCCCGAGCATTAAGGCATTAATAAGCACATTAAATAATACATCCCACACAAAGTCCCCCGATAGAGTTCTCCAGTTTGACAGTGAACCATTGACAGGTTTTCTACGGAAACGCGTGTCCAACCAGTGATTGCAGAGGGAGCACACTTCCCTTAATGAAAACATCACGAGGTGGTGCCAAAAAGCTTGACCAGAGACCAAAACATGTGGCACCTGGTGTTACAGCCGTAAGATCTGAATCTGTGCTCTAAAATGAAATGGGACTGAGTTGACGTTATTAGTTGTCAACCTTGTTGGTTGTTGCCTGTCTTTTTCTTCATCATGTGCTTAAAACTAGATCATTTGGTTCAGTCTTACCAGGAGTAGGCTGGTCCTTAATTCGCTGCCTCCTCTTTGTAAAGACTCTACAAGAACTTCAGCTGCACAAAGTCCTGAAGAAAAAGAAAGTGGGAAGGTATTACAGAAATTACCTTAAATGCTTATGAACTCTAAGACAAAAATTACTCCAAACGTGTCAGAGTTCTGGTAATTCGTCATCCCTTTCAGTCTCATAGTTTCACGATTGAAGAAGGCAGGGAGAGAGCCCAGTGCAGAGTTTGAATGTTTGGGATCATTAACATCGTGTAAATGTCTGGGGACCCGTGTGTGGATTCAGCAGAAGGTTTCAGCTAATGGTCTGTGCTATACAGTGTCTGCGAGCACAAAGAAGAACCCAAGTAGTCGATTGTTGAAACTAATCCAGCTAGTTAAATACTCTGAATCAAATCAAGCTCGGCTGCATTTGTCTTCTGCACGGGTACAAAGTGAGACGGATCGTGTGGAAGGGAAAGCGGGATTGTAAGCTCTGCTGGGAGCAGTTCAAGGCTGCTAATGAGAGCATCGTCGCTGAATGGGGCAGCCCGTGGGTGGCTCAGTAAAGGCAACAGCAGTTCCCAGTCAGGAGATGCTGAAAGCATGAAGAGAGTGGCAAAGCTGCCCTCTGCGAGGGAAGAGGCCAGCTTCCAAGCTGCCCGGGAAATGTTCTGCTGCTGCTGCTGGCTTTGTTGTAAACGCACAGAAATAATGTATTGTCATTTACTTGTGGTTCCTTCCAGTAAGAAAACCTCACTGTGTGAAGCCGTCATGTGGTTTCAGCAGTCCTCTGGCAAAAGGCACACTGTGTACAGCGGAGAGCGTCTTAGCTGAATTGTATCTCCAGCTTGAGACTGCAGTGAGGAGAGAATATCAGGAATCGGCTAAAGAGACTTAAGAAAAGGCAGTGGGGTTAGGACAACTGCAATTTTCCGAGTGTTGGTGCGTTAAAGAAAAACCCTGCTTGGCCAGGAATAGCTAAAACAGGTTCAGCAGCTGTAAATTCAAACATAAATGCAGTTTGGAGGGAATGACTCATTTTCAGGTTGTTGTTATAAACTTGCATCTGTAGATAAAAGATAGGAAAGTAGCTTTTAAATGATGGGTTTCTCCCAGCAGTTGTGGATTTATTTCACAGCGTACGGAGCAGTGGTTTGCTGCTGCTTTGGCTTTTACCCTTTCACCAGTCACCTTCCCGTCTGCTTCCTCTCAGTCATTTTTAATGGAATGCCTTTTTGATTACATAAAACTGGTTGATACACTGCTCTAATGAAAATGCTAGACAAATGCTCCTTCTTGGAACTGACATCAGGAATGTTATACAAGACATTCTTAAATATGCTGGCAGCTGCCCTGAGTGTAATGAAATCATGGAAATTAGAAGTATTGCTCTCTCTGTGTGGCCAGCTCAGGACTGTTTTCAGTACGTTACCCAGTTTTGCTGTGAATTTCAAAAGGAATTACTTTTCCTGGAATTTCTTGGGCCGCTCTTCAGCATGCTTATAATTCCCTCAATCAGAAAAATTATCCTGATATTCTGAAGTGCTATTACTTTTTTAGGTTTGCGTGTAATTACGTCTGCCTCCTTCCTTTTGCACCACATTAAGTCATTTCTCTTGCACCAGGAAGTTTACAGTCTTGAGAAGACTGATAACTCTTCTGGTAGCAACGCACGTGTAGGGTGAAATCCTTTCCCACTGCAGCCAGCACGAAAATTCCCACAAACTGAAGTGGTTTGAATTTCACATGCAGTTTTTAGACTTCTCTTGTGTGACACTTTAATCCTTAATATGTTTTTAGTTCAGAAGGGTGTTTTTAGCACAGTAGCAATGATGCATACCTCATGTTTTGCTAGCAGCTTTTCATGCAAGGATTATAAGGCAGCTTATGAAAGGCGAGACCTACTGCAGAGCGTAAGGAATAGGTTTTCTTTTCATTCTTGTAAGTGCAGAGAAAGTAGACAGAAAGGACTGCCTCCTTACCTCTGAGGCAATGTGTACACGTGTATAAACGAAAGCACCATCCTGGCTTCCACGCTACCTTCCCCTGTGGTGTTTCACCTATTGTTTGTCTGTACCCTTGGTGTATATTCAGCAGATATTCAGAGCTTCTCTTTTCCCAGATTAATCTCATTTTCTTTACCTGATTTGTAGCTCTCAATTCTTCCATAGTCTTGTTGTTGTAGGTTTACAGAAGTTCCTAAAGTAACTGCAGTTGTGTTGCTTTGAAATAATAATAGTCCGTTCCTGACAACAATTATTAGCAGTAGTAAGAGTCAACTGAATGAAAACAGCCCAGATTCCTCCCTATTTGTGTTAGCTGATGCTTAACACTTGCTCTTGGAATCAGCAAGTTCTGGCTCAAGGATGAGGACCACTGAAAGGGGCCTGTGGCTGCCCCATGCCTGGGGAAAGGAGGCACAGAAACCCGTTTCCAGCATTGATCCTCCTGTTCTGCTCAGCATGCTGAGGTGGGTGTCTCTTGACCTCCTCTCCAGCGTATGCCAGCACGCTGCGGGATGTGCAGGAAGCACTGCTGTTAAGAGAAGGCCCGGATGGCGTTTGGAGATGGTGGCAGGGTTGTGCGACTGCCCAGTTGCTCAGACACCTGAGCACTGGATGCACACCAGGAGAATATGCCAGGGAGCTCCTGCAAGGCGGGGTTTCCTTGCTCTTCACTGCACTAGCAAATTTTCAGCCTGTAAGCGCTTGTTTCTCGGCAAATTACAATATTTTCTGAGGAAGATTGTGGAAAGCAGCTGTTCATTTAGTAGCTCGTTAATGGTAGTAGTAGTTCATTAAAACAACCCAACAAGCTGTTGGTGATCAGGTGCCATCCAGGGGGTTGTTTTGGTCACTCGGTTGCGGACTGCTTTGCTCTCTGAACTACGCTGAGAAAGCAGTAGTCTGAAAACACGGGACATACTGCTTGGTCCTCAGTAAGATAAGGGCTTGAAACGTTAGGTGTTGACTTGAAAATTAGTTGATCAGCAGTCAGAGAGATGTGAGGGTTTTCTATGTGCTCTGGTTTGGACTTATGTGTTGCAACTGACTTGAAAATACCTTTCTAGACTGCACAGGGGCACGCACTCGGGCTGATGGGTGTCTTGTGCTGGAGCTAGAGTCACCACGATGCTCAGGGAGAAAACCTCCAATTCTGAAAGAACACAACATATTTGGAATAGGGTGCCTGCATCACTTCTATCCTGTGATGGCCAGCATTACCAGGCAGCCTCATTCTCAAATGTTGGCACAGAGAAAAGCCTGATAACTTTTATTGGTGTGCTACAGTAGCAGGGAAATCTGTTAGAAGCAACATTTCTGGTGTATGAAAAACACTCACATCAAGGTGGTTTGCAACGTGACAAGCCTTCAGCAGAGATGGCAAGTCTTTAAGAATACTCAGGCCAGAAGCTTTTGCCATAAATTACTGTAAACTCATGAAAGAATGATCTTTTTTGATTTTTAGACAAAATAAATCAGCAGTATGTACTCAGCTCTATTACAGTTTCAAACAAGACGTGGACTTGTGAAGTATTACCCACTTTCTGTAAATGTCACCTATGAGCCTGGATGTAAAAGGTTAAATGTTAGCAGGCTTATTACCCCTTGCCTTAAAGATCAGAGACAAATTACTATTTTTATTTTACATTCGCTTGATGAGGATAATGATAAACATCTGTCACTTTGCTGCTCAGCCAGCTAAGAATCCTATTGCAATCTGTAATTTAAACGAGGGGGGGAACACACCGAAGAAGTACAAATACACGGACAAACTGTACTGTACATAGACAATAAAGGCAAAAAGAAAGAGAATACACATCTGTGGCAACTGGCAAAGGGGAATTTTCTGCCTGCAATTACTTGCCTGAAATCTGTGGTTGTATGATAAGTATATGATTTTCCATTTATTTGGTATTTCACAAGGAAAATTCAACTAGTTTAGTTTCAAACGTGGAGACGAAGGAACATACTCAATCTGCATGCTGTGAGTGACACTTCAGCATGTGAAGGTTATTAACAAAATGATTAAGGTCTATAGGGTTGTGTGTCTACTGTTGTTACAGAATTGAACAGCGTTTTCATCAAGAGCTCTTCCAGTGTCCTCCACAGTCCCAAGATTTTTAGGAAGCACCGCTAATTACTTTTCAAGTCCTTAGATTAGCTGTTTTTCCAGTACTTCATCTGTAAATAAGAACAATCTGATCCGCTGAGGCTGTTATAACCTCTTCTTTTACACGCATTTAGTTTTGTTTTTAAATGGTATAGTGGATCTTACGTCATAATAAAAGGAGAAGTTAACAAACAAGTGTCACGATTTCATTTAGATCAGACAGATGAAGCCATAGTTTATAAGAAGGAAATAAGATGGGATCTACCTGCTAATGCTGCATGAGTGTTAGGACATGAAACTAGGAGTTGCTGTGTGGCTTAGTAAGAATGGCTTTTTGTGCAAGGAGAGGCCTCTTTGGTGCTCTTCTAGCTCCAGTGGTCTTTTACTAATGGGCTGGCAATGAACTTCAACGGGTCAAGGAATCGGTAACGTGCCAGTGACGTGCCAGTTCAGCTAAATGCTGTGTTGTAAAAGGTGTTGCGCTGATAGCCGTAAGTCTGGCTGCTATATAACTAGTTTTTGTTACTAGTTTATTCGTTTTTGCACGTAATTTCTGCTTCCTTGTGTTATGCTTCCAGCTACCCACAGAACGGGTTTAGATTTTATAGTCCATGCTCGTATGGCTTAAGTGCTCATTTTCTTCATTTTCAGGGAGAAGTATTATATGTCAGGGTTTGTGGAAAGGACATTGTTCTTTTGACTTTCCAGGTTGAAATTTAATTCTTTTGGCGTCTTTGAGCCTCAGAAAGCAGTTTGATTTTTGCCAAAGGGATACTGTTCTTTTATTTTTAAGTTTCCTTGGTTTTGTACAGGCCAGACTGAAGCAAAGTGCATACTTTTTAGGTTCCAGTTAAAGTTCCTGATATTTTCTTTAATTAGGTCAGCTGTTTACACACAAAGAAGTTTTTTTCTCTCCAATGAAAAAGAGATCTCTAATATATAAACCAGCCTATGTTATGCTGAGCCTTGAGCACTGGAACCAGTGATGGTTTTGCTGTTATCCTTCATAAATCCTTTGTTTATATAGGTGCTATTCACGTCTAAAATGTTTGAGGCTGAATTGCAGAATTTGTCACAACTGAGTCAGCCTTAAGAAACAACGATGTTTTTTTACCCATAGGAGGGTAAAATTCAATGCCCAGACTTACAGCATTGCTTTATTGCATGAGTCAGGCTGGCTGAATCTGAATCGTTAATAATAATAATAATTGTTAATAAATATTGCAGCAAATGATCTGAGATAATTTCTTGGGGTTTCATTTACCTCCACACATCTTCGTCCAAAAATGTTCCTTAATATAAAATCACAATGTGTGTGGAAATATATCATGGAAATACATATAATATATAATTTTCTCTTTGTGAAAACAATCTTGCCTGTTATATTGCATTAACCTCTAAAATTCCAGATTTCATAATGTTAAAACACTAATGTTAAACAGGTAGGTACTTCATCTTTTAACTTGCAGTCATTCTTTGTATGAGTTGTGTTGCTGGATAATTACAGTTTAAGTCCATTTTGTTTCCAATATATTTCCAGTTTGTTTCAGTCTGAAAGACTTTTCCTTTCTTCTTCCACGCAGACTGAAAATGATGAGAATGGCCAAGCGGACAATTTTTCAATGGACCCCCAGTTGGAGAGACAGGTGGAGACGATTCGAAATCTGGTGGACTCCTACATGTCTATTATCAACAAATGCATCCGCGATTTGATACCGAAAACAATCATGCACCTTATGATCAATAACGTAAGTAACAGCCAGGGTTCTGTTATTTTATTACATCTGCTGAATCTCTTATGCTCATACAAACACATTTCTTGAATAAAGCAGCAACAACAGCACATACTAAAGAGAACACCCTGCCATAAATGTCACATTCTAAAACAAAATATTCCACTCTTCTTTAGTAGTATGACGTCCTGCAGCCTTCTGAAAGTCTGGTACAGTGTTCTGAGAAGTTCTTCCAGCATGCTGAAAGTTGCATTCATTTATGTCTTACTCAGAATATAAATTGTTATTTAAAGGTAAACCAAGGATCCTTTTCTTTTTTCTGTTTTGCTTTTGATATAGTAGGGAAAAAATGGGGTTGGGAGCTCCATCTAGGCAGCCTATGAGAGCAGCAGAGCTGTGCTTCCTTGATTTTCAGTCTGTAACCCTTTGTCATGGTTTCTTAAAGAAGTTCTTATTTTATTTTCAGGTTGCCATTTTCAAGGAATAAATCTGGAAGCGTTGGACACTGTTGTTTAGATAAGCTGATGTGGTTGTTTGATTTATTGTTTGTGTCTTTCTTAGATCTGAAGATCATTTGGTTAAAGAAACGGCTTTGAGATATCATTGTTTTTCCACTGCACTAGGATCTCAGCTTTCGCTTTTTGGCAGAGTTCTGAATGGACCTCGTTGAACTGAGCTTGCTATTAGAGCTGTTGTTGCCACATGAATTAATAGCGGAGCACAGAGATCCTGTTAGTTATGTATAGTGCCTTTTCTGTGGTCTCTCAGGTCATCCAATCGATCAGTTGTTACAAACACAATGTGTTGTAACACAAATCTGGTTAGAAAGGAGCATTTATGTTTGACTTGGAGCCACCTCTAGCCTTAGTCTGATGGCTTTCATTAACCCTGTAGAATTTGTGTTGCACTTAGGTGTTTGGACAGGAAATCTCAATGGGATTTCCAGGGACATGCAATATGAGCAGAATATTTGGAGGAGGACAACAGAGACTCCTTTAAACTTCTTTAGGTTTAGGGAAGGCAGACCCCAGATTGTGCTCTAGTCCTGGGTGAGTTTGTGCAGAAGAGTATGGGAATGATGGAGCTGCCTGTTTTTCTTACATACACAGACACACCCTGAAATTAGCCATGGTCTCAAATTTGTAAGGTGAGCAAATTCCCTCTGCTTTCCCTCTGCTCTTTCCAGATCACAGCTAGCAACTTGCTGCTTCGTCTTAGCACAACTTTGGTGCCTTTAGAAAGGGCTGTTTTTCAGCTCTCATTTCATAAACTGTAGAGTTCAGTGAGCAGATACTTCTGAAAGTTTACATTAAATTTTCTGCCACTCACCTCCTCATATGGAATAGCTTAAGGGTCTCTGAAGTGCTGCTTTACTCAGGAGGGGAATACGGTAAGATTTTGTACTTTCAATCTCATCAGCTGTTACGCTGGTCGAGTCTGCCATGCTGGCTGAGAGTGGCGCACAGAAACTGCATCCTTACCACATCATCTGCCTTTCAATTGACCTCATAGTCCATAGCTGTGTTTGGGCTTGCTAGTGAGCGAAGCCCTACACCTCAATCCTAGCATTTCAATTTGTGGCAAAGAGTCAAAACTTTTAAAAAGACTGTGAAGAACTAAAAATGTTACTGCACTAGTTTCTGTGTAGCATAGGCAGTAAATACCACATTAAGCACAAAATCTGAGTTTTAAAAAATCAAAGCTATTAAAAAAAGAAAGAAATGCTTGAGTCAAGACTGTTGAGCCAAGCCAAAAGGTTGTGGAAAGACCTGAAAAGCAGTGGAGCCGTGAGGGAATGTGGGTCCTGTTAAGTAGTGCATGTGTTCCTTGGAGTCTTCAAAAGTCCAACCCATCCACCAGGAGTTAAGTGAAAATATCCTCTCTTCCCCTTACTGATCATATTCTGTACTTTCCGCTGCTCCATCATGTTGCCTCCAAGACTCTGGGAACAAATTGATCCCAAGGAATTTGTTTCCATGACAATTGTAACCTCCCAAGTCCTCCTAGAACTTCCTTTCCACTTTGTGGGCCTGTAAATGAGCACTTATAATTCAGGGGGAAGTATCAGGTTCAAACTCAGTGTACAGAAAATAATTAGATGTGTCCCTCAGCATGTTTTGAGACCTAAAACTAGACCGTTGTATTCCAAATGCATCCCTTATTCTTCCCTTAGGGTGGATGTTGATTACCTTAAAAGAAAATACATTTACCACACAGAACTGCATTGAGTTACCATTAGAAATTCAAACACGCAGAAACAAAACACACATTTCAGAATTTTCAGCATTATTTCATGGTGCCTAGGTATCAGAGATTATTCAAGAGGGGTGGTCTTGGAGTAGACCATGTATGCTCCACAAGCAGTGCTGATATTAATCGCAGCTGAGTAGAAAATGATAAAGTACTTGTTACTACCAACCTTAAGGTTAAGGAACAGATTGTTTTTGCATTTGAGACTTTGATGTCTGTTGTAGTCTGCCCACTGATAAATGAAGGTTCCTTGCAAGCCCATCGCACCCCATTTGGACAGGGTGACAGCGCAGGCTTTGCAGTATTGGTGTTTTGGATGCTGGCTGTGGTTCAGCTCTGACTGCAGGTCTGCGAAAGAAAATATTTTAAACCTTTGCTGTGACTTTTTTAAATTTTTTATTTTTTTGAGCAAAGGCATGAAGAAGTGTCACTTGCTTTCCCAAGCCGGAGAAAGTGGCCATCATGGAATGTCTTTATCTTTAAAGTGCATCCACTTGCAGAAGGAAGGAGATCTGATTCCAGAACTGTCCGTAACGCTGCAGTCTTCCCTTCCAGAAGGGTTCAGGGAGTTTGAGTTTGTGCTAGTGGCAGGCAGGGATCTCTCATGATAATTGTCACAGGATGATTTTATTTTTTTTTTTCAAACAGATATTTGTGGTTTAACAATGCTTTTACAATCAGCTCTGGCCTTAATCTAATTTTAGGACTTCTTTTTTTTGAAGTGATGCCATTAAAATGCTCATTTCATCGAGTAGAATGTGATGCTGTTTAACTCTGATATCTGTTTTTAATGTGGAGTCTTTGGCAATCACGAGGAAAGTAGTGTACTCTGGCTCTTGATCAGTACCATCTACTGGAAAACAGCATGAGACTCGGAAAATTTTTGCAGGCTTTGCTAAGAGTTTGTGCATCTCCTGTCATACGTGAATGGGAAATGACAGCCAAGCTCGGGCAGTGTGGTGTGTTTTCCTGTAAGGCCTGTCCTGGCTTCTTAGCATCGTTAGGTGACAAGCAAGGGTCCCACACCTGTGCAGTGTGACTGCTCCTACTGACCTCGTGTGAACGCAAACGCTGCCGTAGTCCCATTGTCAGGATTTAGATCAGCTAGCACAATCCCATGTGCAAGTGGAGCTCAGGTTTATGTAATCAGAATCTCGGGAATGTATTATTGTTAGCATCTCCAGCTCAAAAAAGCTTTATAGAGCAAAAAGCCAGATGAGAAATAGATCAGAACAGCAATGAAAGGTTTGAATGCAAGGATTTAGTAGGTCAGCAGTTGGTCTATTTACCAGCGTCTTATTTAATCAGAGTACCTCTAGCTTTTTATCTCTCTTAATGTGGCCCAGGTTTCCAGAACCAGGGCAGACATAGCAGAAAATCAATATAGTAAATTGATTTGAAGCCTTCTCCCCTCAGTTTGAATGTGTTTGGATGGGATATTTAGAATTTGACAAAGTTGTTGGAGATGAAAGACACCATCTACAGCAGGGTGAATTGTCGCTAAAAAAATAATTGACAAAGATGCTCTAAAGCCTGAAAGTGCCCATTCCCAAGGGAATTTTGTATCTGGTGGTATGCTCATGGCTGCCTTTTACCTCTGGGGCAGCCATTTTAATGTTGGACCAAAATGCTAGCTGACTCCTGGGAGCCACTGGGAAGCCCTGACAATGAATTGCAAACATAGGTGTCACCTTAGAGAGGTAGATCTGTGTTAACTCCAACCATGTCTAATATTTCAAAGACAGAAAAAAAGGGGGCACAGTTCATTGTGGAGGGACTGCACAAAACTGCCTTATTCTCAGATGTGAATAGCAGTCTCAATGCAGCTTCATATTTGCATTAAAACCATCTCCTTGAAGGCAGCTGCTCTGCCCAGGTGTGTGTGCCAGCCTTTCTTTGGTCAGAGCTCACCTTCAGGTTGCTGTACCATCAGCTCAACCTGAGTTCAGCATTTTTTAGTCCCTGATCCAGCCTAACAAAAGCTGCATGACCAGGAGCATTGAAGTAAACAAGGTAGCAGGAGAAACAAATGAAGTTTAGGTAGGTCTCTCTCCTGGATCTATGGATCTCCCACTGTACTTGTTCAGTACTGTATTTTGACTTGTTTGTTTGGTTTATCTGATGAAATAGGTAAAGGAATTTATCAACGCAGAGCTCCTGGCTCACTTGTATTCTTCTGAGGACCAAAACACTCTAATGGAAGAGTCAGCTGAACAGGCGCAGAGGCGAGATGAAATGCTTCGTATGTACCAAGCTCTGAAGGAAGCCCTAGCAATCATTGGCGATATCAGCACTAGCACTGTGTCAACCCCTGCACCACCTCCTGTAGATGATTCTTGGCTCCAGCAGGCCCGCAGGTAAGGGTCTTCATATCTGCTTTGCAATGAAATTTCGGATGGGCAGACATTGTTAGCATCAGCAGCTCCCTCTTTACCCATCTCTTCGGGCATTCCTCCAGGTCTTTAATGACATTTGTGAGGGGAATCAGAAAATCTTGCTATTATCTAGATGTTGTTTCATGTTGCTTTAAGTATTTTAGGGATGAAGAACATGCACATATGTTACTTTTCTTGTATGTTGCCAAGAATTTCTGGAGCAAGACAGACCTTAAATACCCAAGAGCTCTTCTAGTAAAGCCACCAGCCTTCTTCTCCAGTATCCTGTATTCTCTTCAAGACTGGCTTGGAGAAAAGGCTGCTTCTAATTCAGGTTTCAGCGAGCTGCATCCTTCCTAAAACATCAGGAGCTTTGTGTTCTACCATATTATACTATCAGGAAGCCAAATCCAGATGCTGAGCCCCAGAGCAGATGTGAACTTGTATGCTGTATGGCCCCGTTTATGTGCTGATTTTTTACAAACCTTTTCCCACATATATATGTTCTGTTGATGTGTGTGTAAACACCAAACAAGGTACTTGCCAGTTAAAAGACCTTCCATGGGATTTACAGCTTGTCTGATGCTTCAGATAGCAGCCATTCCTGTCACCAAACAGTGATTTGATTTCTGTAGGAGTGTAATGCCTTTCCTTATCCCAGCAGTCCCACCTACCTTAGCAAATTAACTCTGTGTATCCGCAAGGTCTCTTCTTGCAAGCTGCTGTAACACTTCAGGGCTTCAGGCTCCAATACAGTTAACAGAACTTTGTTAGAATTCTGGTAATTAAATCTATTAGATTTACCTCTTTGATTGTATGTTTATTTCTGACTATCTTGAGGCATGCTGTCTGTGGGAATGCTATATGTTAGATCTAAGTATATGTGATGCTCTGGCACTGTCAGCAGAAGAAATGCAAAGGAAAAAAGTATTTGGTGACATTAAAAAAAAAGTTTTCACTTCTGTTTTTTAAAACAAACGAAAACGCCACCTCACTGAATGTCTTAAATATCTGTTGTTTCACTAGATCTCCTCCTCCAAGTCCCTCAACTCAGAGGAGGCCTACGTTAAATAATCCCCCAACCAGACCTTTATCTGGCCGAGGACCAGCTCCTGCAATCCCATCTCCAGGCCCTCAGTCGGGGGCTCCCCCAGTCCCATTCCGCCCAGGACCATTGCCACCATTTCCAAGTGGTGGCGAAGCCCATGGAGGACCTCCCCAGGTTCCCTCTCGGCCAACGCGGGCTCCTCCCAGTGTCCCAAGGTAAGATGTCTCAGCTTTCTAGTGGTGGGCATGGTTCTCTTCCTCTAGCATAACAGACAGATTCTGCACAACGTAGCGAAGGCAAGCACGGTTGTTGAGTAAGTCCTGCAACAAAGCAAAATTGTATATTCCCTGCAGAGAATCAAAGGCGTTCCAAGGAAGCAATTTTTAATACAAATATGACTTGTTGAAAAGATAGGAGCTTTTTTCCAGTAAGTTCAAAGAAACTGGCTTATATTACATTGAGAACCCCTGTTTTGGTTGTGTTGTATCCACATGAGGTGTTCACAGAGACAAGTTCTCTTGCCCTCTACCAGAACATGGGCAGCGGTACAAAAAATAACTCACTTTTGCCATTTTGAGTGCTCACCAGAGCATGTAATAGCTCTTCAGGGAGAGAACAAGAGCAAGTCCTTGTAGAATCAGTGGAACAAACTGATAGGAGTAGGATTTTTATTCCGTAAGCCAAATAATTTACAGCCAGTTGAAAATGGTCCATAGCTAACGGTGTAGGTCATAGGATGTAGGTCACGAGCACAACGTGATTGGTTAAGGAACAGCATTTTCATGATCACAATTCTTTTCCTTCTGAGGTCTTTGCATTTTTCAGTACTTCTATAAGTAGCTTTGCATATTTTATAACTTTGTGTGGCACTAACTGGTTTTTTAATATAAGCTGTATGAATAAAATGTCCTTAATATTTATTTTCACTATGACATAATGCACTTAATAATTCGTATATACAAAAGGCTCTGATTCCTTGGGCTTCGTTAACTTCCTAAATTGTGAGAGGTATGGGCAGGTTAGGCGATGCTGGAACAAAGGCCTTTCTCCATTTTTCATAAATTAACTCTCAGATTAGAATTAGTCACAGTTTGGAGAAAAAAGCAAGCCAGGTAAACAGAAACAAAAATAAAATAGGCACAATTTCCATTTTAGAAATAGCAATTGAAAATAAAACTAAGCCACCTTTGGAGAAAAACTCCAAAATGTTTTATCTTAAATAGGTGAGATCTGTTGCTGTCAGTAACAACTTAAATTTGCGACTCTGTTTCTAACATAATAATTTATATATTATATAATATGAAGATGCATATCCCAGTTTGAGGCTGAATGCCAGTTCTGAAGCAGCTCTGCAGCTGAACACATGTATATCATCATCATGTTTACAATATAAAGAATAAACAGATGAAGCATATCAAATGAATGAAGTTATATATATTTCCTACGAAAAGGGCGTTGCATCAGTGCCCAATCATGAAACAATTTCTTTCATCATAGCGAGTACCCCATAGCTTGCAGCAGGAAGAAACACAGAATTGCCTTTGGGGGTACTAAAAGGAAGAAATCCAGGTTAGGGTCCCCCCTGGAAGAGCTTGAAGGGCACTGGCACCAGTGTTTCCACTGTGCCACCAATGGACAAACCACGTCCCAGCTAAAGAAATGAGGTCGAGTGTTTGGTCAGTTGTACTACTGGAAAGAACCACAGCTCCCCGGCGTGTCGCACCTTGCCTTGCGGATGAGCATGTCTCCTTTGTCATGCCTGGCTGTGATTTTTGCATGAGCGTTGCTTTCCTGAGGTGGCTTGCCAAGAGCATGTCTGATGATAATCTTTTTGATGCTAAAGTGATAGGTGGGATGGAGACCGGGGAGGAATGTCCTAGCTCCCAAAAGGCACTTGGGTAAGCAGCCTGTGAACAGCTCAATTCATGCCTGCCACTGGTGGCATGCGAAGCAGTGGCTGATAAAGAAGGTCAGTGCTTTGAAAATGCTGAAGCTGGAGATATAATTTAATGTACAACTGCCTGACATTTTTGTGGAAAAAATATCTGCAATACGCATCTTCTGGACTGGATCCTAGCTGTCTTTTTTTTAGAGCCACGAAAGCCTCAGACATAAAAAATCTCAAATGCTTAAGAATTCGGGAGGGGTTTGGTGTTTTGCTGAAACTTCAGGTTTCTCCCGCTGACTAAACTCGGAGAGAGGAAATCCCAGGGAAGGGGCTGCAGGGGAAAACACCTGAGGGGGACGGTGTGGCAGGCTCCTGAGCCTATTAAAAGTTCTTTGGAGCCCTGGAATTTCTGCTCCGCTTGGTCTGGTTTTAATAACAGCCTTTGCAGGATCATAGGAAATTGACTCAGAAAATGGGTCTGAGATATTAAAAGGAAAAAAAATAGTTTTAAGGAAGAGTTCTTGTGGAAACTTGAGCTTCTCTGTGACTTATTTTTGAACCGAGGCTCTGTGCTCTGAGTGCTGTGCCACCACTTTGTGACGATTCCTTGAAGTGTCAGGATCTGTCCTGTCTAGGGTGTAATTACGCTTCCCGAAAAGAAAGTTGTGTTTTTAGTTCATCTAGCTTTCCAAAGGAGCTCTTTTATGCATCCCCCATCACTGTTATGTGAAACTGAAAATCCTGACATGCTGAATAAGTAGAAACTTTCTATTTTCTCATGTTCTGCTTTAAGATAAAAAGATCACTTTCAGGGGTAAGATTTAGACCATCCCATTCCAACGAGTGTCTGAACACACGTTTTGTTTGGGGAATTTGCCACCTTATAGTGATATAGTGAGATACAGCCCCTGCCTTTAAAATCATCTTTTTTTTTTTTTTCCCCCCAGCTTTGGTTGGGAAGATGTACAGAAGGAGTCAATCAGAGGAGCTGTGCAGAAACTGCGAGCTCTCTGCCTTTTCTCACTGTTCCTCCCTCACTGTACAGGGAAAGGAAAAGGGTTAGGGGAGCAGGAAATAATTTTCTTCCTTGCTTCGCTCTGATTCTAAAGCTGGTTTGGGTTATGTGCTCTGAATATTTCTGTAAGGAAACAGAAACTATTTGCATGATACATGCCTCTTTTAATTAATCCCACTTGAGGTGGGTGGATCTCTCCCAGCAAAGCCTGTGAGTAAAGGCCCCTGGCTTTGTTAAGGGCTTGATGCCAAAGCATATATGATTTGTGAAATATTCCCCGCTGCCAGAATTTAGATTATTCCCTCTCTCTCTTAAAAGGCTGCAGTAGTATTTTGAAAGAAAATGCAGCTGTGTGCTCTCTTTGGTAAGGCGGCTTGAGGCAGGCACTAGAGCCACCTCGGCTTACCGTCATGTGTGTTTGCCTGCCTGCCTGGGGAGCCTGATCTTGATCAATTTTAGTTCTACTGTGGATGCTTCGATTTATGACTTTTAAATGTCCTGAATGGGAATCTCAGCTTTGCCACAAGGAGAACAATGGAATTGGAAATGTTTGTTTCTCCTGGCAGCAGAGCCCCTGGTGGCAGTGGGGGTGGGAGGTTGCTCCCCTTTTCTGCTCCTGCTACTGTGGCTTTGTGAAGGCCTCCCCAATGAAACGCTGAACTCTGTCATGAAAAAATACATGACTCTGCTCGGTGGGGAGCCCTGGGACCTGATTACACAAGGGTCTCGAAGGGCTGCAGCATCCACTCAAGCAGGCAGGAACATAAGAGCTTTTGAGCACACGTGTCTTGTGCTCAGTCCTGCTGGTGCTGTCCCTGGGGCTGAGGATGATCTTTATATGGGAGGGAAGCAGCAGAAAGAGAATTCATGTCATGCTGTTCACCAGTGGTCCCGTGTTCTCCTGACCACCTCATTTGTCTGTCTTCCTACGATTTAGGTCAATCCCCAGGCAGTCAGCACGGGAGGGGTGATGGCTACTGTGCAGCTACGTTTTATTATGTCACTGAGGCTAATTACACGACCCGTTGTGTTTGTTACTAATTTGTGCTGTAAGCCATCGTTATGTATTTCTGCCAACCCAGTGTAAAAAAGTGCTCCTACTTGATAGAAATTACAGTTAGAAAATCCCAAAGCCAGAAGCATTGCAGAAAGCATCGCTGCCTGACGTTTCCTGGTTTGTAGGCTCTGTAGTCAGCTCTTCGGTTGCCAAATACCAACCATGAAGTAAGTTTTCTGCGATAGATTTTATGGATTAGAGTTCTTTGGAAAGATTTAATGGAACGCCCAACCCTGTGTGTTGAACAATGAGGGGTTCCCTTGAAAACTGTGTGAGATCCTGTGATTAAAGCCTGTCATAATATATTGGCACATGAGGCCAGCAGGATTTTCCTTCGTTAGTCTGGGAATCTCCTTCGGGGAGTTTGACCTTGCAGTCTTAAAGGCTTGCTACTATTTTTTTTTTCATGGAATATAATAATTAAATAGCCATTTCTTCAGGCTCTTATGGTGCGATGAATAAGTGCCCACCTTAAAGCATCCCCTTGCTGAGTTGGATGATCTTATTCTGAACACCTGAGGACAGGAGTACAGCTCTTGCCAAAAGCAGTGTCCTTTTGTCTTCTCTGAATGGATCTTCAGTGAAGGCGATTCAAAAAGTCTAATAATTAATTAAGAATATATCTTGCAAGCAAAGAGGCAAAAATGTTATCTGGAGGGATTTCCAAGTCCTGCTGGATTTAAGGGGAAAATGGCAGCCAAAGGATAATTTCTTGACTTCTGCATTTCACATCTGCGGTCACGAGAATATACAGCTGCACGGGTGATGCAAGGCCAGAGCCCATCACCAAAGGGAATATGGCTCTTCTGTGGTCGGCATGTTTCAGCCCTGCCTATCCAAGGACCCCAAGATCACAAGATTATGAAAATATCAGTTATTCCTTCTGTGATTTCTGCCCTAGGGGAAGGCATCCCTGTGTAATTTGTTGCCAGTCCAATTTACAGTTCTTGTTGAAATGCGTTCCCAGTAATATGCTTCTTTTGCTGCTGGCTGCTTCAAGCAGGAGATTATGTTTTCTGTTATCTATTAGAAAGGAGTTCGGCTTTTCCCCTGTCCTCCACTCACTCCTTTATCACTGTTTTGTTTTCCCTTTTCTGCACTTCCCTTCTTGTCCCTTTTTTGACCATCCTGGTTGCTTCCTCCTTCACCTTCTCCAGTCACTTGGTTTCCTGCCTAGAACATTTGTCTGCCTTCCCCACGTATTCCCTCCCTTGCTTCTCACTGTCTTGTGTTGGTTTCTTTCCAAATTATCCTTTCCTAGCACCTTTGTAAACCTGTCTCCTGCTCCTTGTATTTGCCTTCTTTTAAAGCTTTTCATCCAGTTTTCAAACCATGAAATGCAGTATCTGGCAATCTTTCCTAACAGAGCCTGGTGTCAGTGGCCGTGACAACCACTAGAAATACTAGCTGCGCTCCTTAGGGTAGCCACACCACTTCCATGGGGAAAAAACAGCTGAGGAACACTTGGCATCTTACCTGGGATCATCCGGCTGCTTCAGTCTGAATAGAAGCAATGAAAGAAGTAGCATTGTGAATGAGGATACATAGTGGAGGGACTGGCCAGAAAGCAGGTCACAGCAGCTTTTGCAAATGTGTAAAATACCACAGTATAACAACTCTTGTGGTTTCATCCTAATCCTGCAATACTGATCTTGCGAGAAATTTGGAACAGGTTTGCACAGAACTGATTCTTCAGCTGCTTGTACTGTAACACCATAAGAGAGAAACAGCTCCTCTGTCTGCTCCAGGAGCTTCGGTGATCGCTCACCCCTAAAAGGATGGCTTTCTTCTCGACTAGCACTAGGATTTTGCTGACTGCCTTCCTTCATGTGCCCCTCCTCCAGATGACAGTCCTGAAGATCAGACCAAATGAAGGGATGTCAGACATTGCAGCCCAGGTACGACATCTGCTGCCACTGCATCTGTCTCCCACCAGCATCTCCCTTCAGCAGCCAGAGGCAGGCCTCTCCTCTTTGCATCTTGGTGGAGGAATTGTTCTGATGGGCTGTGGTTGGCAATACAGCATGACAGTTGAATGAAGTTCTGTGAAGAGTCGCTTGTTTTACGTGGGTTTTAGGCTTGATCTATTTACTGCAACTCAGGTAGTTTTGACTATCTTTAGTATTGTTCCTAAGCTACGTGCTTCTGCCTGTTTTAAAACTTATTCAACACAATTTGGTTTTAAAACGGGGTGAACTGGGAGAGATCCGTTTCCTTTGGGACTGTTCGAGTTACTTCACAATCCAGTAAAGTGGATCAGGCTGATAGATGGCTCTTCATTTCTCTTACTGTAGACCAGTCCCCTGTGATGGGGAAGGGTAATTAAAAATTATGCAAGAGAGAGGAAGACAGAAAAAGCAGGAACCTGAAGAGAGCTGTAAGAAGTGATGCTGGGATAAAGATGATATTGTGAGCGCAGTCCCCAAACACAGCTGAGTCCTGCTTTGGGAGTGTCAGCTGGTAAACTGGATGAATGAGTAATTTATTCACTTAGGTGCTTTCAGCAAAAGCTTTTTGCTTGTTTGTTTTTATTTTTTTTTTTTGCTTTCTTAGCCTTTTCTCTCTCGAGATACTATTAGAAAAGGAAGTGGTTTTTATTTTTAGCATCTTGCAACTTGAAAAAGGAAAGTAGAGTCAAACAATAGCAAACGTTGTTTGCCAGGAATACAGACAGGAACCCAAAATGTGTTTTGTCCCCGGTTATTTATTCAATCTCATAAAAGGGTAGTTTAACAACAGTTGCTGTGAAGGTTATATAGGATCAGAGCAAGCGTGTTCAACAGGAAACTTTTGGCCTTCTTTGAAAGAGTGGGCTGACCAGCAGTACATTTCTAGCCTTCCTTATGCTGGAAGAAAAAAATGTATGACACTATGTTTAAAGGGAAAGCAATGATGATTTGAACTTCCTGAACCTGCAGGCATTCTGAAAGGTTCTCTTTGAAATTCTCCTGTCCCTGCAAGCTCTTCTGTTAGTGAAAAGAAGGGCACTCAATGGCTACATTAACCGTGGTGACATGGGGGATCATGTTAGTCGTCGTTATGGACAAGAAGAAATGCAAGCTGGAGGTAATAGCAAGTTGGAGGTAATAGCCAAGATGTTTGTTCCCTTTCTTGCCTTAACATAAGAAAAGAGAGACAAAATGGGAGAGGAAGGTTAAAGGTGAGTAGGAAGGAAGGACAGAGTGAGCAGAAATAGATGTGGTCTTTGAAGACAGGATACACGATTTGCATTGACACTGAATGGTACAGCTCGACACAGACCAGTACACAAAACTTGAACTACTGCTGAAAGACTACTTGTTCCTCCTCCCGATTTTGTGATCCTTCTGTTGTCATCATCTGCTGGGGAAGGAGGAAGGAAGAGCAGGATTCTGAAAGTATCACTCGTCACTCCTAACTCGTTTCTTCTTCCACATGGATTTGGATTTTATTGACCATCCCGACCTCGGGCTTCTGAAGGCTTGGAACAGTCCACTAGTGGACTAACTCCACAAGCACTCGCTTAGTCGACATGTTCCCTGCTGAAGGACAAACAAGAACACACAGTTTAAGAATAATAGTCTTTTTTGGTTGCTTCATTGAATTATTTTTTTTATTCAAGCTGTTTTTTTCCATATGACACATTAATTCCCTGCAATTACTAATTCCAAAATGCAGTACCTGCTTAAACATACAAACAAACTTGTGTCTGTGATTATATGATAATTTATGATAGTCATATAGAAAATCCAGCTTGATTTGCAAAGAAATGAATCTAGTGTAGCATCATATTTTGGAATTGTTTGCCTCTGAAAGGAATAACCCTATTAAGTCAAGTCATGCACTTTGGAACCAAAGTAATCTTAATGCTTTGGAACATTTAGCATTGAGTTAATGGATATTTATACTGCTGCAGCATAGTGGTGGCTAGTGGAAGGACACATTCTTCCTTCCCATTTGCTCTTTTTTTTTTTCCCCTTTACTGAGAAGATATAGGCATCAGGTAAAACTACTTAAACAACTTTAACTTGCTTACACAAAAAACTGATATTCTTCCACTGGCAGTACTGTTCAACTGGGTCATTTGAAATAGGTTGAGCTGTGCAAGTACCTGGCAGGATGGTCACACCATGCTCTCTGTGCCTTTGTGGAGCTTGATACGTGCATGTGGACACGGAGGGCCACTTCAGCACTAGCATGCACACTGTACCACTTGCTGTGCGTCTCAGTGCTTCCATTCCTGACTTGCTTTCCAACAGCAATCCTCTGGGCATGCTTACTGGAAACATTTCACGTTTGACAAAACAACAATTTTCAGTATGGAAACAAAAGAGAGAAACTTCCACTCTCTTTGACCATTAAGTTGAGGCAAGGGACCATCTCAGACAGGTATTCCCCTACCACTTCTTCCTTTCATCACTACTGAGGGCTGTTTCTCATTTTTCCTGTAATCATCTCCTCCCGATTCTTGTCCATGATTCCTGCTGTACTGCTCTTAATGTTCCCCTTTTTCTGCTTTTCCTATTTTCTCATGACCTGTCACTAGTATCAAGTGCCTTTCCTCCTGATGGTTTTCCCACTCCTGCTCAAAATCTTTTCTCCTGAGCTGATGTCCTGGAGTCTCCACAGCAGCCACTCTGCATTTGCTGTAGGTCAGGAAGAGTTTTAAGCATGTGTAGACTGTACCACGGGCTAATCAGGTCTGCAAACCATGTCTTGCCTCTGTTCTTCACCCCCCGTGGCTCCAGTAGTTTTGTTTCTGGTTTGGATTTTCTGCAAATCCAGAAGCTGGTGAAGGTCAAGAGGCGACCTGTGAAGATAGGTTGGTAGAAGAACTGGGAAAAACAGTTCTTAAGTTGTGTGGGTATTTCAGAATCTTAGTAAAAAAGGGAAAAACATATAAAAATCAAATAGGTTAGGGGCACTATAACTATTTCAAGGACAAGCCTAGGAATCAGGCTACCTAGTCTCTCTAAATAATCACCCAAGTAAGAATTGATATTTATTTCTCACCTGAAGTAAGCCACTCTTTTATCCTCTTCTGGTATGCCTCACGTCCAGAGTTTTATTGTCACCTACTTTAAAATTTGCCTGCAGTCCGACTTAAAGCCATTTAGAGATTTTTTTAAAAACTATTTTAAAGATTTTAAAAGCTATTTTCTTGTTAGATTCTGCTAAGACGACGAACGTCACGTACCAGGGAACTGCGAGGGGCCTGTGTTATAGGGAAACCAAGCTCACGGAAAAGGGAGAGAATAATGGACTTTTGTTTACAGCCTCAGATCTATAGGAATGTATCATAAAATCCAGTTATGTGCATGCCTTCCGCGAGTGTTCTCTGGTGGTCACAAGCAAACAAGAATGTAAAATGTAAGTGGAAAGGAAAGCCTTTTATTTAGAAGTATGCTAGCCGTGCTCCGAGGAGAGAAGCCATCTTCTTCGAGCGGGGCCTCCCATGGTAATTACAGCCATGCTTTACTGAAAGCATATTTTGTGGACTCTGTGTGGGGAGTGATAGCACTTCTCAAAAGGCAGGCGCTTGAAGAGCTCCCATATGTTTCTGATCGAATTTTAAGTCTAGACTTGCTTTATTTAGTTTCTTTTGCTCCGCGCTTGCCTAGCTAAAGTTTTTAGGAGTTCTTTTAAAACTGGAAAAATGGGGTGTGCTGCTTACGTTAAAAATAAATGTAAAACTTTGCCTTTTAAAAAAGTTTGGGCATGGGGGCAAGAGTTATCCTCTGTTCAAAACCCCACTGAGCTCTTCAAAGGAGGAGTCTCTGCAGCAACATGAGGGAGTTATTAAATACATACTTAGTCCACAATTTTCATTGGTAAATTCTTTATGTCTGCTTAATGTGCACTAGTTAGAAGGACTGATTCTTTCTGCAGACTCGTTTACTCAACCCTGGGGACCTATGATCCCCTGCCCCTTTAGCACTAACTTTTACAAACAGTTTCCTTTTTAAAAAAAAAAATAAAAATAAAAAAATAAAAAATCAGCAGACTGTTAAAGGGGCCAGGCAGTGAGACTCGCCCCCAAAACTTGAAAACGCAGTGAAAATGCTGGAGACAATCACTGGAATCGCTGCAGCAGTGCCATTTTTGTAAGAAGGAGCTTTCTATGAATCCGGAGCAGCCGTTTGCAGGCTGGGAGCAGCTTGGCGCAACTGATGGAATCGCTCCGATAACGCAGAGAAAAACGCTCTCCGTGCTGTCTCTCTGGGTATCATCTTTTGGCCCCAGACTAAACATTTAATTGGGCTTAGTCATATATTTCCTCGCTGCCATGGCAGCTCAGCCCGGACCTGGGGGAGGTTGTTTTGCTGCGGCTGCCCCAGCTGCGCGTCCACAGGCAGGCTGCAGCTCCCTCTGCTGCTCCTCCTGCCTGCCTCCGCTGCACAGCTGCCATTTGGAGGGGCTGGCAGCGTGCATTTATGTAACCTTTGCTCAACTCCATGCTCAGAAAGCGGTCACGCTGAAGTCACGCCAGGTTTCCACGGACCTGTGCTTTTCGGAGGTGCCTGCTGTGTTATCCCGGGGTGGCAGTTTGGGTGCCAGGTCCCTGCAGAGCTCCATCCTGGCCGGCACATCCAGCCAGCGCTCCGATGTGATCCTTCAGCACTCCTCCTGACCCTGAGGTTCCTGTTAGAGAGGGGAAGAAAGGGTCTGAATCCTGCTCCCAGGGTAAAATGGTCGTGTATTGACTTGTCACCCTGGCAGGGAAAATTAGAGACAGGCTATTTCTGGGCTTGTCCTTGGCCTCGCTTTTTGACCTGATGAGCTTCAGCTTGTGCCTTTGTTACTGTGTGCCGCTGGCAAGCAAAGCCAAGGTCTCTTCCTGAGCTGACCCTCAGTGCTGGGCTGTGCCCAGGGACCCAGGAGCGTGGCCCATCATGCTGCGTGACCCCGAGACTGCCCAGGAGACTGTCAGCTGTAGGACTGGAGGTGAAAGGTGCTTTTGCAGGTCTCTCAAGCCACCCTTTTCCCAAACATCTAGCACTCCTCGGGAGGGTGCCTCTGACTTCTGGGTGCAGATCCTGCTCCCCCAGCCATGGTGTGTGGGGTCAAGGGGCTGGCGCGGAGCCCTGAGCAGCAGCACTGCCCTGGGAGCAAGGCAGCCCCATCAGGGGGCAGAGGAGAGGGACGGGAGCGAAGGGTAGATCTGCCCGTGCCTCACAGCCATCCCTGCCCGTACCCGAGGGGAAGGCACACACAAACAAACATAGGGATGCAGAGGGGCCCAGAAACATACATGTGTCTCCATCAGGAGGTCTTCGCTGTGTGAACCGAGGGGCTCATTGCTGTGCAGAGCTGCACGCAGGGCACCGCAGCGCAGACCCTCACAGCGCCTGTGGCAGAGGGGCCCCTTGGGAGCCACGGCTTCTCCTTCACGTGGCAGTCTGCAGCAGGAGCCCGGAGCTGGCTGGGGTAGTTTTCTGCTCAGTTCTGGCTTGAATGAAAATTCAAAATAGCAGTCAGGGTGCAATGGCAGCTTTGGTTCAAGGAAGGAATAGGGCTCAGACCTGATTTCGGTTCAGGTTTGCTTGGAGTGATTAAATCCAGGTTATCCTCCCCCTGCACTCTCCAGTTTCTGATCCAGCCATGCTAAATACCAATTTGACTAAATCACATTATTTGAATTTATTGTGCTGCATTCAACCTCGTATTAAAACGCATGCTTGGGCTTGTATCTTTTAAATTTGATATGAAGACAGCTGTATGCATTTTCCCTTGTTTGTAAATTGTATACACATGATACGATGTTTTCAGTAAGCGCTAAACAATGCAATGTGAGGCATTTCAACAAAGGAATAATTTAATGCAACCCAGCAGAAATGCAAAGCCTTAGAAGTGGTTCTTTATGAAACTACAAATTTTGGAAATGGGTCCAGAAGACCTACACTGGAGCAACACAAGAAACAATAGTTAACACAGTAACATTTTTTCTGTAAGAAAAATACACCATGAAGAAATTATATTTCGCCAATTTTGTTTTTTAGCTTGTTGATTTACTTGAACGCTTCAGTTGGCATATTTTCTGTTTGTTGCATGTTAGGGATTAAAATTCTCATTTCTTCACCAAAAGAGAATATTGTCATACAAGATGCAATTCAAGCCAAACAGTTTTTTTTGGTCAAGTGTAAATTTGTCTCATATATTATGTTCCAGTTCAAAGGAGATTAACACATTGTTGCATTCTTTTCATCTTCTATTTAGTTTTAACCAAACGAGTCATTTTCTTTGTAATCTTCTTCAGAGACGGGGACAGTTCCTAATTTCACAGGTAGAGGACAGAGGAAGGGAAGGCTCTGCTTTGTCCAGGTCGTTAATGAAGTCTGCCAAAGCTGGATTAGAAGCGAAGAGCCCTTGACTCCCCACCTTGTTCGGCCCATGAGCTCAGCTTTTTATTGTGACGATCGAGGCTGGATTGAGGAGTAGAGAGAGCAGTTGTACTTCCACTTAAAGAAAATGGGGAGCAAAAACGCTGTGAAAGAGAAGGAACGGAACAAACAGCAGCAGGATGCTGCTGGATGGTGCTGAATAGCTAGGTAAGAGAGCAGCCTGGCTGTGAGGATCGGCAGGATAAGAAAACAGGAATGGTGATCATCCCCTGGTGCTTCCCCTGGCATAAGAGGGTAACTGTGTTCAGAGGTTAAGCAGACTGTGGACTGTCGAGTACATGAGAGAACTGAGGTATGCATGTGGCACTCTTTACTGTCCTTCTTTTCGGGCATGCTTAGAACTGTCGTGCTTCAGTGCATGTGGAGATGTGATTTTTGTGTCTAGGTGCATGTGCATGTTCACGTAGCGACAGCAAATGGTGCGGGGTTCGTTCTCAGTGTTTGTGCTTATTGTTTCTTTTCTCTTTCTCTCCAGTCGAAGACCACCCCCTTCACCTACTCGGCCCACTGTAATTCGTCCGTTAGATTCGTCCCTGTTAGACTAAATGAAGTTTCTGGCATGCTGTTCCTTGTTAACCAAATATGTGAAAGCAAATTGCTTGATAACTGTTGCAATAACCAATGTATAGTCGCATGTATGGACATCTATAGGCAAGTAACCAATTTTACTGATATATTCTGTCCATTCTGCTTTGTATATGAGGTCTTAAATGTTTTGGGAAGGTCTGTGCTGTCTTGACTTTTCCTTTCAAAATAGCTGATGTTCGCTAACTTACTGACACACGTGTTTGCTCAGGCAGCCATGCTCACAATCCTGTACACTCAAAGGAGGGCTTGAGTTGGTGTGTGTTTGTGCACGTGTTGATTTGAGCTGCACCTTCTTTTCTCTTGTCTGCGAGGAACCTTGCCTTTTATTTGTACCTTCCAGGTTTTCTGTCATTTGGCATTTTACAGTTGTGCCCACCTTCTTTTTTGATGGCTGAACCAAGCAAAGAAAACCAATGTGGTTTCTTATCAAGCTCTTCTGAAGGCCCCACGCCTCCATGCCTCTTTTGCAAGAAACTTGCTGGAAGGCTGCTTCTCCCATAATTTCTTCTTCTCTGAAGCCTAGTTTATGAGGAATGTTGTCAAACTGGAAGGGTGTGTGGGGGACAATGTGTTTTTATTTTCTTTCCTCATGGATGACTGATACTTAGAGGTTGGGTGATTTGTAAGGACCGGGCTGCAGTGCCCCAGCCTGCAAGGTGTGGAGCTGTCTCACTGGCAGCAAGGATGGGAGAAGGGTCGTTTGAAGAGCCAGTACGTGACAGACTAGTGTGTGCTGGCTCAGTTTGTCCTCTGGTAGTGCTTACTCACCTTAGTCCTCCCACTGAACTCATAGGAAGGTTTATGCGTAGGTGAGTGCACACACCAGTGTGTGTATGCATATATTGCATGGCAGGATCTAGGGAACTGAGCATTGTGTTTGGCTATTTTGTGAAACAGAGGGGAGGTAGATAGATGTACATATGTGTATACACGTATGTGCATACATGCATGCACAGCTGTAAATAGGTTACCACTCCTCTGCCCACTGCGTGAGCCAGTTCAGAGCTATGGCTGAGATTTGCATCTGAGTTTTCCAAGGATCCAGTTTGGATTTGAAATACTTGCTCAAACCAGTCGATAAATTTCCAGTATGTCCTCCAAAAAAAAGATTTTCCCTTTGCATTTCTTGATATCCCACACACCTCAGATTAGGAGTCACTTTATCCAACCAGGTGCTGAGAAGTGCTCAGCTGTGCATCCTGGCAGCATGTTATTTTAGCAGACGTTCACCTTCAGAGGTCCTCTCTGCCTGTTGCTTTACATGTTCTGTATTAATGTGTTATAAAAACCTTTTGTCTTAACTCTGCGTTACTTCACTTTAAACACTTAGGGTCAGTGTTACCCATGTAGTTTAAAGCTTCTCGAGTTGACGGAATTAAACTAGAGATTAATTTCAGAAAATATTAATTGCTGTTATTGCAATTATGGTTACAGATCCCTAGGCAAAGCAATTGGTGGTTTTGAAGGCCCCCGCTACAGTCAGTCTCATAAATTCATTTATTGAGGCTGCATGTAGGGCTCCAGTGCGCTGGAGCTCCGTGGTTAGGAAGAATCCAGTCAAAGAGCCACAGCCAATGGGGATTTTTGCTGTTAAATATTCCCAGGCTGCTGGTTAAATAAGTTGTGTTCGCCGCTGAAGCAAATCATGTTTCTGCTTGCGTTAGAGAGACGACTTTGGGAAAGCATCATGATTTGTATGTTAGCCTAACTTTAATTTCCTGTAAACCTCGTACTTACGACACACACGTGGGGAGTCTAGAGGTCAACATCTGAAGCACGGGGGAGATGGAATTTGTCAGAGCACCGGCACCTCGGTGATCTCAGAAAAGTCCTTAAATGGCTGCTGTGTGTTTGGAGAACAGGCCTACGGCTTCAGAATCAGGCGCACAGAATCAGCTTTCAAGGATGAAAAGGCCGTGAATCCAACTGCGTGTTACTGGGTTTTACTACCAAAAAAACTACCCAAAACATATTTTGATCATGTTTCTTGGTCCGCAGCTTTCTGCTGCGTGGGACGCTCTGCTGTTACATGCGGTCCATCTGTCAGGTGTATTTTTATAAATACCTACAGTAGACCATTTTGTTGCCTAGCCAGCAAATCTGTGTACGGTTTGTCAGAGCTGTATTACTGACTGGCAGCTGCCTTCTGACAGAAAGTCAAGCTTAGCGCCTCTTCCACCTTGGCCACAGAAGGTCACTTTACCCCCAGATGTTGGTATTTGTTCAGTGATGCTGCAAGCCTATGGTCTGGGTTTATCCCACCTTATCCTAAGCATTTTGCTGAGTTGCCTCCCGAAGGGGTGATTCAGACCGGTGTAACCGCATGGGAATGCTGCTAAGGTAGGAGCTCAATTAGATGACGAAGCTCTTGGCCTAAAAGCATGTATTTAAATTCTCTGTAGCTGAGACTTCTGAATTTACTTTAATGACTGCTTCTGTCAAGCATAAGGAAATAGCTAGCACAGTTCAGCACAATCCTTAACTCTGCCCCACAAGATTTTGTATTTCTCAGCAGCAATCCTAAATTGTAAATGAAGCTCCCAGGAGCAGACTGAGGAGAGAAAGAGGAGGCAGCAGTGAGGCACCCATGGCCCTGGTGTGAGCACCATCTGGTTCTGTGCTTGGTTTTGAGGTCGTGGGACGGAGCGGGAAGCTGCACAGCCCTCCCTTCCTCTGCATCTCCATCACACCTAAATCTGGACCTGCTACTAAAATGCAATGCTTTTAGATGTGTAGGCTAATAATTAACCTCTAGCACAGATCCAGAGTTTGATGATTTTACCTCTTTGTGCATATATGCTTTTTATAGAATTGTGAAGCACTTAGCATTTTTCCTAGAAACAAGAAATTGCCACTTCCAACTGAATAAATACTCTGCTCCTAGCCTTGGCCCCTTTTGTCATGCTGTACAGTGCCTGGAATGGATGATTCTGGTGAGCTATCTTTCCCCCATCCCTTGTTCTCAGAAGAGCAACTTGCCATCAGCTCGTTCCATACCTGAAGGACAGGAGGACAGGCTCACAGGCTCACCAGTACCTTAAGGGATCTGCTGGGGGGACTGGCTGCCTGAGACTGGCTGCTGTCCCCTCTGCAGACACCCTTCCCCAGGGTCAGCTGAGCCTGAGCTCCCGGATTGAAGGTTACTCTCCCTTCGTTTGATCCCCTCTGGCAAAGCTCAGAAGATTGCTAAGGAGCAGAGGAGACTCCCGTTAAGCAACAGCAGGTTTTTTGAGCTTACGTGAGCCGGATGATGTAGGCAGCTAGTTTCAGGAGGGTGTTTATCTAGTATTGCATGTAGGCTAAG
Source organism: Oxyura jamaicensis (assembly GCF_011077185.1). Taxonomy (NCBI): domain Eukaryota; kingdom Metazoa; phylum Chordata; class Aves; order Anseriformes; family Anatidae; genus Oxyura; species Oxyura jamaicensis. The sequence continues at coordinate 9,410,246 of NC_048900.1, read as the reverse complement.
CCTGAGTCTCTGCCTGGAGAACATGTTCCACCTTTCCTTGTCACGGCTGACCTGCAGCTGAGGAGCTCGCTCATGCCGTGAATAGTTCTTGGCCTTTGATGTCAGGGGATCTTGCGTTACGTTAAAATGATTGTATGTTCGGAGAATAGTTAACTTGTGTTTATTTTATTGCTGATCTTGTTGCACTTTGAGTAAGCCTCATAAAAATAGATTATTATATTAGAGGAGATGCATTAGAGGTTATGACACTTCATGTTAAAGCATAACAGAAAAAATTATACTCTGTATCACAGACAAATACTCTAAACGTGTGTACATCATACGGAGATTACTGGCTAGTTCTGTCTTTCTGTCTTAAAACAGTCCAAACCTCCTGAATTGAAAGCAGACCTATTTTGCACACGTGACACTGGGGAGACATGGACTTTTTGGGATGCTTGTGGCACACGTCCTCCCGCGGTGGCACTGAACCTTCTCCCTGGCCTCTAGCAGAACAGCTCCCTTGTGTAAATGAACGTTACTCTGCCTGTCTTTCCTCTTGCTTTGTCTGCAGGCGAGCTGATACCGATGGCTCCTCCCGTCCAGACAGTCCTCCACTCTTGCTTGATATATGATTTGTCCCGTCTTGCCGGCCGTTTGCTTTACTTCCTGTCTCTTTACTTTTCCAGGATGGTGTAAACAATGACTTCTTTTTGTAAGAAGCAAGCGCTTAATTTCTTTCCGAATTTTGCTCTGTATGTTAATGCCCTGTTTCACATGAGCCAAAACATCTGCCTTTGGTTTCGTAGTCTGTAAATGGTTCCTGGTGTTGACCTTTGAGCACAGTGAGTCGATTCCCAAAACCGTGGTCATTACTGAGCATCGCATACACCTGCTGTAAACATGTTATGCTGCATTTCTGAACCTGAAATAAACTGTAACTCCTGCTGGGCTTTTATTATTACTTTCTGGATGTGCACAAGCGGGCTCCAGTCTTGCACCGTAATCTCAGCCTGCTCTCCACCTCGGGTGGGTCTGCAGAGAGGATTTCCCAGAGAGGATTTCCTAGAGAGGTGTGTTGCAGTTCAGATCACTCCAAGTGTCAGGAAAAGGGGAGATGAGAGAGAAGTAGCCCACGGGAAGCATTCAGCCTTCTGCCCTGCTAGGGGCTTGGATGCTTTGGAGATGTTTTGCTGAGTGAATATTTTTCAAGCAGAACCTGGTGTTGGTTTCATTGCTGGGAGAAGCATATCTGAGAGGAGCCGGAGAGCTGAGCACAGGGCCAGGCTGAGTCCTCAGGAGCGGAGTAAAACTGTGCCTGTGTGTGTGTGCTGCTTGGAAGGGAATTCCCCTAAAGCAGTTGTGTATGAACACGCAGCTGCCTCAGAATGCCTTGATTACTCAGTTCCTCCTTCAGACTGGTACGAGCCAAGTAACTGGAATGGGTGCTCGGAGGAGCTGGTCTGCACGGCACAGCACAGCAGCAGCGGGCATTTCCCACCAAGCAGCAGGCACTGTGCTGGTCCTGGGGTTTGAGCAAAGTGGGAACAAAAGGCAGAACAAGCAAAGCAGTAACGTTCCCATTTGTGTTCACAGCAAGTTTGCTGTAACACTTGGGGACATTTTTTTTTAATAGCCTTTAATGGATGCGCCCGAGGCAGTCTGCGCAGTCTCCCACAGCAAACAGCAGCATGACACACGTGTCCATCTGCCTGGGGTACGTTACCAATCCCTCTGTGAGTTGCTTCCAGGCGTGCTGGCCGGCAATGCACCAGTGCCGTGTGCTGGATAACGGGGTCAGCAGCCGCTCTTCTCCAGCCAGGGTACTGAGCCATCCGCTGCCAAGGGTCTCTCCTGCAGGTTTTGGCAGTACATTCATTACGCTGCTGTCACCCAAGCTTTTAGCCTTCCCCAGCAAGGTTCCCTTCAGATACCCGAGTCCAGCTCATAGACACGTCTTGTTTGCTCGCTCCTGATTTCATCAGTCTCCTTTGAAAAAGCTCTGCTGCCAACACTGCTCTTGGAATAGGTAGTGGTGTAGATTTCAAGGCTGGCTAGAGAAAAGCTCTTCTAGGAGGATATTATTTCCTGCAAGAAAAGTAGAACGCCTCTGAGCAGCAACCTTCACACTTGTGATGGGGTTGTCCTAACTCTCTGGCACCAGTGCGTCAGGTGGGAAGTGGTGAGGATGAAAGCAGAGGCTGTGCTGATAGCCAGCTGATTCTAATCTCCTTCTTGCTCTTTTCCTCACTGTGCATGTTCTGTGCCTTTTTTTTCTTAACCCATTTTGTTAAGATAGATTAGTATATGAGTCATTCTCTTGTACCTCGACCTTTTGTTTTAAATCTCCCCCTCCCCTTGAATTTTGGGTTATTTTTTGTCTTTTTCCTAGGCGACCTCCTCCAGCTGTTCCAGGAAGATCGTCCTAACACACACACACCTATTTTTTGTTACATGCAGTCTGTCGTCTTTTCTCCAAAATTATCTTTATTTTGCACTAGTCTATTTGTAAATGAAATATTTTATTTTCAGATGTCAATAAGCCTGGATATAAAGAAAATAAAAGTCTGGCTACAAAATGAATGTGTGCTGGTTTTCTATTGAAGGATTTACCTCCGGTTTCTCAAGTGGAGCCATTAATGCTCCACGAAAGCAATTGCCTGGGCTCTGTGGAGACTCCCACCCTCCCAGGTGTTGGAGGGAGGGATGTGCTGCTGGGATTCCACCTCCAGTTCCTGAATTATAAGCCACCAGGACTGCTCAGTGTAAATACATTTGGCTTAGTATTAGCAGGAAGAAGAATTGTCAGCTTCTTGAACAACAGAGATTGCAAAAGGCTCCTAACAGATGCTTAACGCACCCGCAGCAGCACCCGGCTGTGTGCTGAGTGGAAGTTGAAGATTGCAGCAGTCTCTCTACCGATGAATCTGCACACTTATAGACACATCGCAGTTGTTCTCACAGCTTTATTCAAGCTCAACTTCTGAATTCTCGGCGAGCTGACCTCATTGGAGCATCAGATCTCAAATAGCTGCAAGTAGCCACCTCTGGGATTCCAAGTATTTCTGTCCCTGTGAATGAAAGATAAGCAGGCCAGGTAAGATAAATAAGCCAGGTCTGACAAACTCCGCTGAGTTGGGGCAGTTCTTGCAGCTGATTGAGGACCCTGCTGACATCTCCTCTAGCCAGGGAGCTGCTGCCCCACCTGCCCATGCTGGTAAATGCCAGCCTCTGCGTTTGCTCAAGTGATAGGGGGTTGTAAGCTCAGAGAGCTGCAGACTTGTGCAGATTTTTGCTTCCACCTCACTTAGATTTTGTCTTCTGATAGAGTACAACAAAGGTATTAGCAGAAAGCAGGGGAAACGCAAACGTGCCATCTTAGGGAGATAATGATCGTTCCTGCTAGACGTTTGGATTGGATGTACTAGACTAGGAATTGCAGGAGCTGGAAAGAGAGTAGTGATGGGCAATGTGCTTCCCAGCGCCCTGGGAAAAGGGAGAAGCGGAGGATCCTAATGGTCTTGTGAACACAACTGTCCCAAAAGGTGGGATGAGAAGTGAGCTTGGGCTGGCTTACTTTGCTGCATCTCTCAGCAGTGGAACTCACTGCTCTCAGAGACAGAGACAAAAAAAAATCAGCATTCAGGAATTGTGCATTTTCAGGATTGCAGGAGAGATGACATATGGCTCTGCAGGAGGCAGGAGGTTCTGGCTTCGCTTTACTTCTGAGGTAAGAGAGAATGGGACCAGGCTGAATTTTACAAGCTACTTTTTTTTTCCAGGTTGTTCAAGAATCTGTTCTGCACTAGGGCAGCTCTTGCTGCTTTCCCTCTATGGTATGGTGTGGTACTGAGAGAGGAAGCAACAACAGACAAAAGGTGGCTGATATTTTATTTCTGTGGTCTTAGCTACGGCGCCTCAGAAACTGCTACTGCCCTCCTGTCTGCCAGCCAACCTCAGTGCGTTAGGATGTAAGGCACAAACGTCTTCTGGGGGACATTTTAAAGTGTTAAATCTTTCAGAGAAATGTTTTATCTTTTTCAGAAGTATTGGATAAAAACGTTGTTGGGAGACAGGACTGAACTTCATGGTTTTCAGGTAGCTATTCCTAAAATCCCGTAAATAATAGAAGGTATTGGTTAGCGTAAGGGCCTTTGTGCTGGGAAACCTTGGCACATGCTTTGGGTTCAGCTCATGGGGTGATTTTCTGAAGAAGCCGTTTAACCTTGTCTGTGCCATTTCCATCCGGCAATGGTGTATGTTCTGTGGGTAGGTGGAGAAGGCGGGTGGTGCTGCACCCCAGCCGGTGACATTATGCATCCCAGGCTGCTGCTCAGCGGATGATTTCAGACCAAAATCTTGTTCTGGTTTCCTGATCACTCAGACTGTTCCCATTGCCTCTTGTGGCGCAAAGCTACGTGACGTGCAGAGAAAAGCCTGGCGATTACTGTGGGAATTGAAGAGATAAAAAGGTCTTACCTTCAAAGACTTCACTGTTTCCAGGCTTCCCAGACACCGGTTTCACATGTGCAGGAGGGACAGAGGCCCCTGCCAGCCCGCTGTGGCTGCTGTGGGTGGCTGACGCTTGCCTTTCCCTGCTGCACTCTCTGTAGATGGAGATTCCAGACGGCACGTGGCAGCGACTCCCCCAGGAGCACGGCTTAGCCCCAGCCAGCGTACAATTACTTGTGTTTGGGCCTGATTCAAATCAAAAGAAAACGTCCCACTGAAGCACTGCATCTCAGTGGGACTTGGGAATGACAACTAGAAAGGAAGGAACTGCACTTCTGTCACACAAAGTAATGTTTAATTTGTTAGAGGTGGTTGATGATGATTCAGTTGCATGCACACTACAAAGGACCTGTTTCTTTGCTTGGTCTCATCGTGGGCACCAGCGAAGCCTCAGAATGAGGCTCAGGTAGCAAATGCTTAAAGGGCATCCAGTTGTACTGCTGAGTCGAACACAGTTATGGCTAAGTTCTGTTCTGTAGGGCATATTCTGACCTCAGGCATGAAGACATACTCATTATGGCCATTTATTCCAGCAGTGCTGCAGAGTGTGCAGGCTAACGAGGCAGCAGGGCAGAGCAGAGAGGCTTGTGGCTGTGTGTGGAGATGAAGCTGCCTGCGGCAAGCTGAGCAGGATGAATCCAGCATCCGAGCTGGAGGTGGCCTGCTGGATCACTCAAAGCCCAGGGATCTGTGTATAGTGACCCACTGGGTTCTTGCTGGGGTTGATGTGATTGTGGCACAGCCACCGCATGCCACGGCTAGCCTCAACTTGCCCAATAGGTCTCCATCGGCTCAAGGCCACCCCACTGGAAACCCGTCCCCTCCTCCCTCCTGGACATCGCCATTCCCCAGCAGAGCAGGCGACCCGAACATCCCAGCGTGGGGCTGTACTGCTGTGCACCGAGCAGCTCCAGACAAGCAGAGAGCTCCAGTGAAGGTAAGAGCACAGACTCTGGATCATCCCGCATCCTCCTCAGGGTCTGAGATGAAGCTTTGCTGGGGGAGCAATGCAGGGCCACGGGTTCTCTGCTAGTCCTTGTGATTCTAGCTCCGTTGTTGCCCAGAGCCCTGTTACTCTGTGCATATTGCCACCTGGAATCATACACTGGGAACTGATATTTGCACTTTTCCTAACCCAGAACTGTTTTTGAGAATCTGATTTTGAGTGGAGTATTTTTTAGGCAACATTTCACTTTGGGTGAATGGGTCTGGCAAAAATTATGCTTCTTGGTAGCCTTAAATCCAGCATCAAAACAAAAACCCCAAGGCTACCTTGCCTCGTTTGCATTAGCTTAATGAACCATCGGATCCCTGCAACCAACCACATTGGGCTGGTGTTGAGGGACAGCTGCCTCCTCAGCCCCACGTGCTGTACCTAACGATGAAACCCTCCCCATGAACACACCGGTTTGTCCCCATTATCCTGGATATTGCATATTCAGAACAGGGTCAGGCCTGTGCTACACCTGAGATGCACCAGCAATTGATAACCACAGAGGTGAATGACTGCAGTTAGCAACAGCTTGGGGACAGTGGTGTGTTTGTGCAGCAGCAGCTTCAAGTAAACCCGGCTGCCGCTAGCACGGCCCCTACCAGGACAGAAATTAACTGCAGGAGCCAGGCAGGCTAGATTTGATTCCCTTCTTTGACAATTTTTAATTTCTTAAGCTTGCACCAATCCTGCTGATGGACTCTGTGAATCTGCTTGGGGTGGCAGCATTGCAACGGCATTAGCCTGACACAGGATGGGGCACCCTGGTCACTGGCAGCTGCCTGGCTTTCTTGGGAACCTCCTGGTGAAGAAATGATTTTCTTTCTGAAGAGCTGAAGAATGTCATCTTGATTGTGAGCATCTGGCTACTCCGCGCTCCCTGCAAGCCTGGAGCACATACTCTAAACCTCTGCAGGTTTTCTTTAATTAAAAACAAAATGAGATGTAGTTGTCACCATGACAACAAACAGCAACATTTAAAACTTGGCAAATGTCATAACAAAGCGCTGGAGGTGTTGGAGGCTCTGCAGTGGGTTCTCATTTCCTAGGAAGCCCAAGCAGCCAGCGCCTGCTCGCTGGGAAGACGCCAGTGCTCCACGTGAGCCGTTTGCCTGCAAACCCCTTCACACTCAGTGGGTTTAATCGAGCAGGAACTCACACTTCTGCAGCAGTGGAGTGCCTTGCCCTTGTCATCTTTCACCATCCCAAAGTGTGTGCAAAGCTGGTGCTGCGTCTTACAGGAGAACTTACTGGGACGGTTTTAAGCATCTCCTTGCGCTGCTTCCAGGGTAGGAGGGCTCTGACTGGCCTTCACTCTGAAGGGAGCAGTGTTTCTTCTCATCCTAATGCTAGGGCAAAACACCGCAGGAAAGGGAGCTGTCAGCCTGAGCTGCTGCAGGTCCCAGAGGTGCTGGTGGTCTCAGACACACGTGGCGGTGTGACTATGTGCAGGTGTGGGTGTGTGGGTGCAAGGGGCTGCAGGCATCCCCTGTGCTCTTGTGGTGCCTCCCACCAGCACAGGAAAGCTGCGGTGAGACCAGGAAGCCTGGGATGCTTCTCCTTTGCCCAAGTCCGTGCTCTCCTGGACCACCAGCCTCTGGTGCTTGCTGGAAAAATCTCAATAGTGCAGCAGGGCCGGCTCGTCCCCGACTGGCCTCCAGCCTGACTTGTTTGCCAGGAGCGCCCTCTGTTGCGGTATGTGCGGAGCTGGACAGACGGACGCTGTACAGATAGTGCTGGACAGGACCGGGCTGGGCCCTGTCACCACTGCGGCACCCTGGGGCCAGGCCAGGTGCCTGGTGGGTGCACCCACAGGGTCTGTGCTGCGCTGGGGCCTCATCCCTCTGCTGTGCAGCAGGAGGATTCTGCTCTGTCCCTCTGGCTCAGGGGCCAAGGCTGGACAGAAATACCACCGTGGGTCTCCCAAGCACCACCCTGCTCCATGGCTGTTACAGAGCACGCACAAACACGGTCCCTGCTGTGTGAGAGGTTTTATTGGGCTGGGCATCCCCCCAGAAAAGTCCCTCTGCAGTGCTCACAGCACAGAGCCCCTTTACCCCCTGGCCAGGCCTACATGAGGAACCTGGAGAGGTCCTCCTTGATCTCAGCCTCGTCCCACGGCCCATGGATGTTGTCCTTCAGCTGCTGAAGCCGGATGAGGCAGTAAGGGCAGAGGCAGGAGATAGAGAGCAGCAGTGAGGCAAAAAGCACGGCACCCACACTGGAGACGCTTGCCAGCCCTGCCAGTGCCGCCAGCGCGAAGAGCACGGTCACTGCCACGTAGCAGCGCGGTGTCCGGGCCTTCAGCTTCTTCTGCAGCATGGGCCAGAGGGCAAAGATCTGCATGGCGAAGGTGACCATGACGAAGGCGTGGAGGGAGCGAGGCAGGCGTGAGGCCAGGCACACCGAGGCGAAGATGGCCATGTTAAGGGACAGCGTGCTGGACACGATGGCGGCGTTGGCGCCGTAGTCAAAGAAGATGAGGTGGCCGAGGAGCATGAAGACTGACATGGCATAGATAGTGTCCGTGCTGATGGACTCCGTCAGCGTCTTCAGCACCGGGGAGAAGCCGTAGGTGAAGGCGATGAACACCAGCGTGCTCTTCAGGTCTGCCCACCGCGTCCGCCCACTCTCTCGCCGCCCAACCCCGGCGTCGATGGCATCGAAGAGAACATAGCCAAGCAGGGAGGAGGCCAGGGCCGCCCCAAAAAGCCCCTGCGGGCTCAGCATCCCGGCGTCCATGTACCACCAGGTGACGACGAAAACACAGACGCTGCAGAGCTGCTGCACCACGGCCCCCGACTCGAAGACCACAGCCCAGTACTGGTACTGGCGGGCATGGATGTTCTTCCGCAGCTCCTCCAGGAACCGCTGGTCCACGTAGTTATCCGGGAAGGGCTGCCGCTCGTACAGCACCTTCTGCCAGCACCGCCTGGGGCTCGTCTCCACCTGCGCACACACCATCCTGCGGCCGGGGGGCCTGAGGCGCTGGGAAGGAGCAAGCTGCGGGTTCACCGCGCTGACAGACCCCCTCTGGGGTCTGCTACCTCCACAGGGCTCCGCTACCTCCACAGGGCTCCGGCAGCACCCACCTCCCCCTGCAGCCCCCCCAGGCAGGGACAAGAAGCGGGGGGCTGCCCACAGCGGCAGCGGGGACCCCTCAGAGCCCCCTCGGCCGGGGGGAAGGAGCGCGGGACCCCCCCGACCCCGGTCCCGGCCCCTCGGCCCCTCAGCCCCGAGCTCCGCGGCCCCGGCCCCGCCGCCTCCGCCTCAGCCGGGCCCGGCCGGGCGCAAGGGACGCCGGGGAGCCCGCAGCCGCCATCTGGCGGTGGGAGCCCGGCCCTGCGGAGCTCCCGGCTCCCCTCAGCGGGCTGACGGAGAAGGGGTGAACCGGCTCCGCACGTCCCGTACGTCCCTTGGCTGAAGGGGACGGTAATTATATTGCTAATTGACGATTAACTGATTAAAGATCCCCCGAATTCAGCTCGCTGCCCGTGACAGAGAAGCAGGCACTGGCGCTGCTCTTAATTGAAACACAGAAAGTGTTTGGGTGTTCCTAGCTCAGTGGGAAGGGGGTGGTGGCACCTCCCCGCCAACCCACCCCTGCTCTAACACCGCTGATCTAGCCACCCCGCTTCGGTTTGGGTTCTCCTGGGGTTCCTGTGAGCAGCCGCGATGCTCTGGGGACACTGGGGTGCCCCGTGCTGCCACGACGCACTGCGGTCCCTGTGGACCTCAGAATGGAGGCTCCGTGTCCCACAGGACAGCACCACGTGTGCTCCGCTGCGGTGCGAACCGCCCGAGTCTGAAGGGCAGCCCAGCACATCCAGGTGGCCCAGACTTTGCCTGCGAGGGAATGACTCACCTGTGCCTGCGTGACACGCCACGGGACCGGCCACGTCACCGCCCGTCCCCGCTGGTCAGGGGGGAGCGTGTGTGCCATGGAGTCACCCCTTGGCCCTGCCGGGGCGACGTGGCCGGCGAGGTGTCTTGGCAGGGGCGGCAGAGCAGCTGGGAGAGGGACATTCCTGTCACACCCCGAGCCGTGGCTAAGGTCAAGGATGCGAACCCCTTTGTGAGTGCCTCAGTTCCCACTCTTAATCCCGTGCAACAAGATCTCTCTCGCCAGCTGCAAGGAGGGCTGTGAGCACCACAGACTGGGTCAGCCTTCCATCGTACAGGAAAATACTCGCTCGTGCAATCCCCTTCTGCCTGACAATTCACTGCATGGAGCAATTGGGGTCTGTGTTGCTTAAACCCCAGCTCGGGGGGGAGAAGTCTGCACCAGATCACTTCCCCAGTGCCCCCCAGCCTGCCTTTCGGCTCTGCTTTGAGACCACAGGAACGGCTGCGGCATTGCACAAGCGACCCCGCCGCAGACGTGCTTAGTTTCTGCAGGGCTCCCAGCACCGCAATATGCTGCTAAAGCTGCTTGGAAGCAATGCTGGAAAAGGTGACAGGCTGGGATTTAAATAGCTGTGACTGATCTAGGCCTCCACCGGAGAAACCTGAATATCAAAGTATTCAAGGCACTGGTCTCAGGGGCTGCCTCGAAGCGTGTCTGCGTGTTCCCAGAGCGGGGCAATCGGGTGGGAACTGGCGTTTGTGCTGTAGCCTCCGTGCTTGGGGGCTGAGCATGCCTGAGGCTGCAGGGGCAAGCACGGATCCTGGGCATCCCTCAGCTCAGGTTTTTCCCCATTATCCCGCCTGTGCTGAGTCCAGAAGGCCACCAGGAGCAGGGCAGGTCACCTCACGGCACATACTCAGCCCTTTTTGCCATCCTGAGCTGCTGCTGCAGAGCCAGGCCCATCCACAGGCAGGTTTTGCTAGGTGTGGGGGCAGCAGGACCGGCAGGGCCGCCTGCGAGCGCAGCTACACGCGCCTGGGCTTCATTCCTCTGACAACTGATCCTTGAGCTTTTCCCTTTGACCCTGGAGCTGAAACCTCCCTTTGCAGGAATGTTTCCCGGGGGGGAGGTTGGCGCAGCTCCAGCTGCTGAATTTTTCCATGACCAGAGACCAGCTCCTGCCTTACAAGGCCCCGCAGCATTTGCTGCGGCTGCTCTCCTGCAATCACCTATTTAAGGATTTAAGTCCCCAGTGAGGAGCGGGACAACGCCAGCCCTTAGGCTCTGAGCAGCCCTGCAGCCACAAAGCTGCTTGCAGAGCAGGCACTGGTAGCCGTGAGCCCCACGGGAGGATGCTGGGGCACATGGAGCTGGTTGCCCAGGCTCCCCCTGCAGCAGTGGGCTGCTGACCACCTCCGTGAGGGTTCTCCTGTGCTTGCTGTTCCTAAAAAGTACAAACAGACTGAGCCCAGTTCTCCTGATCACCTCCCTTGCTGTGCACGGGTTGGTTTTCCTGGCCCCAGGTCCACACCCCTGTCCTAGGGACAAGGTGACTCTGCCGGGGTCCCCTTCTAGCTCAAGGGCAGGGATCAACGGGATCCTGTCCTGTAGGGGATCTCTGTGCAAGTCACCAGTGCAGGTGGGTTTTTTTGTTTGTTTTTTTTTTTTTTAATGTTTTTTGTTTTTTTTAAAAAAAGTGTCCCTAGGAAACTGCAGCCAACAATGATGTCAAGAACACACTCTGCCAGCTGCAGGCCAGACGCTCCAAGGTGGGACAAGGCCAAATTTCAGCTGCCCAGGTAACCTCAGCTCAACCCACACTGTACGTGGCACACCCTTAGCGCACCGGGAGGAAACCAGGCTTTGGGAAACAGCTACAGCCTGTCTGAGGGACACGCAGGTGGGTTGTCACTGAAGCTGAGGGTGAAAACAGCAGCTTTGTGAGCAAGAGGGGGTCTCAGGTTCCCAACACCAGGCAGAGCAGGGCTGGGGCTCCCAAATAAAGCTTCTGTCAGCTAGCTTCTGACTGCATTCCTCGTTGTTTTGCCCCAGATTTGAAGCCTGGGGATGGGATGTGAGGTGCTGACCCAGATCTGCTGCAGTCAGTGGAAACGCACGAGAAGCTATAGGTGGTAAAATTCACTGAAAAATCACCCCCTTGGGGGACAAAAGCAGGCACGGAGTGTTTGGGGGTGCTTGCAGTGAGGGTGATGGTTGCTGCCCCAGCCTCGTCCAGCAGCCGCTTCCTCCCCTGGCGGCTCTGGCACACAGCGCGAGCGGCATGAAGGGACACAGTGTTTCCCAGCGAGGTTTTTACTGTCTGCCCAGGGGAAATTTTTGTTCTTTGGCTGCATAAGTGCAAAGAAAACCAGAACCAGGCTGGGGGGGGCGTGACGGGACTGGATGAAACAGAGCACACAAACAGGTCAGCTTTTATAGGAAGCGTACAGGGGGCTGCTGCAGAAATGCGAGTTGAAAGCAATTGTCCCGGGGTAGAGAAAAGGAACCTGGTGTCCGTGGTGGTGCATGCCATCCACGTGTTCTCTCAAAGCTGGCGGCTGAGCGCTGAGCCCATCCCTACAGCCCTGCCCCACGGACTCCCCCCTTCCCCTGATGCTGCTGATCCCTTGTGCTAACCAGGGGGAGAGCAAAGCTCAGACCAGTGGCAGTGCTTTCCTCTGTTTGTACTCTGTCGCTGCAGGGGAGCTGAAAGGGGCCATGGCCTGGGTGAACTCCACCTGTAACATTTTTTCTTGACTGCAGAGGCAAACCATCAACATGAGTTTTGTTTCTTCCTGTCCTTGCAGGGTTGCCCTGGAGCATGCGATTCCCTAGGAATGGCCCACAGGCCCCCGGTCATCTGCCTCCCCGTCTTTAAATATCTGCCAGAGAGCAGAGGGGATGGAGCCAGGTGGGAATTTGGTTTATTTTAGTGCTTGGCAAGATGGGAAAGGAAGCAGCTGAGCCTACGGTGGTGCCCTTTGCATGACCTGGGTGCTTGCACTGTTATGAGCATGGTGCCACCAGCTCGGCCCAGTCCCTGTGCTGTGCCAGGGGATTTTTGTCCTCAACAAAATGGGCACTTTAACAGCCCTTCTTGTCCTTGCTCCTCATCTGGCATACGTTTGGTGTGTTCTTGTGCCACCACTACAAAGCTGCAGAGGTGACTGCCCCGGGCCCTGCCAGCCCCCAGCCTGGGGTGCTTGCAGTTTTGGTTTTGTGTTGACGAGGCGACAGATGTGGCACCCTGCCGCATCACATGCCTGCCTCTTTGCCCTGTGTTGGCCTCAATTTGCATGAGGGGCTGCTCCCCCAGCCCCTCAGCACCTTGTGGGCAGTTTCAGCCCACACTGTCCTCCCAGAAATAGAGCCAAAAATACAGGTTTACACCTCCAAAGAGAACTTCTGCCGTTTCTCGGTTTCTGTGGCAAGATTTGGTTTCTCTCTTTGCAGGAGGGCACAGCCAACAGGGAGCAGTGCTGGGGGTAGCTCCAGCTGCTGTGGCATGGGGGATTTGTGACAGCACAGCTGGCATGGGGCAGTGGCCTCCGCACTGGGGTCCCCCCAGCCCGTGCAGGCCAAGGACGTGGTTTTGGTTGTGCCACAGCTGGGACAGTGCCAGGGCAGCGGTATGAGCCTGGGAGGTGTCACGCTGCTCACTCAACTGCCTCGACTCTTTGTGCTGGGATGTGGGAGAGTGCAGGAGGTGACCACTGGCATTACCTCCGCCCGTCTGCTGCCCCAAGCATGCATCCACGAGGGCTCTGGGAGCCGTGGGACCATGCCTGCTCTACCCATGCCAGATGTCAAGGCTCTCGATCGGCACCGGCTGGCTGGAGATGAAAGCAGCCACGCTCCCACGCTGGGTCACGCAGTCCCTGCCAGACACTGCTGTTTGCCACCCCCCCTGCCTGCGGGGAGAGCTGCCTGCCGCCCCTGCAGTGTGGTCGCATGCCCAGCTGAGGGTCACCGCTGCCTCACGAAGCGGAGACAGGCAATCACCCAGGGACAAGAGCGTGCAGATGTCACAGGCTGCCTGGGGACAGACCTGGCTGTGGGGACAGGTTTGTGTTCAGAGGGAACGGCTCGTCGCCCCGTCTCAGGGCACTGGCGCAACCGTGGGATGCCTTAGGATGAAACAGGACCTCCTCAGGAAGCCACTGGCCTCAAATCCCCCTGCTGGAGGCCGCGGCAGGACGGGGAGTGCCAAGCCATGACCCAGCACCGCACCAGCTTGGCAATGATGTTATGCTTGGCCAGCACCAGCCTTCCCCAACCCCAGGATAGGATGATGAGAGCCCCGGGCAGCGCAGCAGCTTTCAGAAACAACATCAGGCCAAAAAAAAAATTGCAGTGCTGACTTCGGAAAGTGACACAGTGGATGGGCAGAGTCCCCGTGGAAGGAGCAGGGGCAGGGGCTGGAGAGCTGAAACAAGTGATTTCCAGCCATGTGCCTGTTCTGGGGCTTGGTGCCGTCCCGCATTAAGCAAACGTAACGAGGCACCGCGCAGAGCAAGCCTTTCAGTGACCCTACCCTACTGTATCTGCCGTTTATCAGGGGGTCACTGTGACCCCTGTCTCACGTCCAGGAGCCTGGCAGCCAGCAGTACGCCGTGGCGTGCTGCGGGCTTTAAGTAGTGCACAGGACGGGTGCAGGAGAGGAAATCAGCACGCGTGCACGAGGAGTTTCTGGGGTGCACATTTGGGATCGCACAGGAACACAGCACCAATGCCACCGATACCCCTGGTGCCCTGTGCCAGGGGTGCCATCTCTCAGGATCTCCCACAGAAAAAAAAACACTGCATGTCACAGCATTTATTGCATGATAAAAGAGCAGTTAGCAGCTCTGCTGGAAGCAGCATTTCTCCTGTTTGGTTTTGCAGGGAAAATTATTCCAATCCCACTTCTCACACAGCTCTTTCCCCTTTAATGTGAGTTGAAGAGTTTTTGGCTACCCAGACATTTCAGGATTTTTGAGAAAAGTTTTATGCTCTTTTGCTGGATTTCCCCCTGCAAGTGGATTCCCCCCCGCAAGAGGTTAACGGTTCAGCTAAAGTTAGAGGAAGTTATCTGAAGCAATCTTGCAATTTATAGCTTTTCGTTCACTAAATAAGAAACGGTCAGGAAATTAAACAGGAAATTGCATCTGGAAGGAAAACTCAGACAAAAGTTGAGTTGTCAGAACATGCTTAGGAAGGATTTGTTTTATTTTAAACAGTTAAGGAGCCAAGATCAACAGCCAGAAAAAGAAGGAGCCTTGTGCAAATTAAATCACACATTAAGGAAAAAATAATAAAAAAAAAACACTTGGGGAAGAAAATAAGGTTTTGTAAAGAGAAGATGAGGATATCCTATGAAAAATCAGAAGTAAGGCTTCACATTTTCAGCTTGGAGGTGCTGAAACACAAAGGCCTAGCTGAGAACTTTACTTCAGCCTGTGCCAGCCTGGTTCCTGGCATTGCCTGCACCGTGCTTCACTGTGTGAGAAGCAGAAGCTAGCGAGCACTGGGCACGATGAAGTTGCAGAGATCTTTCCAGGCCTCCCTCCTCCAGCAAAAGCTGCCGAGACGCTGCGTGCTCCTGGTCTCAGCTTTTCTGCAGGGTTGCCCGTCCTGGAGGGCCAGCCCCAGCCAAATGGGACTGCTGGGCAAGGGAAAATGCAGCTGGGAGCACTGCTGGGGCTTCTGCAAACTGCAGTGCTTTATAAGGATCCGAAGCAAATATTTGCTCCCATGTTGCCTACGTGCATTGTTCTCAGGGTTAATTATAGGCTCCAGCAGGGAGATTGGGTAAGCTGTGATGTTTTTTACCATCATACTCCTCATCTTATCGGTATTTGAGAAGCAAGCTTAACAAGTGCTGAACTGTGCTGGTAGGTCAGGGCTGATGACCCGAAGCCTCTGCCTGGCTGGTGGCACTGAAGGTTTTCAGGGGTACGCTTGTACCTAGTGGCAGCTGACTCGAGGAAGCTTTTCTCCAGGATCCTGCCTATTCACTGTGATGGTTTCCCTGAAATGATCTGTCTGCCATGACAGCTCTTTAATTGTGTTTGGTCTAAGCTGCATGTGATTAATCCCCTGCTGATAAGAGGACCGTAACACACGGGAGCCGTGCCAGCCCCGTGCAGCCACGCGGGCTGAGCAAATGTCGCCACGGAGGGGACCTGGAGGAGGCAGCTGTGGCCGAGGCTCGTGTTGCACTGCCTCTCACAGCACTGTCCACCCCCAGGAAGATTTTGGGCGCTCCCTGACATGGTTAAAATAGCTGCGGGTGCGACATGTGCTGTTGCTCCCACAGCTTGGAGAACACCGAGGAAGTTTGGGGGAATTTCCCACCGCCGAGGCCGCTCCCTGGGGCACGGCTGGGGGACCTGCAGAGCGATTCTACTCGAACAAAGGAAGAGCTCCGGAGCCTACCACCCATTTCTGACAGGGCATTTGAACAAAGGGCCACCCTCCTCTTAGAAATGCTGTTGTTTGACTTGGCAGCATGTCCTGAAGGTAATAACTGCTCTGTCATCATTGCGCTGCCACTGTTGAGCCTTTGCCCTTTGCGGGAAGAGGTTGTATGGTTCTGCTGCAATTACCCCAGCACGAGGACATCCCCTGCAAGAAGGAATGACAGCGCTGATAGAGAAAGGCAGCCGTAGTGGCACACCATCAAACCACGGGCACAGATGGGGCTGGCCAGGCCACGTGGGACTCGGCAGGTTTGTGAGCTGCCGGGGGGTGGCCCCGGAGGGGGCTAAGAGGGGTGGCTTTAGACACAGCTCTGTCCTCATCCATCGTGCCCTTTGGGACCAGTGTGTATGCACTCACAGGGGATCTGCTAGTCTAAAACTACGTTTGAGAACAGCTTTTAGGACTCAAAACATACTCAGTTTTGGGGCGTGAGAATTTTTGGCAAAAGAATAAAAAAGAGCGAGCTGTGATTCTTGTGAAAACATATGCGTTTATGAAGTATTTCCTCAGCAGGCTGAGCTGGCTGGCTCAGGTCACGCCAAGAGCCACCCCGGCAGCACCGTGCCCAGGACGAGCTGCGCACGCACCCCTCCTGCATCCGGGCCGGAGCTCCTCGTGGGGCAGCAGGAGATCCGGCCTGGGAGGGCCCTGCTGCTGCCAGCACCGTGATTCAGCCCTTCTGAAGCCGTCCTTCCTCGTCCCGAGCCCTGGCGTGGGGCGAGGCCGTCCTGCCCCGGCCAGAGTCCTGCCGTGTGCACGTTTCCAGCGTGGCGCGCTCGTCACCGTTCCCCTGCGAGCCTCGGGGCTCTCGTCACGCCCTGCGGGTGGGAGAGCGCCCACGGCCTGACACGTGGGGGCACGGCGGCTCTGGGCCGTGCCGTGGCGCTTCCCTGGGAGATGCTTTTTGTCACTTGGCTCTGCGGGGCTGTGTTAAAACCGGGAATAATTCTGTGAGCACGCTGCTGGCACGCACCTGAGCGTGTTCTGCCCTAAGGCTGACCACATTTATTCATTTTCAGTGAACATATGAATAATAATAATGAAAAATAACACGTCTTGGCACGGCTCTGGCACCCTCCGCACGCCGCGGGACGCCGCCTGCGAGGCACCATCCCTCCCGCCCCCCGACCCCCGCTGTAAAATGGCCGCCGCCCGCTTCCCCCTCCCCCTCCCCGCGAACTACAACTCCCAGCAGCCCCCACGCGCCCCCGCGCGCGGCCCGCTGGGAAATGCAGTTCTCCCGCCCGTCCCCTGCCGGCTTTTCCCCCGGACGGGGCGGGGCTTCCCTGAGG
The DNA here is from genome assembly GCF_011077185.1 of Oxyura jamaicensis. Classification (NCBI taxonomy): domain Eukaryota; kingdom Metazoa; phylum Chordata; class Aves; order Anseriformes; family Anatidae; genus Oxyura; species Oxyura jamaicensis. The sequence continues at coordinate 9,393,163 of NC_048900.1, read as the reverse complement.
GAGCTCGCCTCCCCATTGGGCGCGGCGGGGCGCGGCGGGTGACGCGCATCCTTCCAGCTCAGCGCGTGCGGGGGGAGGGGGCGGGGCTGGGCGGGCGGGTAACGGCCGCGCTCGCGCCGGAGCCGCCTCAACGGCCGCGGCCCCGCCGGCGGGGGGAGGATGCGCCGCCAGCTGCCGCCAGCATGAGGGGGCCGCCGGCCCGCAGCGCCTGCATCTGCCTCTGCGCCCTGCTCTGGTGAGACCCCGGCCCCCTCACGGCCCCCTCACGGCCCCCTCACGGCCCCCTCACGG